>NC_058407.1:123696048-123978696 GCF_002201575.2 Neomonachus schauinslandi
CTCCTCCTATAATGACCTGTTGCTATGGCGGCCTCGTCACTCCTCCTCTCAAATAAATAAATAAAATCTTAAAAAAAAAAAAAAGAGTTAATGTTAATTATAATAAAATTTTATCAATATGCATTGGCTAGAAACTAGCCTAGTGTGAATTAGTTTGTGAAGTTAAGACTTGTCTTGGCAGATAGTCCAAGATCAGAAGAAAATATTTAAAATGTAAATGAAAATTTTTAATGCATTTTTAAGTTCATTATATATAATTAAAAGACTAAGTGCAAATTGTTCAGCTATACAACAAACAAATTTCTTAGAGGCTTACGTCTTTGCCTCTTAGGCAAAACTGTTCCTAAGGATGAAATGATGATCACAACAAGTGGGAAAAACATTTTTTAAAGGCTTAAGGGAGCTGGCAGAGTATACCTTTCAAGATAGTCCAAATTAGTGAAAAATCATGTATTTCCTATAGTCTTCTCTCACCCATGCCCATGATGTTTTTCTGACAGAACTGATATACACTAGCTCCTGCTTACACGATTTTTCTCATTTCTGACCTTTCAGAGGCAAATAGTTAACAAGTCAAAAATAAATAATTTCCCTGGCTGAGATTCATTTCAATAATGGATTAGCATTATTATATTTAATATTAATGTGTCCGCAAAGCACCGACATGCTTTTCAAATGATATTCCTGTTTCTTTTTTTTTTTTTTTTAAGATTTTATTCATTTATTTGAGACAGAGAGAATGAGAGACAGAGAGCATGAGAGGGGGGAGGGTCAGAGGCAGAAGCAGGCTCCCTGCCGAGCAGGGAGCCCGATGCGGGACTCGATCCGGGGACTCCAGGATCATGATCTGAGCCGAAGGCAGTTGCTTAACCAACTGAGCCACCCAGGCGCCCAATTAACATTAACTCTTATCAGAATTGGATTTAATGGGAAGTAGGCCACCAAAATTGTTTGATAATACTGAAGTGATTGTGGAGAGAGAAGACTAAAGAGGTAGGACACATTTTCCCACATTGACTTTACAGTAAGGGTTGAAACAACTGAAAACTTACAAGCAACCAAGTATCTAAAAAAGGGGGATTGGTTAGCAAACTGTTGATCAGAAGCTAGCAAAGGGAGTCATCCAGGTTCTTCTGCGCGGCTAGGTCTGGGTTGAATCTAGGGCTTGCGGAAGCCACTGCCCAGAGCTAGCCACCCTCTGCTTCTGACACCTGTGTAAATATTGAAATTGTTGGCTGGTCCCACCGTGACCTCTACCCAACATTATGGTCTTAGTCACTGTAGCCACCAGCCTCCTTGGCTGGCCTTTATAATGATCTCTGACCTTCCCTGGCCATAAACTTGGGGGCATCTTTGAGCTGCGAGCCTTTCACAGGCTCGTGCATGACTTAACTGCTTTGGTCAGAGATCATGTGGCTTTGGAGAACCCCGACCTAGATTTCCTGTGTCAGTCCCATGAGGAGAGGAATGTGCTGGGGAAGGGATGAAGCCGCTGAACCGATGAGGTGGCAGAAATCTTACTTTAGGTCAGGCCATCACAAAGCCAGATGGTGACACCTGGGAAGGGTGGCTTCCTGCTCTGGACTGTGGGTTCCACCTGGGGAGAAAAAGGGTGAAGAAGTCATTACTGGAATTGCACTCATGAGCCACTGGCAACAGGCTGCCTCGCGATCCTGAACTGTAGGTCAAGTCCATTATTGAACTGGGTGGCCGCGTGATCAGCTTACACGCGAGGGGTGCCCGGATCCAGCACGAGGAGAGTGTGTGGCCCACGCCCCCGGAGCACTTGCCTCTGCCGCGGCCGACTTCCCACAGCTGCCTGTCCTCAGGGCACTGTGAAGCACCTTTGCGTCACCTTTACTGTTGTTCATAAACTGTATCAAAACCTGGGCACAGAGTTTGTCCCTCGTAGTGCCTTTCCGTCTCGTAAAGGGATGTGGCGTCCCAGCCGTAACACACGCAGCGCTAAACATCTGCTATGACTCAAATAGGCTGCTAAAAAGTGTCCAAGGATCATGAATGGGCAGTTGACCAGAGAAGAGCTAAATGTTGCCGGCGTCTGTCTCAAAAGGCTGTGCCGGCGTCTGTCTCAAAAGACGCCCAGCCCGTGGCGAGGCACAGACGAGAGGCAGGCGGGTGTAGCAGCTGCTCGCGCTCTGGAGCCAGTCCGGCCGCGCTCGGCTCCTGGCTCGGCCCCTCCTTGCCCCGCGACTCTCAGCAAGGGACGGAACCGCCCTGTATTTCCGTTTCCTCGTCCCTAAAACGACAGGAACCGTCACGATAGCACCAGCCTTACCAGCTGTGACCACGTGCAAGGCTGACGTCTGTGAGGGGCTTAGCGCAGCACCTGGCGGGGTCAGGCCGCTGCTGCGCGGGCCGCGATGGTGGCTCCTGCCAGATTGTTCTCCGTGTGAGGGTTCCTTTGCCTCGCGTTCTTCTGATGTCAGCAGACTTACAGATGTTGGACAAACCAGTCGACAAAGGGTAGACTCTGAGGTGGTTTTCTTTTCATATCCCTTCCTGCCGGTGAGGCGGCGCATCTTGCTTGTCACGACTCTTTTGGCTGTTAGAGATTCCGCTTCAAGCCGCGCTCATTCGCAGCCCGTTCTTCTGTCAGCCTTTTGTCTTTTTCTCATTGATTTTTTTTATTGATTTCACATTCACCCAGCAAATATTTATTGAGGACCTTTGGTATGGCAGACACTGTTTGAAATGCTAAGAATATAGAGGAAAATGCTGTTGCGTGGACCTGAGGCCCTGGCTAGAGGAAGAGGAATAAATATATAACTTAGCTACCAGTGGGTTATGAGAAAAGGTAACGCAGGGCAGTCGCATTAATAGCTAGGGTGGGTTGAGTGATTTCTGTGTGCCAGCTCTGTCCCAAGTTCTTACATGTAGTAACTGGTTTTGTCCTCGCAATTTTTCTAATAGTGTCTGTTGGAAACTCTATCCTTTTACAGCTGTGGACACTGACGCCCAGACGGGTGAAGGTAATACATTCCAGGTCACACAGCTAGGAAGTAGTGGAGCCAGAATTCAAAGCCAGACCCTGGCTAATGCCTGCATTCCTGGCCAGGATGGTAGGTTATCTCTCTATCCTGTGTTGGAGATACAATGTAAAGGGGAAAAGAGCTTTTTGTGTATTCTGGCTATTAATAGTATTTTATCAGGTGTTTTATGAATATCTTGCCTCATTCTGTAGCTTAAAATTTTTATAATCGGTTTGCCACAAAATATTTAACTTTGATGTAGTCAGGTTATTGCCTTTTATTTGTGGTTTGTGCTTTTGAGATCACCCCTATTTATTCCTTTTTTTTTTAATTGAAGAATAGTTCACATACAACATAATGATTCAGTATTTAAATATATTACAAATGGTCACTGCGGGACGCCTAAGTGACTCCATCGGCTAAGCATCTGCCTTCAGCTCAGGTCCTAATCTCAGGGTCCTGGGATCGAGTCCCGCATTGGGCTCCTTGCTCAGGAGGGTGCCTGCTTCTCCATCTCCCTGCCATTCCCCCTGCTTGTGCTCATGCTCTCTTGCTTGCTCTCTCTCTCACAAATAAATAAATAAAATCTTTTATTTTTTATTTTTTTTTATTTTTTAAAGATTTTTATTTATTTGTCGAGAGAGAGAGCACAAGCAGGGGGAGCAGCAGAGGGAGAGGAAAAAGCAGGCTCCCCACTGAGCAAGGAGCCCGATGTAGGACTTGGTCCCAGGACGCTGGGATCATGATCTGAGCTGAAGGCAGATGCTTAATGACTGAGCCACCCTGGCGTCCCAATAAATAAAATCTTTTAAAAACAACAACAACAACCACAAAAGCCCAAAATGGTCACTGCGATAAATCTAGTTACCATCTATCACCGTACAGAATCGTTATGATGTAATTGACTATGTTCCCTGTGCTAGACATTATATTCCCGTGCCTTATTTATAACTAGAAGATTGTCCATCCCCCCCCCCAACCTCCTCTCTGGTAACCATTAGCTTATTCTCTATAAGTCTGTTTCAGTTTTGTTTTGTTTGTTTTGTTTTTTATGTTCCACATATAAAGCTTACAGTATTTGTCTTTCTCTGATTAATTTCACTTAACATATACCCTCCAGGTCTATCCAGGTTGTCACGAATGGCAAGATTTCATTCTTTTTTATGGCTGAGTAATATTCCATTGAGAAAGCTTAAGATACCTAGGAATAAATTTAACCAAGAAGGTGAAAGATCTATACTCTGAAAACTGTAAGACATTAATGAAAAAGGTGGAAGAGGACACAAATAAATAAAAAGATATACAATGCTTGTAGATTGGAAGACTTAATATTGTTAAAATGTCCATACTGCCCAAAGCAATCTACAGATTCAATGCAATCCCTATCAAAATACCAATGGCATTTTTACCCTCCAGGGGCATTTTTCACAGAACTAGAACAAATAATCCTAAAATTTGTATGGACCACAAAAGACCCCAGATATTCAAAGCAATCTTGAGCAAAAACAAAGCTGGAAGTTTCACACCCCTGGAAGAATGTGTATTCTGCTGTTTTTGGATGGAATGTTCCATATATATCCATTAAGTCCATCTGGTCTAACGTGTGGTTTAAGGCCATTGTCCTTATTAGTTTCCTGTCTGGATGATCTAAGTGGAATGTTAAAGTTCCCTACTATTATTGTATTACTGGCAGTTTCTCCCTTTGTGTCTGTTAGTACTTCCTTTATGTATTTAGGTGCTCCAGTATTGGGTGCATAGGTATTTACAAGTGTTACATCTTTTTGTTGGATTGATCATTATGTAATGCCCTTCTTTGTCTGTGTTACAGACTTTGATTTAAAGTATATTTTGTCTGATATCAGTGTTGCTAGCCCAGCTTTATTTTCATTTCTGTTTGCATGGACTATCTTTTCCCATCCCTTCACTTTCAGTCTGTGTGTGCCTTTAGGTCTGAAGTGAGTCGCTCATAGGCAGCATACAGATGGGTCTATTTTTTATCCATTCAGTCACCCTGTGTCTTTTTTCCTGGAGCATTTAGTCCATTTATATCTTCAGTAATTATCAATAGGTATGAATTTATTGCTGTTTTGTTTACTGTTTTTTTGTTGTTTTTGTAGTTCTTGTTTGTTTCTTCTCTTGCTCTCTTCTTTGTGATTTTTCTTTAGTGTTGTGGTTGGATTCCTTTCTCTTTATTTTTTGCACTTTTATTAGATAGGTTTTTGGTTTGTGGTTACTGTGAGGTTCATATATAACAACCTATGTACATAGCAGTCTATCTTAAGTTGGTGTTTAAATTTAGTTGCATTCTACCTTTTAACTCCCACGCCACCCACATTTTATGTTTTTGATGCCATATTTTGCATCTTTTAATTTTGTGAATTCCTTAACTAATCATTGTAGATATACTTAATTTTACTGCTTTTGTCTTTTAATCTTCAGACTAGCTTTGTAAGTGATTGATCCACTACCTTTTGGGTTCTATATACCACTATATGCATGTCTTTACTATGAGATTTTTTTTTTTTCACATATTTTTCTATTTCTAGTTTTGGCTTTTTCTTTTTTACTTTAAGAAGTCCCTTTAATATTTCTTATAAAGCTGTTTAGTGATGATGAACTCCTTTAGCTTTTCCTTCTCTGGGAAACCCTTTATCTTCCCTTTAATTCTGAATGATAATCTTGCTGGGTAGAGTATTCTTGGTTGTAAATTTTTTCCTTTCAGCCCTTTGAATATATTGTGCCACTCCCTCTGACTTGCAAAGTTTATGTCAAAAAATCAGCTTATGGTCTTATGGGGGCTCCCTTCTATGTAACTTTTGACTTGCTCCTTCTGCTTTTAAGATTCTCTCTTTAATTTTTGACATGTTAAATATAATGTGTCTTATTGTAGAAGATCTCCTTGGGATTATCTTTTTTTGGAACTCTCTGTGCTTCCTGGACCTGGATGTCTGTTTCCGATGCCAGGTTAGGGAAGTTTTCAGCTTTTACTTTTCAAATAAGTATCTTGCCCCTTTCCCTCTGCCTTCTTCTGGGACCTCTATAATGTGAACGTTAGTATGCCTGATGTTGTCCTAGAGGTCCCTTAAACTATCTTCCTTCTTTAAAATTCTTTTTTCTTTTTGCTGTTCAGTTTGGGTGTTTCCACTACCCTGTCTTCCAGTTCGCAGATCTGTTCTGCATCCTCTCATCTGCTGTTGATTCCCTCTAGTGTGTTTTTCTTTTCAGTTAACTGTATTCTTCAGCTCTGACTGTTGTTTTTTTATTTTGTTTTATAGCTCTTTGTTGAAGTTCTTACTGTGTTCACCCATTGTTTCTCAAGTTCATTGGGCATTGCCCCTGTGTTGTGGCTGGGCTTCCACTGGTGGGGGCTTGCTGCTGGGCAGGGCTGGCCCCCAGCCTGATGGGCTGTGAGGCCCTGCCCCGACTGCTGTGGGTGTGCTACTGGGGTGCGGTACGTTTTTTTTTCCTCAGTGAGACCATATCTCTACCTCTTCTGTCCACTCTGGTGCCGTCCCTGTTGTGGTGCCTCTGTTCATCCAGTTTCTAGGTCCCTTTCTGTATATAGATGTAGATGTGTTGTGTCTGTGGAAGGAGGTGAGCTCAGTATCTTTTTATGCCACCATCTTGAAACCTCTTCCAGAGTCTTTGTTCTTGACCATTTTAGGCATCGTAATTATAATAGACACTCTAGAAAAATGCATGAAAATATAACAAAGCTTATCTATAATCCCATCGTTTTCTATGCAGAAATAGTAAATCAAGGGGAAAAATTTATAAAACAATTAAAATATCAAACTATTAGTGGTTTTTGCGGGGAGGAACTAAATGATCTCTGGTGGAATCCTGTGAAATCTAAAATTGTTATTTTGGGGATTCACATACCCTAAATTGAATTCTTTTGATGTCACCCTTAATATTAATGTATTAGTTATGATAGGCTAAACTGCTATATCAAGTAGACTCTAATGTGTAATTTGCTCAACGCAATGAAAATTTCCTTCATGTGACACCTGTGGGAAGGCGTTCAGATGGGTGGCAAGAAGACTTCCTTCATTCTGTCAATCAGAGCCTAGCGTTCTCCCATCATGTGGCTCTCCCATTCTCTGTTGTCTCATCCTGTGCCTGCATCCCATCAGCACATGGGAAGGAGTGGGGAGAACACCCAAGAGGGTCTCTGGGCCAGCAGGGAGTGGCAGACCTCACTCCTACTCCCATCCCACTGGCTAGAACTTAGTCACATGGTCATACCTGATGGTGAGTGAGCTGGAAAACGTCTAGTTGTGAGGCCAGAAAGAAAGGGAAGATGGATTTTGTAGTCAGCTAGCAATCTCTGCCCCACTTGTTTATCCTGGAGCATCTGCAGAATGTTTGCATGGCTGTATTCCTTTGTTCATTCCATTAAGTCCTGTCTATAGAATCCTTGAATATTTCTTTGAAGAGAATATTTCTTTGCTGGATGTACATATTAAATATTTGCCATTTCCATGGCTGAGAAGTTTATTGGTTAACCTTTTAAGGATAAATGGGGTTTGAATATGCCAAAGATTCTCTGTAGGCACAGACAGAAGTACCTGTCCTTCCTGGGGTAGGAAAACTGAGAGGCTTTCCGCTATGAATCTTTCATATGAATTCTTGGGGAAGTAGGAAGTGCAACTTCTGTTCTTAAAGAACCAAGAGATCTTTATAAAAGGGCTGTGTGATTTCCATGACTAAACTGTGGTTCAGGATTTAGTTTTGAGCCCTGAGAGTCTGAGTCAGTTTTTCCTCATTGGATTTCCAAGAAGAGTCTTCATGAGCA
Source organism: Neomonachus schauinslandi (assembly GCF_002201575.2). Taxonomy (NCBI): domain Eukaryota; kingdom Metazoa; phylum Chordata; class Mammalia; order Carnivora; family Phocidae; genus Neomonachus; species Neomonachus schauinslandi. Next base: position 123,703,837 of record NC_058407.1, read on the forward strand.
GGGATTTTTCTTTATTATCCTGAGGGCCCGGCAGCATCTCTCCTACCTGGGAGGCCGTGACATCTCTGTGTGTCACACACTCCTCCTGGTCTGCAGGAGGCCGGCCGTAGTTAGGCCGCCATCCCCAGCTCTTGGTCTGCAAAGGCCTTGACATCATCCTACCAGCTCCAGGGATAGGAGTTGCACCTGCTAGTGTTTTAACAGCTTGGTTGACCTACAGTTCACATACCTGACAATTCACCCATTTAAAGTGTACAGTTCTCTGGCATGTAGTATTTTCATGGAGTTGTACAAACATCCCCACAATCAATTTTAGGACATTTTCATTGCCCCAAAAAGAAACCCTGGGTCCCTTAGCTGTCACTCCCCAGTGCTCTTCATTCTCCCAGCACCTAACAACCACTAGTCTATTTTCTGTCTCCATAGATTTGCCTGCTCTGGATATTTTGTGTAAATGGAATCCTGTAATATGTGGTCTTTAGTGATTGGGTTCTTTTATTTAGCCTGATGGTTTCAGGGTTCATCCATGTTGTAGTGTGGGTCAGGACTTCGTCTTTTGTTGCTGAGTCATATGCTGTGGTATGGATATTAACACATCTTCTTTATTCGTGTATCCGTTGGTGGGCATTTGGGTGACTTCTCTGCTTTTTGGCTATTATAAATGATGCTTCTAGGAACCTGTGTGTGCAGGCTTCTGGGTGGATGTATGTGTTCACTTCTCTTGGGTATATAGCTCGGAGTGGAATTGCTGAGTGGCGTGGTAACTCTCTGTGGTTAGCATTTTGAGGAGCTGCCCGACTGTTTTCCAAAAGACCTGCACCATTTTGCATTTCTGCCAGCAGTATACGAGGGATCTGATTTCTCTACATGCTTGCCAACCCTTGTTATTACCTTTTGTGATTATGGTTATCCCTCTGAGTGTGAAGTGGTATGCCTGCCAATTCTCATTTCCAAATTGTACTCCGTTGGAGGCTTCTGGAAAATGGAAACGTAGTTTGTCCTCACTCAGGGGTGGGGGATTTCTGCTTCTTTCCACTGTGGAAATACTATCAGATGTGTCTGGGAGTTTGGAGGAGGGGATGGTTAATTTAGTGCCCAGGAGAAAAAAGGGGGAAAAAACAAAAACAAAAAAAGCTTGAGCACTAGAGTTAACAAAAATGATTCCAGTTTCTCCATCATAACAAGATAAAATGGTATAATTTTAACAAGACAGTGTTGGGAGGTGGGGGAGTTGGGGTGTGTAATACCAGACCCCAAAATACAAATTAATGGAAAACTTCATTGTACAAATGTCCTAGAAGTTACAGAATCGGTGATGTAAACATATTTAAGGACACTTTGGTGATATAATCTTGTATTTTTATTTATTTTTTGTCTCTGTATCAACTCCAGTTTCCATGAATTTAATTTATCTTTTTTAGAAAAAAATTGATTGACAAACACAGGACCAAAATATCTGGATTCTTCGTTGGTCCTGATTCTTCATTTCTGTCCATTTGGGTAGGCATCCATGCCAGTCATAACTTCTCAGCTTATATCCCTCTAGGTGAAAAAATCTTGGAAATTTGCAGATATTTTAAACTAGGTGTATTGGACAGAAGAGCTGTAAGGTCCTGGGCTCCCAGTGGTTTCTAGAAAAGCCATAACCAGCAGCAGTAAAAGAACTGAGGCAGGACGGGGGTAATTCCCTGGGTTATGAAGCCAAGGGCATGTCCTTGATGACTTTAGTTACCACCACTCCCCTCCCCCAACCCACCCCTGCGCCCAACACACTATTGAGCACTTGGTAGATGCACAGTAAAGACGTGATAATAGGCTGTAGTAAGTTTTCCCTGCAGGTAGGGAGAATTGTAGCTTTCAGAGGTATTTTGCCACCTGACAATAGGTGATTGGAGTCATCTCAAGAGCCAGAATTACTCACTCGTTCATTCAACAAGCATCTGTCATAAAAAATATACTAGTGTCAGGCAATAAAGCATTACAGACCTTGGGGGTGCAAATGGGAATAGCTTTTGTCTGCCACCACACAGTTCAGCAAGCTCACTGTTTTACAGTGAGCTCCCAGCCATGGGAGCATTGAGGGAGGAAAGCCTGAAATACTCGGACTCCCAAATCAGAGAATTTACAAAACCATACTTATCCCCGGCATATTTCCAGCTCTGCTGTGTGGCTCTGATGTGTTTGTTTAAGCCCAGTTGCTAGTCAGATATTTATGGTTGTCTTTAGCCACCAGATGATTTTAAATGTAAACATCACAATAGTACAAATTTGATTCTACTCAAATTTGATGAAAATAAACCACTCATTTTGGGGTGGGAATGCATTACTGTTTTTAGATCACTAGGGTACCATTTGGCAGGGTCTTCATGTGTCTCCAAAAATGTGCACTGCTTTCTATTTTAGGACCAGGAATAGGGAACTATGAATCTCTATCTCAAGCGCTGTTCTTCAGCAGTTTTTCTCACTATGGAAGACACCTTTCATATTTTGACTTTACAGAGGAGTGAATTATCCATTTTAAAATTGCAAAGTTTATGATTTTAGTACGTACTAACCAACAGAAAGAGGCGTCCCTTTATGACCTTGCTGTTGGGTGAGAGGCTAATGCTTTGTATCAGTTAATAGACTTTAAGTGATCATGCGCTGAAAACAAACAAACAAATAGCCTCACAGTTCTGTTGTGTAATTCACCAAAGATCTGTCTCCCATGCACATTGTGTGCATGCAGGCAAGAGCCTCCACTCCTTAGAGGTACCTGGGGACCTAGCTAGGCAGGAGGCTCCATCCCCTCCTGATGGCCATCATCTTGACTCAGGGCTGCAGGGCTTGGCTGGAAGGAGAGGGCAGCAAAGAGGAAGGTATAATGGCTCTCCAGTTTCCACCGGGAATGACACCTGTCACGTGTCCTGGTCTCCCACTGGCTAAGCAAACTGCCTGCCTGCGCCTCACTTCAAGGGGGCGGGCGATGTATATGCATCATACTTTCTAGCGCCCACAGGAGAGGAGATTCAGAAATATTGGTGAGCATGGACAATGTTTACCACACATCTCAGTAGGAAAAACCCAGCTCTCCCACTGTGTTTCTCCTTTGCCTTCATGCTACTGGCCCATCACAGCATTGGGACACCAGCTGGGTGCCCTACGCATTAACTCGGTTCCCATACTGTCTTCCTGGAGGTAGTCCCATGTGACTGCCTCCTCCCCCCCCCCCCCCGCCCAGGTGCCAGTCCTGAGCACACGTAATCACCCCTGCTTCTGACCGACTACCTATACATTGGGAGGTTACCATGACCACCTCCTTAGGTTCAATTAATTTGAATTCCCCAAACTCAGGAAAACAGGTGACTTGCTATTTACCAGTTTATTATTTAAAAATGTGATAAAGGAAACAGATGCACATTCAGATGGAAGAGATGCATAGAGCAAGGTATGTGGGAAGAGGCGTGGAGCTCCCATGCCCCCCCACCTCCAGGTGCACCACCCTCCCAGCACCCCCGCATACTCATCAGCCTGGAAGCTCTCTGAATCCTAGACATTTGGGATTTTTATGAAGGCTTCATGAGTAGGCATGATCGATCATGATCGATCATTAACTGCGTTTCCAGCCCCTCTCCCCTCTCTCAAAAATGGGGGGTTGGGGCCAAAAATTTCCAAACTTCTAATCATGGCTTGGTCTTCCTGATGATTAGAGACCGATATATATTTTTCTACTATTTCATACATTTTATAGAGAAATGAGAGACATTCTGTTCCTAAGGAGCTTACACTGTAGTGAGAAAAGTAGATAAGAACACCAAGTTAGAGTGTGCTGAACAGAACAATGCTCAGATGGCAGGGGAGTCTTTGAGTTAGGGGCACCTGATTCAGATTGGGGGGTGGGGGGAGCAAGAAGCTTTCTCAGAGGAGGTGATTCTTGGCCTGAATCTTGAGTGACAAGCAATTTGCTGGGCGGTGAAGGAGGGAAGGGTGTCCCGGCAAAGGAAACAACATGCTTAACTATATACTAATAACAGTACCTACTATTTATTGACTGGCTTTCTTTGTGTAAGCCACTAGGCTACACACTTACAGACCCTGTCTCATTTAATTTCCCACGGGTCTCCTATTTGTGTATTATCCATTACATTAGAAATATATGCCTCATAAAACAAGACTTTGCTTTGTTTGTTGTTATATCTTTACATTCCAGTAACTGTTACTCTGTAACAAACAGCAACCATTTTATTAGATCCTGTGGGTTAGGAATTTGGAAAGGGCCCAGTTGGAGGAGCTTCTCACTGGGGGTCTCTCCGGCGGTCACATTTCAGCTGGGACAGCTGTAGGCTGAAGGCTCCACTTGACTCCCCAGGTGGCTCACTCATGTGGCTGGCAGTTAGTGGGGGCTCAGCTTGCTTCTCCCTCGGGGTGCCTACCCATGGCCTCACCAGAAGGACAGGTCTCAACATTGTCCGATGGAGAGTTCTGCAAGAAGTGGGTGGGGGCTGCTTGCTTTTCTCACTAGACTTGGCAGTCACATATGGACACATTTGTTGTGAATGTTGGTTGTAATGAGTCACAAGACTATAAGGGCATACATCCAGGGGGAGGGAACTGTAACCAGGGCCCAGGGTGCAAGAGCACCTGGCTTCAGGGATCCCAAACAGCCCAGGGTCATCCGCTCATCACTGACAGAATCCAAAGGTAGAGAGATGAATGGTAGTGGAACAGGAAAGGAATTTACTTCCGTGAGGCCAACACCGGGAAGTCAGCGGACTAGTGTCTCAAAAAACTCTTTCCGAAGTGCTGAAAATACTCTCAGGTGTATATAAAGAAAATGTGGACAAAGGTCAGTGGGTACAGGATGGGGGCAGTAAAGGTCAGGTCGATCCTTGCCTTGGACGTCTTGCTGGTGTCTAGGTGGTCCCTATTGCTTGAGGAGGTAGTTTTGGTTCCTGTCATGGGATGGTTTGCCTGGAGGGTCTTTTGCCTGAGTTAAGAGATAAGCTGGAAAGAACTTAATCAGTTAGAAAGTACAGACTGAGGTCAAAATGGAGGTAGTTGGAGCCCTCTTACAAATCCCTGCTGTCAAAAACACCATTGCATTTCTATGCAAGGAGAAGGGACGGTGGCCATTTCTTCTGTAGCTACTTCCTGCTGACCAGGGATGATGGAGGGATTTGGGAATGGAAGACTTTGACAGGGTAGGAGAACTTCGTTTCTCTAGTCCCTCCTGAAATACACAGTAAAGGCATCTCCGAGCCTGTGCGAATTAAGCTCCCGTTTAACAAATACAAAAAGGCAAACAACCACCAAAAAGAACAAGAAATATAGCAGTGCTTAGCAGGGCATATTTCTATTTAGAAGGAATCGAATTTAGAGCGTGCTAAAAGGATCTAGAGCTAGAGCATTTATAGCAGTGATGTGTTTGTTTAAATCTTCCGTGGCTTCAGCTACATTTTTTTGAGTAATTCGGAATATAGACACAACATTCTGTTTAACTGAGAGCATAGGTTCCTCTTTGGGCTGCAGTCAAAATATCTTCAAGGGCCACCCAATGTTGAAGGACTACTTTTCAAATGAATGTGGTTTTAAGGAGGGTGAGTGGGTGCCGGGTTTAATTAAAGACGGCCTCTGTGGGCTTAGCTAAAGCCTCTGATTGTAATTCTACATCGATAGAGGCAGCTCCTGGAGCCTGCCTAAGATTCTCTCTCCCTCTCCCTCTGCTCCCCACCACTGACACAAGCTCTCTCTCTCTCTCTCTCTCAAACAAAACACATCTTACTTTCCCTGCATACAGAGTTGCTTTCCTTGTCATTTCTTAGAAACGTCAGTTACATTTATCAGAATTTTTACTTTTAGAAACCTTAGTCTCCATTGAAAACTATAAGTAGTAACCACTTGTGAACTATCACACCATCTTTCATCTTTCTTAAAAATGTTGAGGATAGGGGCGCCTGGGTGGCTCAGTTGTTAAGCATCTGCCTTTGGCTTGGATCATGATCCCGGCGTCCTGGGATCCAGCCCCACATCGGGCTCCCTGCTTGGCGGGAAGCCTGCTTCTCCCTCTCCCGCTCCCCTTGCTTGTGTTCCCTCTCTCTCTCTGTCAAATAAATAAATAAAATCTTTAAAAAAAAAATGTTGAGGATAGGGGCGCCTGGGTGGCTCAGTCGTTAAGCATCTGCCTTAGGCTCAGGTCATGATCCCAGGGTCCTGGGATCGAGCCCCGCATCGGGCTCCCTGCTCTGCGGGGAAGCCTACTTCTCCCTCTCCCACTCCCCCTGCTTGTGTTCCCTCTCTCACTGTGTCTCTCTCTCTGTCAAATAAATAAAATCTTTAAAAAAAAAAAAGTTGAGGATATGTTGAAAACTACCACAATCTGTCTTCTGGCCAAAAACTATTTACGTTCTCCCACGTGGAGAATACATTTACCCTCCCTAAGACTCTTCCCAAAATCATGTCGTGTTTTGGCTTAGATATTAGGCTCAGGCTTGAAGTCTGGGATCTCATGTAAACTAAGTTTAGGTGTGACTGAGGGCCCTCGGGGTCAACTGAATGAATACCATGAACTGAGCAGGTACCTTGGCTGCTTCCCCTATACCCCTCATGGGATGGTGGGCAGGTGTAGGAGAGCCCCAAAGGGGGGAAAGTAGAGCACAAACCACAGTCAGTGGTCTGTCGCAGTTCTGAAATCCAACCAGGAACGTGTTTCCAGCTCCTGGCTTTGCATTCAGTCCTTCTCCTTGGTAGCTGTCCTCTGCGGCTCTGGGCTCTGTCCCTGGGGCTCTGGGTTCTGGCCCTCCAGTCGTCCTTCCAAAAGAAAACTGACTTTGCACCTCAGTGAGTAACCTTCTTTGTCTGTTTCCTGCCTATAAAAGGCTGAGGGTCCAAAGGCCTCTGTTCACTTTGTTCTGCTCCCTTTCAAGCTGGTGTGATGCTCATAGAAATGTCATGGGCTTTCCTACATGTCCATTTATAATCCACTCTGTTCGACAAAAGCTACCCTGAAATCTCTTCTGTCAAATAAACTTTTCTCTCTGTTGGGCTCCTGGTGAGAGTGTGGTGGGACAAAGATTCTTAGAAGCTCTATTGTTTACAGAGGATAGATGAGGCCCATCCTTCAGAAACTTAGAAGGCCTTTTGTCTGTTTGGAATGGTCCAGAGGCACCACCTTAGATCTTTGCAACATCCTAACAAAGGGTCTTACTGCTCCACCCTTGCTTTGACTTTCTGTTCTTAGGCCATTTCTTTTTTCTTTTTTCTTTTAAGATTTATTTTATTTACTATTTGAGAGAAAGAGAGAGAAGGGCGGCAGAGGGAGAGAGAGAGAGAGAGAATCTCAAGCAGACTCCCCCCTGAGCTAGGAGCCTGATGCAGGCTCGATCCCACAACCGGTGAGATCACGACCTGAGCCTGAGCTGAAGGTGCCCCTGAGGCCATTTCTCAATATGCAAACCCTTTGCCTTCTAGAGATGCTGGGATGAGAAACACTTATTTTTTTAACCTGCAAAATACTGGCTGAGTATATATATTCTCTAATTTCTACTCAGAAACTAACTAGCTGATTCTTGAGTTGATCTCTCTCTTGTCTCATTATAGACAGCGGGGCAAAGCAGCACCTTCAACCCTCTGCCCAGTGATCTTCTTAGTTCGAGCATCATCAGCTCATTAGGTACATTTTCTGGCTGCCACATCATCGCTGGCAACAGCTCTTTATAAACGTTCTTCCTCTAGTATGTAGCATGGGTCTCCCTTCCTCATTCAGGTTCCTAGTTGAAAATGAAGCACTGACTGAAATAATCATTATGTGAAACATTGTGTCTGTTTTTCTTGGAGCCCCCACCACCCCTACCGGCCTTTTCACCTGGCCTTGGAGCGGTGGCTTGTGTTTTAGGGTTTTATTAGAGTGGCCCTCCATTTTCAGGCACCCAATTGCTGATCCAGTTGTTGTTTTTTTTTTTTTTAAGATTTTATTTATTTATTAGAGAGATAATGAGAGAGAGCACATGAGAGGGGGGAGGGTCAGAGGGAGAAGCAGACTCCCTGCCGAGCAGGGAGCCCGATGCGGGACTTGATCCAGGGACTCCAGGATCATGACCTGAGCCGAAGGCAGTCGCTTAACCAACTGAGCCACCCAGGCGCCCATCTGATCCAGTTTTTACTGCTCTGTAACAAGTCATCACAGAGCTGGTGACCTAAAACAGTGGTCACTTTGTTAACGCTTGCAGATTCTGTGGGTAGGAAGTTGGAAAGGCAGGTACTCCCTTAGGGCCTCTTGTGCAGGTGCAGGCTCCTCGGTGCTGGTCGTCCACCCGGGCTCCCTCGCACAGCCCTACCTGGTGCTGCTGTGGAGTTAGGTGCGCCGTCTGCTGGCCCGGAGGTCTCAGGGCACTCAGGCCTCATCCGTGGCTCCTGGCTGCCCCCAGAATGAGCACCCTGAGGAAGCCAGGTTGGAAACTGCATGGCCTTTTGTGTCCGAGCCTCCCGAATCACATGGGGTCACTTCTGCTGCACAAAGAGCAGGTGACAAGCCTGCCCAGATTCAGGCGGAGGGGAATAGACCTCACCTCTTGTTGAGAGAAGTATCAAAGAATTTTCAGGGGCGCCTGGGTGGCTCAGTCGTTAAGCGTCTGCCTTCAGCTCAGGTCATGATCCCAGGGTCCTGGGATCGAGCCCCACATCAGGCTCCCTGCTCAGGGCGAGCCTGCTTCTCCCTCTGCCTGTAGTTCCCCTTGCTTGTGCTCTCTCTCTGTCAAATAAATAAATACAATCTTTTAAAAAAGAGAGAATTTTCAGATGTGTTTTGATACTGCTTGCACCTGGAACGGTATCCGGCAGCAAGAGAACCTCACTATGTGATTGCATCCAATTAGTAGGCAGATCTGCCTCTCTTATAAAATTTGCTTATCAGTCTTTGAGTGCTACAGTGTGACCCCAGTAATAACAAGTGATGTTACTTCTTGTATTTAGTAGTATTTTTGAAAAGTAGAGGCATGGGCACTTCACATTGTACACCTTTTATTCCAAGTGAATTAGAAAGGGAAATATTATTTTCCAAAAGTCACACAGTAGAGGAGAAACATAGAAGGATGTTAATGTAGTTTTATAGTAGGGAAGGTCTTTCTAAGCAAGATTTAAAAGCCCAGAAGCCACAGGGAAAATTTCTTAGACTCCACCAAGATTTTAAATGTCTATATAGGAAAAGATACTGTAAAAAAATAAACCAGGTAAAGTATTTGCAATCTAAGTAATACACAACAGCCTAGGCAATGTACTACAGACATAAAGTAGTAGGTCATAGAGCTGTTGCAAGGATTGAATGAAATGAAAGTACCCAAAGTAAAAATACTTAACAACTGATAAGTTCCATCCATGCTTGTATAAAGGCCACCGACAAATCAATTTTTTTAAGAGATGGGTAACAGAAAAAGATATGAATGAGCAATTCATAGAAAAATATAAATGGTCAGTAAACATATGGAAAGATGTATAGCCTTGCTCCTGATTAAATAAAGAAAAGTTAAATTTGCAATAAGACTTTTCTACCTATAAGTGTGTCAAAGATGAAGGGCACCTGGGTGGCTCAGTCATTAAGCATCTGCCTTCGGCTCAGGTCATGATCCCAGGGTCCTGGGATCGAGCCCCGCATCGGATTCCCTGCTCCGCGGGAAGCCTGCTTCTCCCTCTCCCACTCCCCCTGCTTATGTTCCCTCTCTCGCTGTATCTCTCTCTGTCAAATAAATACAATCTTTAAAAAAAATAATAAAAAAAATAAAAATTAAAAAAAAGACTGTCCAAGATGAAAAAGAATGTTAATATTTCAGTATTGGCAGAGAAGTTGGGAAATTGACATTCTCATTGACCTACTGTTCCTTGTTCCTTTATAGGAGAAGCATATTTTGCTTCTGGCTTCTTTCAGGATTTTCTTTTTAATCCTTGATTTTCTGTAGTTTGAAAAGGATATGCCAGTACCGAGGCATAGTGTTTCTTGGGATGTATCCTGCTTGGTGTTCTCTGAGATTCCTGGATCTGTGGTTTGGTGCCTCACATTCATTGGGGGAAATTCTCGGTTGTGATCATTTCAAATATTTGTTAGGTTCCTCCTTTGCCTTCTGGTATTCCCATTACACATGTGTTACACCTTTTGTAGGTGTCCCACGGCCTTTGGGTATCCTAATCTGTTTCATCAGTCATTGTTCTCTTAGCTTTTCACTTTCGGAGATTTCTTTTGTTGCTGTTGTATTTTTGTTTTTGTTTTTGAGAGAGTGTGTGCTTGCATATGAGAGTGGGGTTGGGGGCAGCCCAGCGCGGAGCTTGATCCCACAACTCTGAGATCATGACCTGAACCTGAAATCAAGAGACGGACGCTTAACTGACCGAGCCACCCAGGCACCCCACTTTTGGACGTTTCTGTTAAGGTTTCTGTTGCAACATCTTCAAGCTCAGAGATTCTTTCCTCAGCTCTGTCCAGTCTACTAATAAGCCCATCAAAGGTACTCTTCATTTCTCTTACAGTGTCTTTTATTTCTGTCATTTCTTTCTGGTTCTTTCTTAGGTTTTCTGTCTCTCTCTGTTAATGTTGTCTGTCCTTTCATGCTGTCTGCTTGGTTCCTTTGAGACCTTAGCATATTAATCATAGCTGTTTTGAATTCTTAGTCTGATAATTCCAGCATCCCTGCCCTGTCCGATTCCGGTGCTTGGTCTTTTTTCCAACTATGTTTTTGGCCTCTCAGTACACCTTACAACTTTTTCTGGATAGCCAGACGTGAGGTACCAGGTAAGAGGGACTGCTATAGGCTGGCCTTCAGTAGCACGGTGGGGAGAGGTGAGGGCGTGGGGGTTCTGCCGTCCTGCACTTGGGCCCCTCCCAGCCCTTGGTGAGCCTGTGCCTCTGGGCTCTGAACTTGCTCCTGTTTCCTCTGTTTTCTTTTCCCCCCTCATGTGGGACAGGATGCTACCGTGGGCTGGATTTGGCTGTTTCCCCATGTCAGTTAGGCTCTGGTCAACGACTAATTTCTTCTGGGGGCAGGCTTTGTTGAGAACAGAGTGCTCTGGCTCATTTCAGAAGGGTCCCTCTTCCCCTCCCACTGCCAGAAGCATGGGGGGATTTTTGTCTGCTGTTTGTTCTGGGAACCTGACTGCTCCTGGAGGTAAAACTCACCAACGTGTGGGATTCCCCTTGTGTTGGACCCCCCTGGTCCACATATAGGCCCCAGCATTGGGCAGTCACGACTCTGGTTTTCTTACCTGAGCACCGCTGCCGTGCAGGTTTGCATTCCTGAGGCTTTTCTCCAGGAAGCCCTGTATTCACCTGTCTGGCCAGTCTTGGGGCCAGTCTTAGTTTGTCCTGGGTCCTTGCCTTTCCCATGAATCTGAGAGGAATTGTTGACCGGAATTGGTGACCAGAAACTGATTTACTCTTGGTGGAGTGGATATTGGTACAGTATTTAGTGCAGCAATCTTAATTATCTACTAAAAGTAAAAACGTTCGTGCCCTTTGATCTGGCATTTGCACCTTTGGACATACTGGCATGAATGCATAAAGATGTAAGCATTTTTTAAAAAAGATTTTATTTATTTGAGAGAGAGAGAGTATGAGCAGGGGGTGGGATGGGAGAGAAGCAGACTCCCCACTGAGCAGGGAGCTGGACGTGAGACTCGATCCCAGCACCCCAGGATCGTCACCTGAGCCGAAGGCAGATGCTTAACCGGAAGGCACCCAGGTGCCCCCTGCAGCAGCATTTTTTAATATAGGGATGGTTAAATATGATATATTTACACAATGGAATGCTCTCTAGCTGCTAAAAAGAAATGAGGTAGCTCACTATATCCTGACATGGGAAGAAGTCTAAGACACATTGTTAAGTAAGTGGAAGGAGAAAAAAAAGCAAGGTGGCAAATGGTATGTTTAAGATACAGTTTTTGTTTAAAACTTACTCACAGTGAAAATGAAGGCGTGCTTAGAGAAAAAAGAGAATTTGGGAAGAATATGTACCAGAAAAACCACTGGTTGCCTCTGAGGGACAATGTTATGAGGCTGTTGATATATATATATGTTATGTATCAGTGACATTTGTGTCTTGTCTGATGCATACATTTCTGATAACTAGTCAGAGAAAGTAGGTAGCAGCAGATACAGTTCATTGAGGGCAACAGAATGGAACTGATTGTTTCCATCACTTTTCCCTACATCCAGGCGGTAATGCAGTAACTGTCTCTGAATTTTAACTTCCCTTCTGGGAATACTGTGGTAGTGTAGACCCAAGTAACTGGAAATTGCAAATCTCCTGGCGTCTCTTTCTCTCTTTCAGGGGGTGACAGCCATAAGATGACAAGAGTTCCAGACAAATGTTTTACCAGTGAACATTTTTTTTTCACGTAGAATTTTTTATTGTTAATTCTTCTTGTTAAATGATTTACCAAGGAAAATTTCCCCTTCTGCAGAGAAGCGGTTTCTTTGGTTCTGTTGTGTTGAGATTTGTGGTTTGTTGTACCCAAGAGATGTTTATAATGGAATTTTTTACAACACGCATCTCTCCCTTAAAAGGCTGCCTAAAGGGGCACCTGGGTGGCTCAGTCGTTAAGCGTCTGCCTTCGGCTCAGGTCATGATCCTGGAGTCCTGGGATCGAGCCCCACATCCGGCTCCTTGCTCAGCGGGAGGCCTGCTTCTCCCTCTCCCACTCCCCCTGCTTGTGTTCCCTCTCTCGCTGTCTCTCTCTCTCTGTCAAAAAATAAATAAAATCTTTAAAAAAAAAAAAAAGGCTGCCTAAAAAGTAGGTTAGTGGAGCCGTGGTTAAGGGTGAAAGCTACTTGACTTCCATTATAAAATATGGTTTCTAGCTCCAGTTTTCCTGCTCGAATGCTGTTTAAGCACCTGCAGTGTGACGTCGTGTAGACTAGTAAGTCTTCCGAGTTCCTTATGCTATTAACTTCTCATCTCACTTCCATTTCCCGCTTTACATGCCATTTTGAGTTTCTGGATCTAATCTCATCATGTGCGTGTGGAGGGCGGGCTTCCCACCGACACTAGCAGAATTCTCATTTAACTCCATTCTGCTACCGTCCTCCCGGAGGTAGCATCAGATTGCCCGGGGCAGGGGTTTGGTCCTACAGGACTGCTCCCCACCCCACGCCGCCCGCCACTTGAGACACCAGTCGCAAACCCAAGCTGTCCCCTGTACTACTGACCAGCCAGGTGTGTATCAGGGGTTCCCAAGACCCCTTGCTCAGATTCGATTGATTTGCTGGAACAGCTCACAGAAGTACTAGAAACATTTTCTTTACTAGATGACTGGTTTATCATAAAAGGATAGGACTGGGGAACGGCCAGGTGGAAGAGATGCCCAGGCCCAGGTGCTGGGAAAGGGCGCGGAGCATCCATGCTCCACTCTCCCCGAATCTGTACAAGGAAAACTCTGTTTTTCGAGGGTTTTATAGAGGCTTCATTACATAGGCACGACTGATCAAATCACTGGCCATCCTGCTGCCCTCCCCTCCTCCCTGGAAGCTGGGGGCTGGGAATATAAGTTCCAGCCCTCTGATCACAGGGTTGGCACCACTGGCAACCAACCCCCATCCTTAGGCACTTTCCAAAAGTCACCTCATTAACACAACAGACATTTTTAAGCTCTTGTCACTTAGGAAATATGTATGAGAGCTATGTATTAGGTCGTCTGAATGATCACATATATACGTTTCTTATAAATCACAATATCAGGCATCCTAACCTAGTTCTTTTTTTTTCTTCCTGGGTATAATTTGCGTTCTTCTCAATGATTAATTTTATATAATGATTTTTTTTGTTCTTGTTTTACCCTCTGTGAATTTCCTAACAGAAGTCCTGGAGGGGATTTGGGTGCCAAAAAGAAAAAGAAGAAACAGAAGAGAAAAAAGGAGAAACCGAACTCCGGAGGCACCAAGTCAGACTCGGCCTCTGATTCGCAGGAGATTAAAATCCAGCAGCCTTCCAAAGTGAGACCCCTGTTTTATTTTAGCCTCTGTGGTTCCTCCTGCATGTGGGAGCCGGGTTGTAGGGCTCAGCGCCCCCGGGGGAGCAGAGGTGTCCTTAGGGTTTTGCTGGGACCGTGTGCTGGAAGGCGCTCGTCCCCGGCGGGCATTTACAGCCTTCCTGACGCTGATGTTCGTACCTAAATAACCAAGAGGTACAGACTGCATTTTTGTGTGTATGTGGATACGACCTGCATTTTTCCTTTTTCTCAAAGAGCGCATTTGTATGTAGATTGTAGTGATAGAAGTCAGTCTCCACGGGAGCTTGTTAGGTGTGTGTTGTTGTTGTTTTGAAGTTACGCTTAATATTTCATTACTTTTAGTTCAGAAGATATTCACATTTTAATTTTGCTGGGTATCTGTCTAATTACCTGAATAGCACCACACGATCTGGCAGCAGATTCCCACGGGAGCAGCCACGGGTAAGTCTTACGACTTTGAATCCGAACAGTTGGCTTCTCGGCCATTCTTACATCCCATTGCTGAGGGTGGGCCGTAGCTCCTGCCATTCCCGCCAGAGAAACACCCCTCTGAGACCCAGCCAGCAGTTGTGGTGGGCGGATGGCCGGCCGCGCGGGGTTCTGGTGGTGCTGATGGCAGCCCCCCCCCCCGCCTTCCGGGGGGCCGACCCGGGTCACCCTGGCGGGGAACACAGGCCTTGTGTGCGGGCCACGGGGGACCACAGGGCCCTCTCCGCGCAGGAAACTCACAGGGCAAAGGGGGTGGCGTTAGAAGTATGACGAAGCCCGGATGATCCTGATGGTTGCAGCTCCACGTCAGTTGTCCCCGGGGTCGTGGTGTGGCCGAGGGGCTCGGTCCCGGCCCCGGCCCATGAGCTGTGTGGGTGCCGCGCTCTGCGAGCCTATTTGCTGTTAGATCCTGTCTGTTACGTGGTCTTTATAGTCTAAAGCACTGTATATATGGCAAGTTTCGCGGGGTTGAAATTCTTTTTCTTGCACACAGTTGACACTGTATCGTGGGAAGTGGGTCTTACAGGCAGATTTTGGTGTTGTTACTGTTTTACACGTAAGACCAGGGGTCACTGAGAGGATACTTACTTTGCCCAATTCTCCCTGACTGCCTGTGTGGGGTGAGAAGAAAATGGGATGTTCCCCCCTTGCTTTTCAGCTCGTCTCTCAGGTAATAAATACTCTATCCACTGTACCTCCTTCCTGAGGTCACTCATATAAGGTACACCATCTACTCACAAGACATTTTTCCCATTTCTCAATGTCGCTTCATTGGATAAATGCGGTGCCACTTATATGCAGTTCTGACCCTCCGTATTGCTTCTACCATCACCATCAGCTTGTACCCCTCGCCGCACCCCCCAGTGACTTTGAGCCCTTCCCTTACTTCTGGTCACTTATGAGAAACTAGAGCTAGCCAAGGCAGGAGGAATGGCTAGCATGTACGTAGAGAAGTTGTTTTCTTTTTTAATTGAGAATAAATAAGAATTGTGTTAATGTGGGCCTTTGTCCATTGCATTTTTTTAAACTGGAGCTTCTTTCCCTTACACAAGATGCTAGCTCTAAATAACACTATAAATTACAGTGGATTGTGTGTAGAAAATATTATTTTCTGCCCTCAAGAACCAGAATAAGATGACATTTGTCTGGATTCTTTAGACTTCTTAGTGGTGGAGGACTTGGACATCTTTCCAAGATACTAAATTTAGAAAGTAAAGGGTAAAGTTACGTACAGTTGGAGCTTAGTAGTCCACGGAGGAAAAGAGGTGCGCCTGACTTAGGGATATGGTAGTGGGAAGCTAACGTGGGGTTGATCCACGTTCTCACCTTCCCTAACACTAATTCATTTCTCCCCAGGCGGTGCTGCTGTGGAAAGTAAATGGATAGGTTTAAGAATGTATCATAGCTGAATTTTCCTTGCTGCTTTGTCACCATGGATTTGAAAATTGTGCTTGCTTCTCTCTACTTTAAGAAAGCACTTAAAATAGTGATCATTCAGATATAAATATTTCATGAATGGTCGTTTTATGTAAAGACTGCTAGTCAACCTGATGAGGCTAGTTAGGTAGGGTTGAAACCACTCTGAGGTCTGTGTCTTCACGGAGTTGGGATATCCTTGGCTCCTTTGGAACAAAGATGCTGATTCATGTTTGCTGCAAACTAGCTAGAGTTTGGTATATTTGTGATCAAGAATTTAACTCCAGAATTAGGAAAGAAAAATTCCCATGACAAATTCAGTGCAGGCTTTATAGGTTCAAATTTGCCTTTTTAAGGATAAATGGGTACATGTTCAAGCATTATTAAGTTGAAATATGCTATGCTCCGACTTCTCTTTAAGTTGTCGGTCTTCTAGTAGATTGCCTTGTTTAGGGGTTCAAATGGATGTAAATTTCATTTTGCTGGAAATCAGTTACTCTATGTTGGAGGTTCAGAGCAAGAATCTTAAGCAAACACAGGGAGGCCTATATTAAATAAACTCTGTTTTGTAGTGTGTCACATGGGTAAAGCTTCCTAGGTTAAAGGCTTGACTTCAGACCACAGACGTTAGATTCAACATTGACCAGAAGTCCAGAGCTACTATTAATAAACCAGCGAGGGTCGATAGTAGCTTTTCTTTGCGCCCCCGGTTTGTTGGCACACAGGAAAACCAAAGGGCTCCAAAATTCTTGTTAACCACTTCTGAACTACAGTAAAGAGCATTGTTTGTGTGGCATCAAAATTCTAAAACTAATAATTTTGCGTACTGAAAAAAACTCTGTGATTTTCCTATTCAGCCCTAAGTGGAAAATAGAGGCTCGCTTTCCATGTGGGATTACATTATCTGAGGGACTTTCCAAAAAAAAGAGCTGGGGAATCTTCAGAGATAAGAGGATATTGGCTTTGAGGAAGGAACTTGAGATTGGAAAGGTATTGTCAATTTTCCAGACTGAGAATATGTTTTACTTAAAAAGGTTAGTTTCCAACACTTGGGTTGGGGAAAACAGGCTGTGGTTGCCAAAGATCTAAACTCACAGAAGAAACTGTTCTCGTTGGAAGATTTGTCTCTGGAGGAACATCAGAGCTGGGAGAGGGCAGGGTGTGGTCCTGGTGGAGGGCATTCTTAGAGATTCCCTTTCTTGATTAACTTCCTTCCCAGCTCAGCACTCAATTCTCTTTCCTTTTCCTTTTCTTTCCCTTTCCCCTTTCCCTTTTCCTTTTCCTTTCCTGTCCTTCCTTCCTTCCTTCCTTCCTTCCTTCCTTCCTTCCTTCCTTCCTTCCTTCCTTCCTCTTTCTTCTTCTTTTTTTTTAATGGACTAAAATTTCCCTCATCTGCCCGGCTTCCATTCTAGCAGTTACTTCCTTTGGCCCCACATTGCTACTGCAGGGCATAAACCCCAACAGTGAAACCGAGGGTATGCCTGACGGGCTGCTGCGTGGTAGTAACGCATTCGCGCGTGTCCCTCCTCTCTGCCGCTCTGCCCGGATGAGTGCGGGTGAGGACCCTCTGCAGATAGGGGGGACCCTGAAGCCAGGGGTGGTCGGCTTTACTTCAGATTTCCCAAAACTATCAAAGCCCCGTTAAAACTATCGAGCTATTGTTACCTTTAACATAATGTGTTTGCTTCTATTTTAATACCTTAGCATCCTTGAGCCCGATCCCTGACCAGGCTTAGAGGAGAGCTGGTTGGTTTTTTGGTGTTGTAGGCTCCAAGGCAGATGGCACGTGTGTCTGCCCCAGGTTTGGGAGCGGTGGCCGCTGCCTCATTTTTGTGTGTGTGTGTCTTTGCTGTTCTAGAATCCCAGCATTCCAATGCAGAAGTTGCAGGATATCCAGAGAGCAATGGAGCTGTTGTCCGCGTGCCAGGGCCCCGCCAGGAGCATCGATGAGGCTGCCAAACACAGATACCAGTTTTGGGACACACAGCCGGTACCCAAATTAAGTAAGCTCTTCTGCCTTTCTTTCTGCCCCCCCCCCCCCCCCCAACTCACAAAAACAGCTGGGTTAACAACAAACAAAAGAAACTTCCATAATTTCCATAATTTGTTTTTTTATCACAGATTAGCAGTGTACACAAAAGTCCTGTTTTTCTTCTTAAAATAGAAATATTGGGTAGTGACACTGGCTTTCATTAGACACAATTTTAGAGTCTAATTCCTCTTCCTATAGAAAAAATCCAACTTCTCCCACTTGAAACCTTAGTGTATTCAAAACATATATAAAAGACAGAGTCTCAGGACCTTTTTTGGTCCTGAGCTTCATGGAATCGTTTTTCCTCTACATAAATTTTTAGCAGTCTCACATCTCACTTACTCCAAAAGACACAGGATATTTGCCCTACTAGATCTTCTTGAAATGGAAGGTTTTGTGCTGCTCAGCAGTAGGATCCTGCACACTCACCACCGGCGTGAATTACTAGCAGCCGAGAACACCGCGGCGCAGTAAGGGACTCGGGCCCCTCGGGAGCGCTCCAGGGGACACCTGGGGCGCATGGGCATCTCGGCAGCAGGCCTCTTCCCTCAGCGCTGGGCCTGCTCCCTCACGTTCCACTCAGACTGTTCGCCTCATAAGTTTCCATATAAACATCATTTAACTCTTCCCCTTTCCACAGTAGAGAAGGTGATGATATAAATGCACTAAAAATGATTATGACTGCATTAAAAACTAAGCCTGCTGCTTTCTCTTATCCTCCTATGCAAATAGATTATAATTACTTTCTCTGTTCTTCTTTCTTGATTGTTCGAGTTCCAGAATCTGTGTAAGGTAAAGGATTGTCATCCAAATCTCTTTGTAGTCCAGTTATGTACAAATTATCCGTTTTATCGCATAAAAATCCGGGAACAGTCCTTGTCTTTGCCCTCAAATAATGGTTTTTAACCTTTTTGAAGTTCCTGCTCCTCTCCCCGCCGTATCCACCTCACGTACCTGGAAAAAGCACGGGCTTGGGAGTGGGAAAGATCAAGGAAAGCGATTCTCCTCACTTGTTTTTTCCTTCAGGCTCTAGAAATACATGTGTTTGGTCGTGGAGGAAGACTCCCTAGAGTGAACTTAAAGGATTTTAAATGCCGTTGAATTGAGTGGCCATTAGAGAAAGGGATGTGGGTCTGTTGATCTGGATGTATTGGGTTTAGCTGAATGCTGCTTGGCAAGCTGTTGGTGGCTTTCAGGTCACAGCCCCGGGGTCAAGCAAGCCGCCTTGGGCCGCCTCCTAACACCACCACACATCTTTGGGAAGATAGCCGGGGTGCGCCACATTTCCCTGCTCAGCAGAGAGCCTGCTTCTCCCTTTCCCTCTGCCTGCCGCTCTGCCTACTTGTGCTATCTCTCTGTCAAATAAATAAATTAAAAAAAAAAAAAATCTTAAAAAAAAAAAAAAGGTGATTAAAAAAATAATAATAAAAATAAATTAAAAAAAAGGTGAGGCCAAAACCTGTACCCGAGGGTCATTTATTCAGTAAATACCTGTTTTTTTTTTCCTTCTGCTTCTGTTTATTTATTTATTTCTTCTTTGAGGTGTAACTGACATACAGCACTATATTAGTTTCAGGTGTCGAACATAACGATAGGATGTTTGTGTACCTTGTTAGATGACCCCCACGGTAGGTCTAGTTATCATCCCTCACCACACCGACTTACAGAATTTTTTTTTTCTTAAAGATTTTATTTATTCATTATTCATTAGAGAGAGAGAGAGCGCACGCACACGTGGAGAGGAGAGGCAGAGGGAAAGGGAGAAGCAGACTCCCCACTGAGCAAGGAGCCCAATGCGGGACTCGATCCCAGGACCTGGAGATCATGACCTGAGCCGAAGGCAGACACTTAACCGACTGAGCCACCCAGGCGTCCCCAGAATTTTTTTCTTGTAATAAGGACTTTTAAGATCTGCTGTCTTAGCAACTTGCAAATACGCAATGCAGTATTATTAACTATAATCACCATGTGGTGTATTATATCCCCAGAGCTTACTTGCTTTATAACTGGAAGTTGGTGCCTTTTGACCCCCTTCACCCATTTCACACTACCACCCCTGCCAACCACCAGACTGTTCTCTGTGTCTAGGAATTCAGAATTTCTGTTTTTTTTAGATGCCACAGATAAGTGAAATCATACAGTATTTGTCTTTCTCTCTCTGACATGACTCACTTCACATAATGCCTTCAAGGTCACCAACGGCAAGATTTCATTCTTTTTTATGGCTGAGTAATAGATCAGTGGTGAGTGTGTATTGCTCAGTGCCAGGCGCTGGGGAACATGGCGGGGAAACAGTGAAGGGGAAGTAGGATACAAATGGTGGCCAGGTGGGGATGGAGGGAGGGCATCCTCCAGGTAGGAAACAGCTTTAGTCAGGGAAAGATGCTGTGGGAAAGTGATGTGTAAGCTTATGTCTGCAAACAACGCAAGCGGCTCGCCTACGGAGAGCAGGGGAAGGGCTGTGAGAGCAGAGGGAAACCCCAGACGCCGTGAGCTGGGGCCGGCCTGAGGGGGGTCAGTGTGGATGAAGCTGGAGAGAAAGGCCAGGTGGGCATCAGCCACACACAGGGGACTGGGTTCTATCCCAGTCACACTGGGAAGCTGTGGAGAAGGAACTGGAAAAGGGCACCTTTGTGGAGATCACTGGAGACGTGGATGACTTCAGCTGCATTGTCAGCAGTCTGCAAATTACTTGTAGGTGTTGCTGGGAGGGGTCAGAGGTCACCTAGCCCTCCCCACCCCCACCCCAGGTTTTTGAAATGCAGAATAAGAAGAGACTTCCCCAGGCCGTCATAGGATCTAAGCTGTCCACTGTGGTGTAGTGCAGTGGATCTGTCAAGTAGGGGCTGAGGCTGAGAAGTCACTGTCATGTCCTAATACACACCTTGTCATTGCATGAGAAAGGATTGCTCCTTCTATTTAATTGGTGAGATAGCAGCTCTTCTCTGCCACCTAGCTACCTTGTCTCCCTCCAAGAAGTAGCTGAAACATAGCATATTTTCAAAGATGATGTGAAACCCAAGTCCTCTAGAAATGATTTCGTTTTCTGTGACGGACCATTTTGGATCATCACAATGCTTTGTCCTTGAATATTCTGTCTTTTTGTCTGTCTTTTTTCTCCTCTGCTCCTCCCCAGATGAAGTCATAACCTCTCACGGGGCCATTGAAGCGGATAAAGACAACGTGCGTCAGGAGCCCTATTCCCTGCCGCAGGGTTTTATGTGGGACACCCTGGACTTGGGTAACGCCGATGTGGTGAGTAACACTCTGGGGTTCAACACCTGCCTTCGCACACATTGCTTCTAGGGGGCCGGGGTTGTGAGCACCATAGACCAGACACTTGCTTGGTCTTGTAGCTCAAGGAGCTGTACACGCTGTTAAATGAGAATTACGTGGAAGATGAGGAGAGCGTGTTCCGTTTCGACTACTCGCCCGAATTCTTGCTGTGGTGAGTCTGGCCGGCTGCTGGGGGGTGCCCCGGGCGTGGGCAGTCGGGGCGGCCTGCCTCGGTCTCCCTGGGTTCCTGGACACTAACCGCCGCCTGTTTTCCTTGCCTGCATCCGCTTCAGGGCGCTGCGTCCCCCGGGCTGGCTCCTTCAGTGGCACTGTGGGGTCCGAGTGTCTTCGAACAAAAAGCTAGTAGGGTTCATAAGTGCCATCCCAGCAAACATTCGGATTTATGACAGGTACCTATTACAGCTTGTCCATGCCGGCTTTGATGTGTTGTTTTTCCAAGAACTGCAGTTACAATGGGCTTTGAAAAATCACTGATGCAGATTGTTGATCTTAGGGGAGGTTGTGAGTGGGTGGGGGCGGGGGTCTGCAGGAAGGAACTCTACTTTCGGCTCGGTTTTGCTAAATCTAAAACTCTTAAAAATAAAGTTGATTCAGAAACACGGACCAGTGGAAAACTAAAGTTGATTTAATAAAAAAAAAATTGGACTGCAAACAGCAAAAAAAGGACAGCTCTCTATCAGTCTCGTCAGTGCACACACACAAATACGACGTATACATGTATATATGTATGTATCAGAATAAAAAAGCTATAAATGGTTATTTCAGATTTATTTCTGGAGAAAAAAATTATCGTAAAAGATCTCAGGAGAGATTTTTAAAAAATCTTTTTATCCGTAGGATAACTGTTGCATTTTTGCTCTGGGTCTCTAGCCCAGGAAGTCAGAGATCTTGTGCAGAGTGGGACTGTGTACTTCTCAGTGTATTGGTTAGTTTCTTTGCTACTAAAAGGCATTTGATGTCAAGGAGTCTCTGTGCCAGATGGAATGCCTGCATATGTAGAACCAGAGTGGGGAACAGGCTTTGGAGCCCTGGAAGGTTTACTGTAGCTCAGAAAAACACCAGCTCTCGTCTGGTCAAGGCACCTCTCAGGATCCTAGGAATTGCATTATACTCCAAAGCAACATCTTACCAGATTGTGCAGCTGGGTGACCCAATTATTGTCCTAATTGCGTACATGACAGAAAAAAAACAGATGTAGAAACTTTGAGGCACATCTTACCCGTTTTTATTTCTTTTATTCTTTTTTTAAAGATTTTATCTATTTTATTTGAGAGAGAGAGACAGAGATATCAAGAGAGAGCATGAGTGGGGAGGAGAGGGAGAGGCAGACTCCCCACTGAGCAGGGAGCCCGATGCAGGACTCGATCCCAGGACCCTGGGATCATGACCTGAGCCGAAGGCAGACGCTTAACCGACTGAGCCACCCAGGCTCCCCGTCTTACCCGTTTTCTAAAGTGAAAACTTACTTTAAAAAAAAGTCTTAAATTTATTTAGGACAAGGGGGTTTGGGTCTCCATGGCCTAGAGTTATGATCATTTTAGCAGGGGATTTGGAGACCAGCATATCCATCTGAACTTGTGAAATGTCTAAATGATGGTCATTTGTTCTTAAATATTGTGTTGAAGGGTTGGGGGGGGGATCTTTCGGTTTCATATTCTTTGAAATGTCATGGGTGTTGTCTTATTTTTTTAAATGTTTTCGTCTTACGTTCCCTCCGATTTTTGACCTCTTTCTCTTTCTTAGTGTGAAAAAGATGGTAGAAATCAACTTTCTTTGTGTTCATAAGAAATTGAGATCAAAACGGGTAGCTCCAGTGTTAATTCGAGAAATAACCAGAAGAGTGAACCTGGAAGGGATTTTTCAGGCTGTCTATACCGCTGGAGTGGTTCTTCCTAAGCCGGTAGCCACTTGCAGGTAACAACACCACAGGCTCACCTCTTGCCCCCTTGCTCTGTTGCTACCAGTTACCCTCACGTGTAACTCAGGGATTTGAGTTTACCTGTTATTACGTAGTTTGGTGGCAGAGGGGGGAGACCAGACCCAAGAATCACTGTGTCCAGTGTTCTTTCCAGTTTGCCATAGAACCACTTCGTGATTTAAAAAAAAGCCGGGGGGTGGGGGGGACTCTGCTTTTTAACATTTACCTGCTAATGATGCTGGTTCTGTATTCCTGTGTCCTTTCCGTTGGAGAGACCAGCACTGCCTCTCCCTTGGGGAATTCGGGGCATTGTGATCTTGAACATCCACCCTGCTAGCATTTTCTTTCCTTCCAAACACTCAGGTTTATACCAGGCTCTGCCCTGGCTGTCAGGGAACTGTCCCAAATGCCTGATAAACACCAGCTGAGAAGCCCAAACAAACCTGTTTGCTGAGAGTAAGAAAAGGCTTAAGCTCTGTTTTTTATGACTTCATCTGTTCTTACCAAGCTTTCAAAGGTTAATCCAGGGCAGATTTGGTGCCTGGACTAACCTGTTGTAAAGCCTCAGGGTTTATCTCTCTTGACTATTTTTGCCTCAAATAAGATGAAAACTTATGAAAGATATGAAAGGTAAACTGCAAAACGACTCTCTCCGATTAAATTATTCATAAATAACCTGAACAAATAAGACTTCGCAGGTATGTTTTAATACAAATCATCCTAGTACCTAAACTGGAATCACTGAAGAAATTCAAGATAGTTTCTCAAAAAGTTGTTTTCTTTGGTGTGCATTATATAAAAGCGACAGCTACGAATTTAGGGGGGATGTTTTTATGTTTTTAAACTTTTTGGTTTGCTTCCTGTAGAATCAGCAGTGGTCATTAAAGACTTGCAGACTGGGCACTTTTTAACTTTATTTACAATTTTGATTGCTCTTTACTGAAAGAGATGAAATGTCACAGACTACAAAGGAACATAAGGAAAGTGAGGATGTATTTTAGATGTAAAAACCAGCTGATAAAATAATTATGCAAGAAGAGGGCTAGCATCCAGCCCTGCACCAGGGGCATCACTAGTGTTCGTTAAATGCTTCTATAACTGGGACAAAGAGTAAAAAAACTGGTAGGGTTAGAAACCAATCAGGTTTTAAAACCTTTATTATATTCCAGATACTGGCATCGATCACTAAACCCCAGAAAACTGGTAGAAGTGAAATTTTCTCACTTGAGTAGAAATATGACTTTACAGAGAACAATGAAGCTCTACAGACTTCCGGATGTAAGTAAGAATGTTCTGCAGTTTTTCAAAGCTGTGACCTTAACTAAAGCTTTTAATGTAGAAAAGAGTTATTTGCAAGAGTCTTAAAAAACCAGCTCATGTGTCTGAGAATGTGAATATGTCGCTTTTTGGAACTCTGGGCTAGGAAAAATAGGGGAGCTCATTTGGAAACACCAGGTTTTTTTTGTTTTTTGTTTTTTAAGACTTTTAAGTCTTTAGTTTAGGGTTGGATGGGATTGAACTCAAGATATGTAAGTTTTGAAATTTCGGGTATTTACCATTTGTTACATAAGAAGGAAGAAAACTTGGGGCTTCTGATGCTATTTTAACACAAAGGACCTAAGGAATAAGGCTTAGAGTGAGAGACCAAGGAGAGGAAATAATGTTTCATTAAATTACCATCTTTTTAGGGTCGCCTGGGTGGCTCAGTTGGTTAAGCATCTGACTCTTGGTTTCAGCTCAGGTCGTGATCGCAGGGTTGTGGGATCAAGCCCTGCGTTGGGCTCTGTGCTCAGTGGGGAGTCTGCTTGAAAGATTCTTCCTAAGCCTCCCCACCCCATCTCTTAAATAAATAAATAAATCTTAAAAATATATATATTTTTGAAAGATTTTTATTTATTTATTAGATTGAGAGAGAAAGCATGAGCAGAGGGGAGGGGCAGAGAGAGAGTGCAAAGCAGGCTCCCTGCTGAGCAGGTACCTCCCCCCCCCGCCCCACCCCTGACGCAGGGCTCCACCCAGGACCCTGAGATCATGACCAGGGCCGAAGGCAGACACTTAACTGACTGAGCCACCCAGGCGCCCCCTCAAAAAAATATCTTTTTAAGCTAGTAAATTCCCAACATGACAAGTTGTCTCTTAATAGAGGAAAAGTTACATGTGCTTACCAGTGTTGCCTTTATTTGAGGCTTGGATGGTGTGTTAGTTGTTTCTTGCTGTTGTGATAGATTCCCACAAATTTAGCAGTTTAAAACACGCATTTGTTTTCTCCCAGGTTCTGTGGTTCAGGAATCAAAGCCCAGCTTGCCTGGGGCCTCTGCCCCAGGGTCTCTCATGAAGTTGCCATCAAGGTATCCACTGGGGCTGGGTCTCATCTGAACACTTGACTGGGGGTGGGTCCACCTCACATGGCTGTTAGCAGGCCTGAGTTTTTGCTGGCAGTTGGACCGAGAGTTTTAATTCCTTGCTGGCCATCGGCCATCGGCCTCCCTCTGGTCTTCGCCAGGTGAGATTCCCCGTAGGGTAGCAGCTGTGACAACATGGCAGCTTGTTTCATCAAAGCCAGTGAGGGAGTGAGTCTACAGAGAGAGCCGGCTAGCAAGGTGGAAGTTAGAAACTTATGTAATCAGTGCTTGGAGGTGACATCCAGTCACCATTGCTGTGAATGTCACTGGTTAGAAGCAAGTCCCAGGTTCCACATTCAGGAGGAGCGCAAGGCTGTGAGCACCAGGAGGTGGCATCACCAGGGGCCATCTTAGAATCTGTCTGCCACAGATGGGATCTTTCGTTTGAAGTTTTGATTTCACCAGAGCTATTCTTTCTCTTGGGTTGTTAGAAAGTAGTTTCGTGACTATTTTAACTTGATTGAGGGATCCCCGTGGAATGTCACCATGTTCCTCTTGAACACGGGGAGGGCTTCACCTGCGGTGGCCTTTCTCGGCGCGGTGGACTCCACTACCTCCTTTCGTCTTTCGGCCAGTTGTGTGTTTACCAAGTACATGTGAGTAGCTACATGAACGGATGTATTTTTTTCCAGTGATAGACAGGAATCAACTGATTTCTGACCTTAGGCAGAATTTCATGAGGAGAAAAGTGGAGGCGAGGGAAACCAGATGTGGGAGAGATCAGGACCATCATTCTGGAGCTTTGTAACCTGGCAGAAGGATCGGAAGGCCTCGGCTTCCCTTCGGTCTTAACTGTTGTTGCAGACAGTGGGGCTCAGACTAATGAACCCACCGCCTCTGAGGCCAAGGAAGGAGGGGAAATGTGGACCAGAAGAGAAGAAAATAAACACTGCAGACAGCATGAGAGAGTAGGGTCCACAGGACCTGGGGAGGGGGCGCCAGCCCCTCATGCTGGAGTGGCAGAAGGGAAGGTAGGTGTGTGGAGATGTGTGCACGGAAGACGTTCAGAGAAGTCACACTAGCAACGTGACACTGAATACTGACTGGCCAGGGCTTTTTTGATGCCAGGGGCCAAGACCCAGAGTGACCCGCGAGGGACATGCACGTAGAGGCACAGGACACCGCTACGGCGAAACACGCCGCCTGCAGGCCTGTCCGTTCTCAGCGGCCTCCTTGCGGTTGGAGACTTGGCCATCCAGGAGCGGAAATTTAAAAACTTCAGGCGTGCCCACTTTTTTCACTAGGGGCTAACGCTCTTCTGTGGTCTCCCCGAATTTCAGTTTCTTGAGCCTGAAGCCGTCCAGCTTGTGTGTAAGGAAGGTGCCCACTTCCGTGTAGGTTTCCTAAAATGGGATGAAGGAGGAAAGTTTTAGTACCTGTCATGGGTTTATTCAGGGTGATCAGACTTTGAGCTAAGAGTATTTTTGACTTTTGTACCTCATCCTTTATGTTTTTACGCAAAAATCGATCAACTCAGGTAACAGTGTTAACAAGTTGGTAATAAATCCCTGGTCCGGCATTGGGAGTTTTTTTCCCCCAATAAAGTGAAGTTTACAAAGTGCTCTCACATGTGTATATATATTCATGTTACTCTCATGACAACCTTTCAAAGCTAGTGTGGCCTGTCTGCATTTTGCAGATGAAGAGATCAGGGCTTACGCAGTTTGACACTTAGACACGGGCCTGTCACTAATAAGTGGGGGACTCGGGATGCACGCCCCGAACATCCACGTTCCGCCTGTTAGATCCCTTTGCTCCTGCCGTCACCTCTCACACACCCCCAGGGGGCAGCGTGGCCCGGTCCCACCGGATGTCTCGCCACACGGTCACTAGAGCGGAGGTGAACGCAGGAAAGCATGATCGTCAGGGGCCGAATAGCGCTCGTTGGCGTGTTCCAGTCTGCCTCCCTGCTTTTAAGTCCTGGGGAAGGAAAGAAAAATGAAGAGTAAAACAATGAGGAAAAAGAGAGGGTAGAAGAGATGAGAATACAGATATTAGAAAATCTGGAAGGCACCCACTGAGCCGCCTGGGAGTGTGTCGTTTGAGTTAGAAGCTGAACGGTGCAGGGGCGCCTGGCCGGCTGAGTCAGTAGAGTGTGCGACTCTTCATGCGACTCTTGATCTCAGTGTTGTGAGTTTGAGCCTCGTGGTGGGTGTAGAGATTACTTAAAAATAAAGTCTTAAAAAAAAAAAAGAAGCTGGACAACGTAGCATGTACTAGACAATGGCCTCTGCCTGCATAGGGGCCCAGTCGTGTGATTTAAGAACATTTTTGTGCCCTTAAGCGTAAAGAACTTTATTGCGTACAGCTTTTGCTCTCTGGATCAGTCTCATCTTCTGATCCATCATTACTGTTTCTGCGTACCGTGCCTGCTGTAGGCCTTGTTTGTGGACTTCTGGATCTAAAGCGTTAACATTATTATGGCCAGCGTTGTGCTAGACACCGAACATCCATAGTCTCAACTATTATTCAGAACCGTCCTAGGAGGGCAGGGCATTCTCCCCGTTTTGTGGAAGAGAGCAGTGAAATTGCTCTGCCCAGAATCGTCATCTTCTTGTTAGGAGAGAACCACCCAGGGCCCACACCCCCCCCAGCCTCTGCTCTCTGCAATGCTGAGGTCTCCCCGAGTGTCATGCCCTCCCCTACCTTGTAAACATTGGTTTGTTTTAGCTTGCTGTTGAGCATTTTCTTTTTCTTTTTTTTCTTTTGAAGATTTTATTAGAGAAAGAGAATGAACAGGGAGGGGAGGGCAGAGGCAGAGGGAGAAGCAGACTCCCCGCTGAGCAGAGAGCCCCACACGGGACTCGATCCCAGGACCTTGGAGATCATGACCTGAGCCGAAGGCAGATGCTTAACCAACTGAGCCACCCAGGCGCCCCACTTTTGAGCATTTTCAAACAAAGTTGGAATTTTTTTTTTTTTTTGGTCAGTGCTCTTAAAGGTGAAGGAATTTAAAGTCGGCAAAAAACTGGAGTCAGGTTCATCTCCTGGGGTCCTTCCACAGTGTTGCAGGAAGGACGTGCTTGTGAAGACGTGCAACATTTAGTTGCAGTAGATGCTTTTTTTAATGATTAGCGTCCTGCGGCTGCTTTTTAAATCAAATCCCCATAATCATTGCTTACATCTCTACTCTGGAATCTTGGCTCTAAGAGAGTTTACGCCACATAGTTTGACAGAGAACAAAACGGCTTCTGTTTTTTAATAGACCTCTGAGCCTTTTCGCCGTATGCACTGATAAGCAGATTTTACACATATTTCAATGTACAGAGAGTCCCAACAAGTCACGCCTGCTAGTTGGACCCTGGGAAAGTGAGTCTGGCTGAGATAATAGAGCTTGCATATGAAATGTAAGGCTGTCTCAGTCACTGGAAATGTCTTTTTGTTTTTTTGGAATTCTCTGGAAGCCACCTTTCTTTTTTGGGTTATGCCAAAACTTACCATTTTTTAAATCTAGGCTTAACATTTCCCCACCTCTTTCTGAAGACCGCAGCTGTAATTGGAGGGTGTATTTTATATTTTAAAATGTATTTTGTGCTTCTGTTAATTTTTTTTTTTTTTTTGGAGAGTGTGAAACTTCATGATATTAGAAAGAAGCACGTTTAGGCCCTGAGACACACATTATGAGTCAGCAAAAGTAAACATTCTTCTCCTGTTTTCTGGGATCTTGCATTTTTTTTTTTTTATAGCTGATACAGTCTGATGTTCTCTTAAAAAAAAAAAGCTTCTGTGAAAAAGCACTTCTAGGGCTTATAAATTGCCCAGTGCGTATACTTTCTGCCTGTTCACCCAAACGTACTGTTTCACGGAGTTTTCCATCTCCCACTTCGACTACCCGTTATTCTGACTTTTGGAGACCTGACACAGCAGTTCTCAAAGTTGGTCCTGGGACCCCTGAGAAGTCCTGGAGTCAAGTCCGTTCCGGGGGAGCGGGGTCTGTGACATCAACACTATTTTTATAATAACAGTGAGACATAAAATGCATTTTTCGCTTTAATTACCCTACAGATGAACTGTGACATCTACGAGAGGCCTTCTGGAATGTGTGCTCCTGCATTTTTTTTTTTGTTTTAAGATTTTCTCGGTTTTAATTTCTAATACGATACGTGCGGGTGGATATAACCCACCTTTGCAAAACTGGCTGGGAATACTCCGTGTTTAAGAGGGGAAAGGTGTCTTAGACAAAAATATTCAGGAACTGCTGCTTTAAGGGTGTCTGCTGGGCAAAAGATGTTGATTTTAGTGATTTTGCAGGATAAATACTCACTGAGGGAGAATATTGCTGCAGAGGAGTGTTTTGGTCTAGAAAGAAGTTGGCAGGCTTGTTCTTCCTTTCTGAATGTCCGCCTAACACATGCACTATCCTGTTGCTTGCACTAATGAATCTAATTGCTTGATATCATTGTTCCTGAACCAGCAACAAAAGAAAAAGCAGTTTACTATTGAGCAAGGCTACTTAAGACTTTATCGAGGTTATCTGCATAGCAGAAAACCATCTTTGTAAATGACTTTTTAAATACATTCTTTCTGTATATGTAGTTTGGTTTTTCCTGTTAGCATTTAGAAATGTATGTTTGTTACCTTTTCCAGTATTTGGAAATCACCTAGGTTCCATCTTGCCATGAATTTGCAGTATAGAAATGCTACCAAACACTAAACTTGGGTCAGGGGAAAGGAAAAAAGAATTTTTGCCTGGCTTACATAAAAGTGCCAGGCCCAAGAAGTGTCATCTTTGAAGAACTGACCCTGACTTTTTTCCCTGTCTGCAGCCTTCACCGTACCTTACTGTGTAAATGTGGTTCGAAACATAGACATTCATTCATTCATTCATTTCATTTCATTCATTCGCACATATTCGGGCTGTTATTACCCTTCTTGCTTGAAGGGTTAAGCCTTGGATGGAAGCCAGGGCCTGGAGATTTCTCGTGCTTTGGCTTTGTGATCCACAGAGAGGCTAGAAGTACGAGTTCTCTATTAAATGTTCAGGGCTTATCTTCTCTCGATGTGGACTAGTAAACTATAGTTTAGCTGAATTACTACGTCTTTATAGATTACATAAGTCATAACAGAAAGGCCATTTGGGTCTGTAAATACAAAGAACAGATCTCTCAACCCCCCTCCTAGCCCCCACCAGTCAGTGATCAGTCAGCATTCTTTGTCACGGACCCCAAGAGACCTCGGCACAGCTGCTAAGATGGATCAGAGCCAGCACTCAGCATGAAACCTATTTTCCACCTTAGGCTTATCTGCTATGCTCCGAGTCTGGGGGCATGCGGAAGTTGTCATGATCTATTTTTAAAGGCAGTATTTAATTTTAAAGCCTTTAAAGATAACTTAGAAAAGGTAGAATAGAACTATTTATATACAGGTTACTTATTGCTTAAAATATATCCACTATTTCTAGGAAAAAGGAAAAAAATCAAGCTAACTGGAAAGATGAAGTTGTCTTGCTAAGTTTTTAGTATTTTGTACAAACAAACACTTGTGGTGGGTTTTCTCACTTCTCGGCTCAAGTGTTCTGGTGTTTGGGCAGTTCCTAGGGAGCTAAGTGATGTCTGGAGCTCATCTGAGGTCACAGTGGAACAAATCCAAATGGGGACCTGTCCTGACCGTTAGGTTAATTCTGTTCCTAATAGAATACCGTAGAAATTGTGATGCTCTGGAATGATGAATCCAAATGCCTGTTCTAATCACCTTTTTTAATCAAAAGAGAGCAGGGGAAGCCAGGCCTGGTACTTGGCAGCTAGCCATGCACCTTTAGAAAATACTTGGCTGGTCAAATGCTTGCCCTTCCCCTTCTAACCAATATGATCTACTTTTATTTCATTTTTGTTGCTCACAAGAACAGAAGAGCTACAGCCTCTTCACGAGCCATTCAATAAAATCAGTTTCTGAGCTGTCTTCACCTCAACATGTCAGACAGGGCAGTCTCTAAAGCACATCCTTCCAGAACACATGCTCAGATTGCTCTGCCCCGGGGTGGAGGCTGTTAACATGCTTGGCTTTGGCACGTAGATTGGTGTCCCCTCTGGCTTCGTTGGGACAGCACTGACCCCAGACCGGGCCCACGGATAGAAGGTACAACGCATTGTCTAACGTACTTTTACGTCGGTGCTTTTCAAGCTTTTGTGTGTAGACCGATCACTGGGGAGTCTTGGTAAACGGCAGATTCTGTAGGGCTGAGGGCGAGCCACGATGCGGCAGCTCTGACAGGCTCCCAGGTGACGCTGACGTACCCGGCCTTCCGTTCCTCTTACAGTTCAACTTCCCACTTTGTTTTGTGTTCACTGCAACAAGGCTACCAAGACGTCAGGCCTGAGACCGATGGAACCGAGAGATATCCGGGCCGTTCGAGACTTGACCAACACTTACCTGAAGCAGTTTCATCTCGCCCCGGTGATGGATGAAGAGGAAGTAGCTCACTGGTTCCTCCCCCAGGAGCACATTATTGATACGTTTGTAGTGGAGGTAAACATAAGGGGGTTAAGACACTACAGACAAGTATGAAAACACCACACAGCTGAGTCTGTTTCCTGGAGGGATCAAAGAGTGCCGCTCTCTCTCCTCTTTCTCCGTGACTCACTGCTTCCAAACCAGATTTCTGCTCCCCCCGATAGAACCAGAATTTATTCTTACAGTTTCCGTTCCTAGAGAAGAGCATATTTTTGCTAGTGATTAATAGGAAATCAGGATACGTTTCTGTTGGTACCTGTGTGATTAATTGCTTTATTCAGTTTTGAAAAAGTCGATTTGGATGGCGTTATCTGAGGTACTTTCCAAAGTTTAATATCTTTGGGTTTTGCAAACCTGGTTTGACCTGAACTGCTTTCCGTTGAGATGGCATAACTCAGCCACTTAACCCTTGTTCAAGGGAAGGAAGGAAAAGTAACAAATTTTCTGATTATTGATTGGATGAATTTAACATAGTGCTTTTTAAACCTTTTTTTAGAAAAAAAAAAAAGCTTGGAATTTGTTGTTCAGATGATGTTTCGCATAGAAGCTCTTTCAGTTGAAGTGGGATTGGGTTCAGAAGTTGAGATTTAAGCTGGTAAGTACCTGGAGGAGAGAAAGAATAAGGAGGCCAGGTAGAAGTTCCGACAACAGTCCATTCACCATTCAGGTGTGAGCACTGAGCTGGAATTGTCTTTTCAACATTGTCAGGCATCCGTCTGGATGTAGGATGACAGCCAAGGCAGCGCAGAAATGGTAGAAACAGACAGGGTGAATTCAAAGGACATTTCTGGAGAACGACTGAGCAGTCTTTGTTTTTATTATCAGTTTCAGAGGTAGAGTTCAGTGATTCATCAGTTGCATATAACACCCAGTGCTCAATACATCATGTGCCCTCCATTTAAATGTCCATCATCTAGTTACCCCATTCCCCCACCCACCTCCCCTCCAGCAACCCTCAGTTTGTTTCCTATGATTAAGAGTCTCTTATGGTTTGTTTCCTTCTCTCATTTCATCTTGTTTTATTTTTCCCTCCCTTCGCCCTGTGATCCTGTTTTGTTTCTTAAATTCCACATATGAGTGAGATCATATGGTATTTGTCTTTCTCTGACTGTCTTATTTCACTTAGCATAATACCCTGTAGTTCCATCCACATCATTGCAAATGGCAGCATTTCAATTTTTTGATGGCTGAGTAATATTCCCTTGTATATATGAACCACGTCTTTATCCATTTATCTGTCAATGGACATCTTGGCTCGTTCCATAGTTTGGCTATTGTGGACATTGCTGCTATAAACATTGGGGTGCAGGTGCCCCTTTGGACACTACATTTGTATCTTTGGGGTAAATCCCTTGTAGTGCAATTGTGGGTCATAGGGTGGCTCTATTTTCAGCTTTTTGAGGAACCTCCATACTGTTTTCCAGAGTGGCTGCACCAGCTTAGACTCCCACCAACAGTGTAAGAGGGTTCCCCTTTCTCCGCATCCTCGCCAACATCTGTCATTTCCTGACTTGCTAATTTTAGCCATTCTGACCCATGTGAGGTAGTATCTCATTGAGGTTTTGATTTGTATTTCCCTGATGCTGAGTGATGTTGAGCACTTTTTCATGTGTCTGTTGGCCATTTGGATGTTTTCTTTGCAGAAAAGTCTTTTCTTGTCTTCTGCCCATTTCTTGATTGGATTATTTGTTCTTTGGGTGTTGAGTTTGATAAGTTCTTTATAGATTTTAGATACTAGTGCTTTATCTGATATGCAAATATCCTCTCCGATTCTGTCGGTTGTTTTTTGGTTTTGTCGACTATTTCCTTTGCTATGCAAAAGTTTAAGCACAAATCTTTATGCATTTGTGGTTAGTTTCTCCAGGACAGCAGTTCTCAAAGTTTTTGATCTCAGGACTCATTCACTCTGAAGAACTATTGAGGACCCCAAAGAGCTTTTATTTTTGTGGATTATACTTACAGGTACTTATTACATTGAAAATTGAAGCAAAAATTTTTAATATTATTATTTTATAAATCAGAGAAAGCCAAATGCTGTATGATCTCACTTATATGTAGAATAAAAAAAAAAAAAATCCAAAATTCACAGATGGAGAAAACAGGATTGGTGGTTGCCAGACGTAGAGGGTGGGCGAAATGGTTGAAGAGGGTCAAAAGGTACAAGTTTCCAGTTATAAAATAAATAAGTCATGAGGATGTAATGTACAGCATGGTGACTACAGTTAAGACTGGGTCGCGTATTTGAAAGTTGCTAAGAGAGCAGACCTTAAAAGTTCTTATCACAAGAAAAAAAGTTGTTACTACATGTGGTGGTAGATTTTAACTAAACTTACTGTGGTGATCATTTTGCAATGTATACAAATATCGAATCATTATCTTGTACACTTGAAAGTAATATAATGTTATATGTCAATTATATCTTAGTTTTGAAAGAGAATAAATAATTGAAAAAATATATATTTAATTTAATAACAATAATAAACATGTTACCTAAATAACATATTTTTTATGAAAAATAACTGTTTCCCAAAGTGACAAAATTAAGAATGGTATGTTTTATATTTTTGCATATCTCTTTAATGTCTGATTTACTAGAAGACAGCTGGGCTCTCATATCTACTTCTGCATTCTATCTATTGTGATAAATTATTTTGGCCGACGTGTGTGAAAAAAAATCCTTCACATGAAGTATTGACGATATGGAAAAGAATAAATATTTTAGTAGCCTATTCAGATCGTTTTGAATATTCTCTACCTGAAAGCATATTAATGAACTTTGCATACTCTGTTTGATTAAAATCCATTGGTCTGTCTTGTCCTTTGATCATTCCTTTACCAGTGTATGAGTTTGTAACATCATATATTGATCATTTGGAAAATACCGATTCACTGAGTTAAAAAGATCTTCTAGATGATAACAGTTTATTATATAATATCAAAAAGTCTCATTCATTGATATCCCCACCATTGTCATCAGAAAAGTATATAATATAGTTCATGGTGGAGGATATAGGTTTTTCCAGACATAAAGTTGTACCCTGAAAGCTCAAATTATATCACTGGCAACAAATCCCACCAATATTTTCCTTGAAGTGATAGGATCGCATCATTGATTTCCAAGATGTGCCAAATACCCAAGTTTCAATGACCGGAGTTTGTTAGTCCTCTTTTTGAGTGGTGTTCCATGAAAAAAGTGGCTAGTTCAGCTCACACCTCCATCGCCTACAGGCTTCTCTTTGAGACAGCAAACTCAAGGAAAATGAGAGTTTTCCTAGAAAAATAAAAAGACTGCCCTTTCAGTAGGCAACAGAACTGCTTTGTGTGCTTCGTCCCATGCCATCACACAGGATGGGAAAGGATGAGTTGTTAAGCGTCGGGAGTTAACACCGTTAAGAATTCTTATTCAAGGACGTGCTTAAGTGAAACCTTTTTTTTTTTTAAACCGTGAGTTTGTGGTGGTGAAGAGTAAGAAGACCACCGGCACGGTTTGGTGCCGAGGCCCGGATGGTGGTGGCACCATCGCTCCTGCATTCTTGGTGCAGATGTCCACACAGTGAACGAGGCAGATAACATCGTAGTGCTGTTAGGAAAATCGTTTTGATTCCTCGGACTTCTGGAAGGGTCTCAGATACCCACAGGGGTTCACAGACCACATTTTGAGAACTGCTGCCCTCGGGTATATACTCAGAGGTCGAGCTGTGTTGTCATACAGCTCATCAAAGTATCTCTTAGCAGTGTTGGGGAGGTCCTGTTTCCACAAATCCTCAGGCGCATTTGGTTATTACCAGACTTTAAATTTAGGCCAGTCTGATGGGTATCAAGTGATATCTTGTTTTTAATTTGTATGTTCTTATTACTAATGAATTTGAACATCATCTCATAAATCTGCTAGCCATTTTTATGCCGGGCATATACTTTGCCTCTTTTTACCTGTAATCTTCTTGGTTTCTAAAGGTTTTTCCATATGTTGAATGCTAATATTTGTATTGGGCTCTATTTCTGGGTTCTCTCTTTTGTTCCATTGATCTCTGGTGTCTGTCCCCCACCAACACCACACTGTCTTGATTACTATAGTTCTGTATAAGTCTTGATAGGTAGAGTGATTCGTCCCACTTCATTCTTTCTGTCAAGATTGTTTTAATCTATTTCTTTCACCCTTCCATATAAATTTCAGAATAAGCTTGTTTTTGTCTATGAAGTACCTTGCTGGGATTTTGATAAGAATGACATTAAATCTATAGATTAATTTGGGGAGAATTCATATGAGTCTTCCAGTCCATGAACACGATATGTCTCTATATTTATTTAGAACTTTTGAATTTTATCAGCATTTAATGATATTCAGCATCCAGATCCTGTACCTGTTTTCTTAAGTGTATACCTTACATATTTGATTTTCCTTAGAGCAATTATAAATAGTATTATGTCTTTAATTTTGGTTTCTGCATGTTCATTGTCAGTGCATAGAGTGCAGTTGCTTTTTCTGTGTTGATCTTGTATCCTGCATCCTTGCTGAAATCACTTAATAGGTCCAGGAGTTTATGTGTAGATTTCTTGGGATTTCTACATAGACAGTCATGTCACCTGCAAATAGGGACAATTACATTTCTTCCCTTCCCATCTGCATGCCTTTTATTTCTTCTTCTTGCCTTATTGCAGGGGGTAGATCTCCCAGTACTTTGTTGAATAAGAGTGGTAAAGGTCGACATCCTTGTTATTGGTATTAGTGGAAAAGCATTCAGTCTTCTGCCATGAGGCGTGGCATTAGCTGGAGGATTTTTGTAGATGCTTCTTACCAATTTGAGAGAATTTCCCTGATTCCTAACTTGCTGAGTTCTTATCATGAATGGGTGTTGGATTTTGTCCATTGCTATTTCTGCTTCAATTGATATGATCATGTGATTTTTCTTCTTTAGTCTGTTGATGTGGTATATTACAGTGGTTGATTTTCACATGTTTGACTACTCTTGGCATTCCTAGAAAAAACCCATTTGGTTATGGTGTATAAATTTTTTTATACATTGTTGGATTTGGATTGCTAACATTTTGAATATTTGTTGAGTTCAACAGAGATACTGGTCTGCAGTTTCTCCTTTTTTTTTTTAATACTGCTTTTGTCTGGTTTTGGTATCAGGATAATTCCGGCCTCATAAAATGAATTGGGAAGTGTTCCCTCCCCTTTCTTCTAGAAGAGATTGTATAGAATTGGTGATAATACTTTAAATATTTGCTAGAATTCTCCACTTGACACCGTCTGACCTTAGAAAATTCTTTTTTGTTAAAGTAAGTTCCATTTCTGTAATGGTATAGGACTATTCAAGTGATCTGT
This sequence comes from Neomonachus schauinslandi, assembly GCF_002201575.2. Classification (NCBI taxonomy): domain Eukaryota; kingdom Metazoa; phylum Chordata; class Mammalia; order Carnivora; family Phocidae; genus Neomonachus; species Neomonachus schauinslandi. The sequence continues at coordinate 123,741,135 of NC_058407.1, forward strand.
TTCATCTTGATTGCATTTTAATAGGCTGTGGTTCTTGAGGAATTGGTCCATTTCTTCTAGATTGTCAAATTTATAAGAGTATAAAGTTGCTTAATTATTCTTTTGTCCTTTTACTGGCCAAAGGATTTTTTTTTTAATTTTTTTATTAACATGTAATGTATTATTTGTTTCAGGGGTACAGGTCTGTGATTCATCAGTCTTACACAATTCAGAGTGCTCACCATAGCACATACCCTCCCCAATGTCCATCACCCAGCCACCCCATCCCTCCCACCCCCCTCCACTCCAGCAATGCTCAGTTTGTTTCCTGAGATTAAGAGTCTCATGGTTTGTCTCCCTCTCTGGTTTCGTCTTGTTTCATTTTTCCCTCCCTTCCCTTATGATCCTCTGTCTTGTTTCTCAAATTCCTCATATCAGTGAGATCATATGATACTTGTCTTTCTCTGATCGACTTATTTCACTTGGCATAATACCCTCTAGTTCCATCCACGTTGTTGCAAATGGAAAGATTTTATTTTTTGATGGCTGCATAATATTCCATTGTAAATATATACCACATCTTTTTTATCTACTCATCTGTTGATGGATATCTGGGCTCTTTCCATAGTTTGGCTATTCTGGACATTGCTGCTATAAACATTGGAGTGCAGGTGCCCCTTTGATTACTACATTTGTATCTTTGGGGTAAATACACACTAGTGCAATTGCTGGGTTGTAGGGTAGTTCTATTTTCAACTTTTTGAGGAACCTCCATACTGTTTTTGAGAGTGGCTGCACCAGCTTGCATTCCCACCAACAGTGTAGGAGGGTTGCTCTTTCTCCACATCCTCGCCAACATCTGTCGTTTCCTGACTTGTTAATTTTAGCCATTCTGACTGGTGTGAGGTGGTATCTCATTGAGGTTTTGATTTGGATTTCCCTGATGCTGAGTGATGTTGAGCACTTCTTCATGTGTCTGTTTGGCCAAAGGATTTATAGTGATAATGTTTATTTCATTCCTGATATTGACGATTTGTATCTTTTCTCTTTTTATGTTTGTTGGTCTTGTTAGTGTTGTATCAAATCAATTTTGATTCCCCCCCCAAAGAACAAGGCTTTTGTTTTATTGATTTTCTGTTTTCCTGTTTTCAGTGTCATTGATTTCTGATCTTATGTTTATTATTTCCTTCCTTCTTTTGGGCTTCTTTTGCTCTTCCTTTTCTTGTCCCTTGAGGGAGGGATTTAGATCATTGAGACCTTTCCCTGTTATAGTGTAAGCATGTAGTTCTATAAATGTCCCTCCCTGCACTGCTCTAGCTTCATCCTACATATTTTGGTATGTCATATTTTCATTTTCATTTGGTTCTATGTATATATGTATTTGTTTATTTTTAAAGATTTTATTTATTTGAGAGACAGAGTGCACATGAGCAGGGGGGTGAGGGGCAGAGAGAGAGGGAGAAGCAGGCTTCCCGCGGAGCAGGGAGCCCGATGTAGGGCTCCATCCCAGGACCCTGAGATCATGACCTGAGCCGAAGGCAGATGCTTAACCAAATGGGCCACCCAGGTGCCCCTGTATTTTTTTAAATTTATTTTGAAACTTCCTCTTTGAGCCTTGGATTATTTAGAACTCTGTTTTTCAACTTTGACTTCTGAGAGATTTCCTCTTGATTTCTAGTTTCATTCCATTATGTTGGAGAAGACACTCTGTATGATTTCAGCTCTGTTAAGGTTCTTGAGGCTTATTTTAGGCCCAAATGGTCTATCTTGGTGAATGTGTGTGAAGTGTATATTCTACTCTTTTTAGGCGGAGTGTTCTATGTATGTCATTTAGATCCTATTATATTATTCAGATTTTCTACCTCCTTGATGATTTTCTTTCTAGCAGCTCTGTCAGTTGATGAGAGGGTGTGCAAGTCCCCAGCTATATCTTTGGACTTGTCTATTTCTCCTTCCACGTCTATCAGGGTTTTTTTTTTTTAATGTATTTTGAGGGTCCTGTTTAGTACTTAATACATATAGGACCTTTATGTCTTCTCAGGGGATCGATCTTTTTATCAGAATATAATACCCCTCTTTGTCTCTAGTAATTTTCTTTGTGTGAACTCTACTTTATTGGATATAAGTATAGTCACTCCTACTGTTTTAAAGATTTATTTGAGAGAGAGAGCATGCATGGTGGGGAAGGGCAGAGGGAGAGGGAGAATGAAACTTAAGCAGACTTGGCCCTGAGCGTGGTGCCCAACATGGGGCTGTCTTGTCACAACCCTGAGGTCACAACCTGAGCCAAAATCAAGAGTCGGAGATGCTTAACCAGCTGCGCCACCCAGGCATCCCATCATTCCTACTACTTTAAGATTAAAGTAGTGCATGATATATCTCTTACAGCCCTTTTACTTTCAGCTTATCTACGTCATTGAACTGAAAGTTTCTTATAAACAGCATGTGGTTGAACCATGTTTCTTTATCCACTCTGCCAGTCTTTCTTTTGATTGTTGTATTTAGGCCTTTTATATTTGATAATTACTGATAGGCTAGAGCTTAAGTCTGCCATTTTATTATTTGTTTTCTGTTTGTTTCCTCTGATTCTTATTCCTCTTGTTTCTTTTTCCTTGCCTTCCTAGGGGTTACTTGAATATTTTTTTAGGATTCTGTCTTGATGTATTTATGGTGCGTTTGAGCGTATTTGTGTAGTTTGTATGATGGTTACTCTGAGTATTCCTATATATAGGAATATGGTGACTTATCACAGTCGATTGGTGTCAACATTTTATCACGTCAAGTGACCTTACTTCCATCAGATCCCTTTATCTTCTTGACTTTTTAAATACTGTCTTAAGTATCAGATGGTGTTACAACTTGTGTTTCAGTCGTCAGGTAGATTTAGAAAACTCATGAGGAGAAGCATAGTTTACAGCATATAACAAGAGTTCTGCTCTATTGTTCCTTCTTCCTGACACTCTAAGATTTCTTCTGTTATTATTGCATTTCTGTTTGGAGAATGTCCTTTGGCCAGCCTTAAAGGTATGTCTGCTAGCAACAAAGTCTTTTAGTTTTCGTTTGTCTGAGAATGTCCTTATTTCTCCTTCATTCCTGAAGAATAGTTTCACCAGATGCAGAATTCATGGCTGATCATTCTTTTCTTTCAGCCCTTAAAAATGTTGTGCCACTGGAGGGTGCCTGGGGGGCACAGTCAGTCAAGGTTCAGTTCAGGTCATGATCTCTCAGGGTTGTGAGATTGAGCCCTACATGGGGCTCCACACTCAGCCTGCAGTGTGCTCAAGATTCTCTCGCTCTCCCTCCGTTCCTCCACGGACTCACGTGCACTTGCGCATGCTCCCTCTCAAATAAATAAATTTTTTAAAAATGTGCCACTGGGGTGCCTGGGTGGCTCAGTCAGTTTATGTGTCTGATTCGATCTCAGCTGGGGTCTTAATCTCAGGATCCTGAGTTCAAGCCCCGCATGGGGCTCCACACTGGGCATGCAGCCTACTTAAAAAAACAAACAAAAAAATGTTCCACTTCCTTCTGGCCTCTGTGGTTTCAGATGAGAAATCTGCTGTCATATAAAGTGGTATTCTCTTGTAGGTAATGCCTTTTCTCTGTGACTACTTTCAAGGCTTTTGTCTTTAGTTTTCAGAAATTTAATTAGGATGCATCCTGGAGTAGATTTCTTTGGGTTTTTCCTGTTAAGGTTCACTCAGCTTCTTGATTCTGTTGTGTGTGTTTTGCCAAATCTGGGAAGCTTTCACCCATTTTTTTCACAGCCCCCACATTTTTCTTTCTCTTCTGGGACTCCAGTGATAGGAATGTCGGATCTTTTGTTACTGTCCCACGATCCCCGAGACTTAATTCATTTTTTTTTTCAGTCTATTTTCTCTCTCTTGTTCAGACTGGGTAAATTCTACTGAATTCTTCAAGTGCAGTGATTTCTGTCCTCTGTCATTTCTACTCCACTACTGAGCCCATCCAGTGAGTTTTGGTTTTCAGTTTCCATTTTGTGAGCCGAAAATCCTTATTGAAGCTGAAAGTTTAGGTCTTCAATTCATCACGATACTGAGCTGCTAATACAGAGCAGTAGAGAATCACTTTAGTGAGATGTCTTTAATTTCTTAGTGTCTGAAAAACGTTTCATAAATCAGAAGCATTCAAAAGCCAAATAATGCATCCATATGGAATTTTCTTTTCAGGTGAAAGAAATACTAGCAAGAGCATACATGTGGTGTAGCCTGTTCAGCTGTGTAATTCAGGCATAGCATAGTTTGAGTTGTATGCCAACTGTGTAGGCCACCACAGCTAATTAAAGCAATGCAAACAGTACTGGCTCATTTCTTGTATTAACAGGTATCCCAGTGATGATGAAACCAAGACCATCATTTGCGTCCCTTTTGATTTTTGGTGGCTTCAGATTCACAGGTGCATGTTCGGGTGTGGTACTGATGCCTTTCACAAGTTTCTCAAAACAGCTTCCAGACTCGCTCCACCTTCACTTTATGCTGATACAATTCTTACTTTGTGCCAAGAAGATGTTAGTATGATACGGTATCTTTGAGTTGGAAAAGGCAGCCTTCCAATCCCTGGAGCTTTTGTTTCTACAAAAACAGTGAATCTACTTTCATCCCTGTTCCCTAGGTCTAGGGAGACTCAGGAGTTGAGCTAGAGGAAACTTTTCTTTTAGAACGTTCTCCTTCTGGGGCGCCTGGGTGGCACGGTCATTATGTGTCTGCCTTCGGCTCAGGTCATGGTCCCAAGGTCCTGGGATCGAGTCCCACATGGGGCTCCCTGCTCCGTGGGAAGCCTGCTTCTCCCTCTCCCGCTCCCCCTGCTTGTGTTCCATCTCTCACTGTGTCTCTCTGTCATATAAATAAATAAAATCTTTAAAAAAATAAATAAATAAAAATAAAAGAACATTCTGCTTCTTAAGAACGTTATGCAGACAACCAGCTACCAGTAGGCTAAGAAGGGTACAACACCGTGTGCTCTTCTCAGGTTCTACCCAGCCCACCCTCGGGGCCCCCAAACAGACTGCTGAGAGAGAGGTAGTAGGAGTTGTTGCTTTTTGTTCTAACAGCAAGTTACGGTACACGTCAAAAATCAAAAAGTGAGCTTAAATGCGTGGATGCAGCATGTTCAAGGAGGTATTTACCTGACGTTACCTTTGTCCTTTAGAACTCCAGTGGTAAACTAACTGACTTCCTGAGCTTCTACACACTCCCCTCCACAGTCATGCACCACCCTGCGCATAAGAGCCTCAAGGCCGCCTACTCCTTCTACAACATTCACACGGAGACGCCCCTGCTGGACCTCATGAGTGATGCGCTCATTATAGCCAAATTGGTAAGCGGCTCCCTCCCTTTTTGTCCTGGGTGTTTCTCCAAATATGTGTGCCAAAGTATATAAAACCTCTTACTAGAGCTCCTTCTGCACGGGTGCAATTCATTTGAGATATTTGTTACTGTTGACCGTCCGTCAAAGGGAGAATTTTGATAAGAGTTTTCTTTTAAAACTTCAGAGGCTGTTTGTATTGTTGATTCTATTGCAGCTTAGCCAAAAAGGTATTTTGTGCAAATTAGAAACTCTTAACCCTTATAGAAGAATGCATAAAACCCATAATACAAGGAATATAGGAAAAATACATGGTACCTTGATAAAAGGAATATACATGTTCATGTTGCAGTGCATAATTAGCAACAGGAAACTTTTGAATTTCAACTTAAATAGTCTCTGAATTTTAAAATTAAAGGAATTTTATTTTTAAAATTAAGGAGTTTAGTATTAAAAAGAAAGGCATTTAAAATGAAAGGAATTAAATTCAAAATGTGCTCTACTATATTTGCAATGTTTTTCTATTTCCTTAGTGTGGTAGTTAGGATAATTGTTAAATTCTTGCTACAAATAAACATTTTTTTTAAAGAAGTTGAAATTAGCTGACAGTTATTTCAGTGTAATTACTGGACATGAGAAAATATTATTCATGAGAAATCGAGAACAACACATCAAAAGTGTCTTCTTTGATAAACTGAAAACATTTTTTTAACATAGTACTCTTCCATCTCCAACATTATCCTATGATTCTTTGATCCTATTGCTCTTTTCAACTACTTCCCCCCCAAAAAAGGCCAATAATAAATGATTTAAGGTAAAACCCCTGAGAAATATAAATCTATACCACATTTTGCATAGTATTTTTACCTAACATTTTCAAGAAATACAATTTTTATTACTAAAATTTTACCAAATTTATTTCCAAGCATCAGCCCAAGACCAAGTACACATTTAAAGTCTTTAAAGCTTTAGCTCAGTCAGAAGTTCAAAAGGCCCATAACTAACAGCTCTGGAGATGGAGCCCCCTGGGCAAATGTTCCTTCTGAAAATATCCTAAGACAGTTTTGAACTGAGTTCTTAACCTATACATAGAATGTAGACATTAAACCTTGTTATAAATGCATATTTGAGCTATTAGTAGAGGAATAAAATGGTACACTGCAGTACATAATAATAGAAAACACTCTAGTCCTTTGATGTTTAAAATTTGAAATCCTTTTTACATTGGCAGAAAGGATTTGATGTATTCAATGCACTAGATTTGATGGAAAATAAGACCTTCTTGGAAAAACTCAAATTTGGCATAGGAGATGGCAATTTGCAGTATTACTTGTACAACTGGAGATGTCCAGGAACAGATTCTGAAAAGGTAAGTGCAGTAGCTACACCCTTTATAAACCTAATAAATGTCCCTAGGAAATCCCATACTTGCTGCCCTTAGGATTAAGGCGTTTTTTTTAGTAGCTTTTAAAAAATACAGAGCTATTGTACTGTAATTTATTTTTTCTCGCTTACCTGTTCTTACCATTCTGTTTCTTCCCTCCCTTTAGGTTGGACTAGTATTACAATAGATGGATATTTCTATTTCTAGAACTCTGACATCATCATTTGTTAATATTCTATTTAATGATTCCTGGAACTGCCATTCCAAAGAAGAATAAAAGCACAACTTAAGTGAAATCGATGTAGTCGGTAACAATCAGAAAAGATGAAAAAAAACCCACCCATATGTGACCAATAGTACATATTTCTAGCTAGAATGTTAACATTCTTTTTTCCTCACTGTTTACCCATTTGTAGGAGGGATGAAAGGGTACAGAGAGCACATTCCTCTAATCTTCAGACTTTGGGCTGTCTCTTGATGAAGAGAAGGTATTTTTCCACCCTGTAGAAAAGGGACTGTTTTTCTGTGGACTGAAGAAGTCACAGAACTGTGTAAGAAAATCTTTGCTATTGTGTGGAGATAAACTGCTGCATTTCTCTTTATTAAGTGTTGGTCTGTCTGTCCGTGTAACAGAACAAAGGATCCATGTGGAAAATGTGTGCTCCCGTCACCTTACACGGTATCCCTGGGAGCATTTAGGGAATCAGCACCTTCCATAACTCGGTGACGGAGTAGGTGGGTGTTCAAGTATAGAGGGAGATAAAAATGTACTGGGGACTGGGAAGTACATTTATTCTTCCAGAAGCAGAGTTGCCAAATAAACACACAGATGTGTACTTTGATCTCCAGCAGTCAGTGGATTGGTTCAAAAGCAAAGTTTTGTGCAAACACGTGCTGAGAGTACACCCGTGAGTGACTAGACTTCGCTGCTGCCGCACAAACTTGTGTCTTCTCAGCAGCAGCAGAGATGTCAGGCAAAGAAAATAAAAGTTCTAAAGTCACAAGGAATGCTCAGTGGAATTTATTAGTGCTATCAGGACATAGATAGTTTGAATGTTTTTTATTACTTATGCAAAATTGCACATATTCCTTTATGCTGACTTTATCATGAAAGCTGTCATGCTAATGGAAAATATCTTATATGTAAATAAGTATTCATAATTTTGTTACTGATGGTGTTTTTATCTAAAATTTGAAAACCCCGTTTTCGCAGTGTACATATATATGTATATATCGCCAGTAGTCCAAGGAGGGGCAGGAATATGCCGAACGAAGCCACAAAGCACTGGCTTTGACTCAGATACCACAGAGTAGATCCTTCTTCCTGCCTTTTACTGTGCCAGTGCCTAGGCTCTTTAGTCCAGAAGAATTTAATTTTAGACAACATGACAGCCTTTCCTTTATGTTCTAAGTGGTCAAATGAAAGCAGTCATATCTTAGATCAGGTAGGAGCCAGCAAACTCTGGCCCATGAGCTAGATCCAGCCTGTCACCTGTTTTTGTACAGCCTATGAGCTAAGAATGGTTTTCACATTTTTGAATGGTTGCTGGGATGGGGCGGGGAGCGGGGGGGATACGGGAAGGGGAGAATCAAAGGAATAACACGTTGTGACGTGAAAATTGTAGGACACTCAAATCTCAGCATCCATAAAGTTTTACTGGGACACAGCCACACTCGTTTGCTTACGTATCGCCTGTGGCTGCTTCACGCTACAGAGGCAGAGTTGAGTTATTCTGACAGAACTGTATGGCCCAAAAGGCCTAAAATATTTACTGTCTGGCCCTTAACGGGGGGGGGGAAATTGTCGTCCCTGACTTACTAGAGCTGAAAGCCACTCTGCACCATCGTCCTAAAGACAAACCCACAGCTACGACTACCACTAGAGGGGGCTCGGGGACTGCACAGTAGTGCACAGTCAGGCCGGCAGGGTTTACCTCTTTGGAGCCTTAGAGAAGACTTCTCATATAGGACGATTCCGACTCCACTGCATTACCATTCTTTCTTAACAGAAGGAGAGTGGCTTCGGAAGCAAAACTGAACCAGTCCACCAAAACACCAAGAATTAAGTAAATGGGATTTGAATCTGGAGTCAAGTCTCTCGTTGGGAATTGTGTTCCATTCATTTTTAAGGCACAGCCTTATATGATGTAGGTTTTCAGGTGATTGCAGACTTGCCAGTCAGTAATTTTATCACAAGCTCACGTCGTGATAAAACTGGCACTTTTCCTTTATTTGTTTACATAATTCCAGTTGTTATAGAATTCAGATGCTTTTAATACAGTAATTAATAAATAGCATATTTTCCTCTTTAAAAGGCCTCTTTATAATTTAGATTACCAATGAACATTTCAAAATTGAAAACTGATAAAACTACTTGTGTTTATAAAGTAGTTACTAGAATTAAATTTCACTGCATTATACAGTGTCTTAGAGATTCAAAAAAACATTGTCCTTCATCTTTGTCAACAATGGAAATGCTCTATTCCATGAGGTGTCTTTCCCTCCCCATCCCCTCCTTTTTTTTGCCAAGATGGCATTTAGTAAAATTTAGAAGAACAGAGGTGGCATAATCCAAGAGTCAACCAGAATTTAGGCTGAAAATACACTTCAGCAATCCAGTACCTTCCCCCTAAATTACAAAAGGACCTTTTCCAAACACATACTGCAAATGGCAGACACTTTAACACAGACATAGAGGATTGATTATGCTCCATTTTCTAACATGAAGAACCCCAGTAATTGCACAAACCCATCTCTGAGACCTCAAGCTCCTCACTTTAATTCTCTTCCTGCCTCATTTGACCTAATTATCAGCATACTTTTTACCCCATGTTAATTTTCCAAGGAAATAAGCTAACCACGTAAAGGGGTGAATTTCAACCATTCAAAATACCGCATCTGGCTTTTTCCTACAAGCTCATGCATATGCCTACTACAAAGAAAGTCAGATCAACAGGAAGTAAAAAAATAATTTTTTCCTGATATGTTTCTGAAGACAATGTATTGCTTGGTGTTTAGTATCTTTCTTTTAAAACTGATTGATCTCCAATCCAGTTTCATCTGCATTACTAACTAGAACCTGTTTACTGTGGCACATTTTCCAAGTTTGATAGAAAGATGTCAAGTGTTGTAGGATACAGAATTTCTTGCTTACAAGCACTGTACCAGGCTTTTAAAAAATGAATTTATACAAGCATGGACATTAGTTTCAATAAACTTTTGTTTTGATATTCATACTTTTGAATATTTTCTGCACTTAAGTGTTTTTAAGTGTCAGCCTATTTATACAGTCTCACACCTATGAAAGGAATGTTACTAAAAGTACCCCAAGAGGCTCAGTTGGTTAAGCGACTGCCTTCGGCTCAGGTCATGATCCTGGAGTCCCTGGATCGAGTCCCGCATCGGGCTCCCTGCTCAGCAGGGAGCCTGCTTCTCCCTCGGACCCTCCCCCCTCTCATGTGTTCTCTGTCTCTCTCATTCTCTCTGTCTCAAATAAATAAATAAAATCTTTTAAAAAAAATAAAAAAAATAAAAAAAAAATAAAAATAAAAATAAATAAAAGTACCCCAAGAATATATGTAAAAATAACACATTTTATTAGTTTTAAGGCTTCTTTACAAAGTGTTGTTTTACAACTATACGAAATGACAAGTTTATAGATTACTTTGAAGTCGTTTTTTTACCTTTGGGTGGTTTCCTTATCTTATTGGGGTTTGGAATCACTTTCTTTATTTTAAGGGGCTGTAACACAACAGCCTGCTGACCTTCAACAAGCTTCCTTTTATGTTTAGAGAGGTCTTCAAAGGAAGTTTCCAAAATCTCTTTGTCTTGGCTTTCCAAAGATTCAGTGTCTGATTTTTCCCTGGAGTCTTCCAGTCTGCCTTGAAGCCATGGTACATGTAAACTGGGTACTCGGGGAATTATGGCTTTGACTTCATCAACAAAGGCAGTGGTGTCCTTTCTGAACCCCAAGGCCAGGATACATTTTAAGCCAATGACAGGTGCGAGTGTCTCACTGAGACGGGGAACCTGACAAGCAGGAACGGATCTGCTCAAACTTAACTGAATCAGGTGTGAGGTAATGAGCGCGGGCTTGGCTGACTTACACACTAGGACCAACAGCAGCCCATTCTTTTCCAGAGCTCTGGTAACCTCATTAACACCAATGGTCAGCTGCTTCCTGATGTGGACAGGAGTCCACCCTGACCCTTGCTCATTATCTCTTGGTTGTTTCTCCTTCTGATCCTCACTCGTATCAACCTCTGTGCTACATTTGTCTGGGCTTTGTTTTTTTAAAAACGGTTTTTTCTTTTTCTTCTTATCCTCAGTCTTCTGAAGCCCAAGCGATTTAAATCTGTCTTCAAGGGTGTGTAATATAAAGTGCATGTCTTCTCTCTCTAGTGCACTCCAGCAGATAGCATATGGGTTATTCAGCGCTGTCTTTACCGTTAAAGGTCTGGTCTTCCGAACAGAGCCCCTCCCCGGTGCTTGAGGGGCTGCAGCCATTCTGAAAATCTTTCCTAAGAAGCAGACGACAAAGTAAATTCGTGTTATGAGCAGTGCATGTCAGAAGAATATCTTGTTTGTACTCTTTCTGATTCCTGATAGGCTATAGCAAGCCTGACTATACAGAACCAATGACATGACCATACACTAAACCTCTTTTAAGATTAAGGAATTTATGTTCCCCATTTTTTCATGACTTTGTCTTTATTCTTATACAGGTAATATATAAATGCTTTGCATTACTGCAATCACAGTGAAATCCTATTTTATTTATTAAAAATGTTCCATGTTTCTACCTGTTCATGATTGTCTTTTTTCATGACTGTGTGGTATTAATCTTACAAATCTGTTACCATTTTCTGAGTTGCTCTCCAGTTAGGCCTCCATCCCACAAAGACTCCCTGAGCACCCCGCTGTGTGCAAGTCCACCTGCACGGAGCCCCCAAGCTGTGTGGGCCCAGAAGCCTCTGCTGTTTATAATCAACCAGGTGTGGGTTTTTAAGAACCAGAATAGTAATCTATGTACACGATTACAAATTCAAATGACTTTCATTCTATGCCCTTTTGTAAGTCTCCCTCCCTCCCTGAACTTTAGGCTTCTTGTATATCCTTCCTTAAACATCTCCCACATACACACGTATATATTCCCCCTTCTGGACAGTTATTCCAAGCTGACTGCTTCTGCAGCTGGCAACTTGAGGAAAACTAGGGAAATTTTGTGATGAAACTTAAAAATACAAATCCGTTAAAGAAAAATAAGGATCCTTCCTGGGAAAATGTTATAAACCACTGATGTAGGGAGCATATCTTGGCTCTCCTTCCCAGAGCAAGTGCATTTGTCTTCCCTCAGTTTTATTCCTTGCTTCTTCCTGGTGCTCAGCTAAGAACCATAGTGACCTACATGGCAAAACTGAAGGAAGTTAAATGAGCCAGCCCGCGAGAAGTCTGGCATCTGGAACTGTCCCTATTTTCAGATGACCAGATTTTCTCCCTCCAGACAGTCCCTCATTCCAGGTGCTCATTTATCCCACTGAGGCTTGCCTTCCCCGAAATGCCCATGCACAATTAAGAATTAAGTCCTCTCCAATTGAACTTCCACTCACCAGGCTACTGATGGTAAAGAGCAGGTGTCTTTGTGGAGTGTGTCAGAACCTAGAAGGCATTTTCTCCATCTATTACTTGATTCTCACAAAATTCCTATAGAATTGCCTAACGTGTGGGTGAAGAAACAGTCGGGTTAAATGCCTTGCCCAAAGTCACAATTGGTTTTCCAAACCCGAACTTTATGCTTTTTCAATCCTGGCTGCACCTCAAAAATAACCTGTTGCCTTTTAAAACATACAAATGGTTGGTCCTTATCCTGAATGTACTGAATTGGAATCCCTGGGAATAGGACCAGGGCACCTGTATTTGTAAAAACAAAAAAAACACAAAAAAACTGTCCAGGTGAGTCTGATCCAGAACAGGGTTAGAACAGCTAGAGTAGGACAGGCTGCCTCTTGACCCTGGACAGCCGTGAGAAATGGCTTTCTGACCTCCACTGGTCTCCATCCAGTGCACCTCCTAAGTCACCTTCTAACAGAAATCTAAAATTCAGCTCCTCCGGGCAGGGTCAGACTTCGTTCATGCCACTGCTGCCAGAGCCTTGGTTACCTGCTGCACAGCCCTCCTCATCCCCCATTTTCTCATTGTTCCCCTCCAGCTCGGGGAGTCAGGAAGTAGCTCAGCCAAATCCTTGGTAGAGGACCGGCATCAGGTTGAAGGTGGTCAGGAAGACGACAAATATGATCTAACAGAGCTCTTGCCAAACTGCAAGTCAGCTCATGGGCCTCAGCATTCAAACAGCACAGAATGCGGAAATCCTTACGTAAATACTTAAAAGAGTTGTATGCTCTGGAGGGAGAGTAAGCTAGGCACGAACTCCCATCTTCAGAATCTAGCGCGGGGAGACAAGAGCCAAGTAGTTCAGATACGCAGACTCTTACACCATATAATCCAAAAACAAAGTACTGATTGATGAGAAGCCACAACGGTTTTGGAGGAGAAAAACAGGAAGGCTTTGCTGAGGTGCCTTTTGAGTTAGGTCTTGGAGGCATTCACTACATACAGGATCAAGGGCAAACCCTTTAAGGTGACCTACAAGGCCCTCCACACTCTGGCCCTCATCATCCACCAGCCTCTTCCACCATGCACGATTACACCCTGCCACTGAACCACTTACTGTTGAACGAGGCCACCAGTTTCTAACCTCCACATCCTCATACACATTAGTCCCTTCCACCTTCAGCCCCCACAACCACCTTTCTTCAAGTATTTCTGGATTATCCACAACACACCAAGCCATAAAGTATTAAAGTAAAAACAGTTACTAGCCTCACCCTGCTTAGAATCCATGAAAAAGACACATCAGCAGGTAATAACAGTAAGATGTGCACATTCAAGTCCGGGAACTACAGAATACTAAGGAAACATCAGAAGCTAACTTAGCTTAAGGAGTCAGAAAAGAGGTCCTGGAGAAATTGACCTTTTAACCTACATCTGAAGAATGCCTGCCAAAGGGAGTATGAAATAGAGTATCCCAGGGAACAACATTAAGGACACGAACTAAGTTCAACGTCGCTGAGGCAGAGATGCTAGAGAGGGTGAGGTATTAGAGAAAGGAAGCAAGGACGAGAGGGTGAAGGTCCTTGCAAACCTTATAAATGGGAAGCAACTGTAACGTTTAAACAGAAGAGTGCCATGATTTGAAAGGCACTGCAAAAAGATCTTTGCGGATTCCCGGCCTGGAAGCGTCCTTCGCCAAGAGTGGAAGGAGCAAAGAGGTTCCCAGAGTAGGCACGACGGTGGCCTGCACTAGAGTCGCCGCAGAGGGGATGGGACAGAAATTCATAGAGTTGAAATAGTTAAGAGGTAGAATCTACCAGGCTTGGTGCTATCACCCGGGAGTAACGCAGAGGAAGGACTCCGGTCTCTAGATCCGGTAGCGGAGGGGAGGACAGCCCAGTCCCCGCTGGCTGCATTCCTGTCCCAGAGTCCCTCCCCGTGCATGCTGCCCTGTATCTAGTGCCCTCATTCTTCATTATTTAGATTCGCAAACTCTAGTTATTTTGTGGTCCGTCCCCGGTTCTAGGCTGTGGAGCACTGAAGGACCAGGGTGGGCTTTATCTTACTATTTCCCGTACCCTACAGATGCTCAGCTCCAGACAGAGGAGAGTAAACCAAGGCCCAGGAAAGTACGCCCGTTCACGCGGGGCGGCCCGAGAGACAGGGGTCTCGGGGAAGACCTCGGGACCTCGCGTGCCCGCCGCCCTCCGCACTCTGCCGCCTCCCAGGCCGGATCCCACCTGGGGCGCGCCCCTCCGGTCCCCTTACGTCCCCCACACCCCGCTCCCACTCACGATGGCAACCGCACCACCTCCACGTGCGACGCGCGTGCGCAGAGCCCTCGCCCTCCCTGGCCCCGCCTTCCAAATGCTCAGAGAGCTTCGCATCTCATCATCTCACCTTGTCACTCACAATAGAGAGTCGGCCCACAGCCTCGCGAAGACCGAACTGCAAAAGCCCTGAGTCCGGGAATGTGGCTGGGAGGCTCAGGACGCAGCCCTACAGCGGCAGTGCGCAGGCGCAACGCCGGTCTCGCGAGACCTCACGGTTGCCGTGGTAACCCGCGGCTCACTGGCTGCACAGCTTGGTCGGGGGCTGTTATAACGCCGGTAGCCGGCGGAAGGCTGGTTCTGTCCTGTGTCGCCCTCTCGCTTCTAATCCAGTTTCTCCCTTTCAGCGCCTGGCAGTCTTGGCTCTCTCTTCTCGCTCTTCTGTATTTGGCTTGCCTAAGGGGACGCAAAACCCTAGTTCCCGTCCAGTGTCCCCATTTCCGTCGACTCTCCGGCACCAGGAAGATAAACGGGGGGATCAGGGGTGGTTTGAGGTAAAAAAAAAAAAAAAAAAAAAAACATTTGCCTACAGGCAACAGTGTAGGCAATCTTGAGACCCCTGAAAGGAGAGTAAAGGCTTCTTTGCGTCCTGCGACAGCAGCTCTGAAAACTCCAAATGTCTGCTGTAGCTACTCCGACCAGTGGAAACTAAAGGTACGAATGGAGTCGCTGGGAAGTTATGGACAACTGTAATAAAACAGCTGAAGGACATTTGCAAGGTCGGGCATCTGAATCTTGTTTTACCCGTGGCGAGAACTTAGAAGAAAGTATGTTGCTTCTGACCTAAAGAGCCTCCTCCCTCATCACCCCATTCCTTTCTCTTTTCCAGCCTAACTTAGCGCCCCTTACTTTTCCTCTGTCCATTTTTCTCAGAACTTTTCCCTTCGCAATCTGGTTTTCCATTTTTTAATCTGTTTTCTCCATTTTCAGTTCTTATCACCTACGTAGTACCTAACTGGCCATAACAGAAAACAAAACAAAAAACCGTGTTCCTTTTGGTCAAAGATTTCTGCAGGTTACACAAGGTTAAAGTACAATGTAATTTTTTAAAAATCACAAAAAGAATGAAGTTACAACGAGTTTGAGGCTCTTGTTTCGTAAAATGAATCCTACTGATTCATTATGATAAACTGCAAACATCCAGTCTTAGATCTAGCTTAAGTAGTCTTAGATCTAGCTTTCAAGCTGTAAGAGAAACGCTGACACACATACCTAATTGAAATGCTAGAATGATGGGAAGGAATTGTGCACAAGTGTTTGTCCCCCTAAGGTTCCAGAGTGTAGAGTTAGATTTATAGCATCATCTAAGTTGACATTCACTCTATGAAGATTACCTACCATTACATCCCACAGCTCTGGAGTCAGTTTGCCTACTTGAAATCCTAACTTCATCTCTGGCTAGGCATGTGACCCCTAAGCAAGCTAATTAACCCTTGAAGTGATAAAAATAGTACCTGTTGTGCTTATTAGAAGAAATAATCTATGTAAGATGATTAGCACAGTCCCTGGCATGCAGAAAGTGCTTGATAATTCTAACTGATGAATCTAGTGACAACCTGAATGAGGAGTTAATAAAAATTAACAGTAGCCTCTATGACTTTAGTGCTTGTGTTTTATTTTGAGACCACTTAATTTAATATAATTTCCCCAAGAATTTTGCTAACATGACTACATTTTAAAGGTAACTTCTCTCATTTGGATCATACAAACTTTACAAGAAAAAAAGTAAACAATCCTCCCATGACCCAAATTGCCTCAAAACATATTTCCTTTCTGTGTTCCCTTGTAATTGTTTCACATTTATACATGCAATTAAATTGTGAAATAATAACAGATTAAAATTTGTGTTCTGATTTTCTTCCCATATAACACTTTTGTATGTTTCTCACAATCTTCAAGTTATCACTTTAACTCATATATGTGTTGTATGTGTATATATACATATACATAATATATATACATATACATAGATATAATGTTTAATGACAGATGTTTCAATTATTTTACCCTGTAAAACCTCAATTTTGTTTTTGAATAATAAAGTTTTTTTTATATTAACTCTAGAATTGGACTATTGTTAGATTTATATGCTTGTCATGATGTAAGAGTGGCTTAAGGGACCTAGTGATAAATCATGTCATTAGAGGCAATGTAAATGTGAGGCGTTTCAAGCAGTTAAGGGATCTCTAAGTAACAGCTGGTGGCAGTGCCACACATCTGTAGATACGGTCAGTAAGGAGAAAAAGATTCTAATTGGATTTAGACCATTTATTATACTTAGAAGACAGCAAAAGCAAGATCAGCAGGATCTTACGCCCATGGGACAATATCCCTAGTCCCAGAGATCAATAACCATAGGTGTCATGAGTGATGCGTCACTCTGCATTAACAAATCAGCTTGACACTTCAGCTGAGCAGTTTCATAGACTTACACAGAAGCCCACAGCTGTACCCTAAGGTGGCGAGGTGATGGGGGGAAGGGGAGGGCAACATGAAAAGCATTAGTCTCCACTAAAACTAGAGAAATGGAAGAGAAACATCCTTGTGCGAGTTTCCCACAAGATAGGGACCTAGGGGTGCTTGGGTGGCTCCGTCAGTTAGGCATCCAACTCTTGATTTTGGCTCAGGTCATGATCTCAGGGTCGTGAGATTCTCTCTCTCCCTACCCCCTCACCCCCCCACACCACTCCCTCTCTCTCTCTCTAAAACAGACAAACAAAAAAGATTGCGACCTTGCTCCAGGAAGAATCCCAGGCATTCTGCCAAGACTCAGACTGCAGTCAAGCCTTGCCTACATGGCTACATGCAAGGTTGTCAGGGGCCTTGGCAGAGAGCTGTCTTTCTATTATAAAGGAGAGATTTGAAAAACCTTACATCAAATGGTCACAAAGCTGGGAATTTTTTTTTTAAGATTTTATTTATTCATTTGAGACAGAGAGCAGAAGCAGGGGAAGAGGCAGAGGGAGAGGGAGAAGCAGACTCCCCACTGAGCAGGGAGCCCGATGTGGGACTCGATCCCAGGACCCTGGGATCATGACCTGAGCCGAAGGCAGACGCTTAACCATCTGAGCCACCCAGGCACCCCCACTCCTTTTTTTAAAGTAGACTATTTATTAGAGTTTTGTTTTATTTTTACAGGCAAAAGCCTAATGTGGTATGATGCTAGGCTTTAGATTTTCATAGGTCCTAAAGAGCCAGCAACAGTAATTTTGGAAATAAAGTGTCTATATGATATAAAGTCAGCTGCAGATAACTATTCAAAATATGCCATACATATACATAAACATAAACCTATAATTTTAGAATTATTTAAAGTATAGAAATTTATATGAATTAAATTATCACAGAATTCTTTCTGAAGCAATATGAGAACAAATGATTGAGAAGCACTTTTAATGCAGAAATATGTATATATGTCTATAACTATGTATTAGGTGAAAAATATAAATAGCATTTTACTTTATTCACAGGTTTTTATTGAGCATCTTTTATGTCAAGCAATGTGCCAGATGCTAGATACATAAGAATGTTTCCTTCCTTCCTTTTGTCAACAGATAACAGTATTTATTGAATTCTAAGTTAGGGATAAAGCAGTGAACCAAAGTTCTAATGGAGGAGACGGACAGTAAAACAAAGAAAGTAAAATATATAGTATATTAGGTGATGAAAAGCACTGTGGGAAAAAAGATTCAATGCAATCCCTATTAAAATCCCAATGGCTGTTTTTGTTGAATTAGAAAAACCCACCCTAAAATTCATACTGGATCTCAAGGAACTTCTGAATAGCCAAAACAATCTTGGAAATGGAGAACAAAATTGAAGGACTCACACTTCCTGATATTAAAAACTTACTACAAATCTACAATAATCAAAACAGTGTGGTATTGGCATAAAGACAGACAGTGGAATAGAGAGCCCAGAAATAAACTCTCACATATATGGTCAATTAATTTTTGACAAGGAGACCAAGACAATTTAATGGGGAAGAAGGTTTTTTTCCAAAAAAATGGTGCTGGGAAAACTGGATATCCACATGCATATGAATGAAGTTGAACCCTTACTTATATCCCATACAAAAATTAACTCCAAGTGGGGCACTTGGGTGGCAGTCAGTTAAGCATCCAACTCTAGTTTTGGCTTAAGTCGTGATCTCAGGGTCATGATCTCAGGGTTGTGAGATCACGCCCTGCATCGGGCTCTGTGCTCAGCACAGAATCTGCTTAAGATTCTCTCTCTCCCTCTGCCCCTCCTGCTTGTGTGCTTGCTCTCTCTCTCCAAAATAAATCAATCTTAAAAAAAATTAACTCGAAGTGGATCAAAGATTTAAACTTAAGGACTAAAACTGAAACTCTTAAAACGTAGGGGAAAATCTTCATGACATTGCATTTGGTAATGATATCTTGGATATGACAACAAAAGCACAGACAGCAAAGAAAAAACAGATAAATTGGATCTGCATCAAAATTAAAACTTTTTGGGGTACCTGGATGGCTCAGTTGGTTGAGCGCCTGGCTCTTGATCTCAGCTCAGGTCTTGATCTCACGGTGGTGAGTTCAAGCCCCATATTGGGCTCCATGTTGGACATAGAGCCTACTTAAAAAAATTATAAAATAAAAT
Source organism: Neomonachus schauinslandi (assembly GCF_002201575.2). Lineage (NCBI taxonomy): Eukaryota > Metazoa > Chordata > Mammalia > Carnivora > Phocidae > Neomonachus > Neomonachus schauinslandi. The sequence continues at coordinate 123,760,380 of NC_058407.1, forward strand.
CTTGTGTACATCAAAGGACACTATCAAAAGAGTGAAAAGAAAACCCACAGAATGAGAGAAAATATTTGCAAATCATATATGATAAGGGATTAATATTCAGAATATATAAAAACTACAACTCAACAACAAAAAGCAAAAATAGACAAACAAAAAAGCCCATGGGGCACCTGGCTGGATCAGTCCATAGAGCATGCAACTCTTGATTTTGGTGTTGTGAGTTTGAACCCCCCAAAAAACAATTCAAGGGGTGCCTGGGTGGCTCATCAGTTGGGTGTCTGCCTTCAGCTCAGGTTGTAGTACCAGGATCCTGGGATCGAGCCCCGTTGTCAGGCTTCCTGCTCAGCAGGGAGTCTGCTTCTCCCTCTCCCTCTATCTACCCCCACTCATGTTTTCTCTTGCTCATGCTCTCTCTCTCTCTCAATTAAATAAATAAAATCTAAAAAAATTAAAATACAAGATTAAAGACACATATGATCATCCCAATAGATGTTTAAAAAAAGCTTTTGATGAAATTCTACATCCATTCGTGAAAACAAATTTTGCCAAACTACAAATAGGAAGAAACATACTAAACATATATATCCACTGAAATAAGCGAGCTGCAGTGAACATACCACATTTGATGGTGAAACTCTGGAAGCATTACCTTTAAGGAATCATATACTACTTGTCCTATTCATTATTATACTCAGTTCCCGGCTACTGCAGAAAAGCAAAGAAAAGAAAGATCTGAGGATTGGAAAGGACAAAATGAAACTGTCATTATTCATAGACTATTGTTTGCTAAATAGGAAACCCAAAATAATTTACTGAAAAATAATCAAAAGATTTATCAAGACTGCTGGATAAAGAGTGAACATATAAAAATCAATCCCCTTTCTCTGTACCAGTTACAAAAGGACAAACAAGGAAATTTTTAAAAACATTTAACATAATAAAAAATTATAAAGTTACTTAGAAATAAATCCACATGGGGCGCCTGGGTGGCTCAGTCATTAAGCGTCTGCCTTCGGCTCAAGTCATGATCCTGGGGTCCTGGGATCGAGCCCCGCATCCAGCCCTGCATCGGGCTCCCTGCTCACGGGAAGCCTGCTTCTCCCTCTCCCACTCCCCCTGCTTGTGTTCCCTCTCTCAGTGTGTCTCTCTCTGTCAAATAAATAAATACAATCTTTAAAAAAAAAAACATTATATAACTATATAATCTGCTTATTATATGTGTTATTGTCTGTGACCCCCTACCAGAATGTAATGCAAGGATAAGGATCTTGTTTGTTCTGTTGACTAATGTTTTTCAAGAACCTAGAACAGTGCCTTGCTCATATTAGGCCCTCAATAACTATTTGAATGAATGAAAGAATGAATAAGGAGGATAGGATGGAATGGAATCAGGAGAGTCACAAAGGTAAAGGTAATGTTCTATTTCTTAAACTGGTGGTAGGTTCATAAATGTGCCCATTATTTTTAGAATTTTAAATATATGGACGTATGTATATTGGTTTGTAATCAATACTTAATAAATAGTAAAAAAAAAAGGGGGGGGGGGACTTGATTGTCCAAATTGACTCACTCCCAAAGGAAAGCTGAGTTTTTACTGTACCTGATATATTATTATCACGGGGCAGAAGACATCAGTATTTCAATTGTCTCTTCTCTCTTTTTGTTCCGCGGAACAAGACACCATGGCTCTAGCCTCTGTTTATGGGAGGGCAACTCAAGAGAAGAACATGCTTTGAAAAGAGTTCTTAGAAGAACATTCTAGACTTAGAGAATAAAACAGAGCACAGTGTACCTTCCCTTTCCCCTTTTCCTGATTTCTTATAATGACTGTAATGCCCAAATGTCTCAGCTCTAAATACACCTTAATACTGGAGTTTGCCCCCAGTATTTCCCTACTGAAACAGTTAGGGCTTCCTCAGCGGAGAAAGCACTCACTGTTCTGAAGTTGCCATTTGCCTTTGTACCCCACAGTGTATTTCCCATCACCTGCAAATTTGAAAACTAAAAAATCCTGGCCAGTAGTTTTTGCTAACATTTGCTTTTTGTCTTTTACTTAAAAATTCATTGATTATACCATGAAAGTATTTTTGAGATTTAAAAACCAAGGGATTTACATGAAAAGGTAAAGCAAATTTTTTTTTTAAGATTTTATTTATTTATTTGACACAGAAAGACACAGCGAGAGAGGGAACACAAGCAGGGGGAGTGGGAGAGGGAGAAGCAGGCTTCCCGCTGAGCAGGGAGCCAGACGCGGGGCTCGATTCCAGGTTCCTGGGATCATGACCTGAGCCGAAGGCAGACGCTTAATGACTGAGCCACCGGTAAAGCAAATTTTTTAAAAGATTTTATTTATTTGAGAGAGAGAGACAGAGAGAACACAAGCGGGGTGGGGGGGAGAGAGGGAGAGGGAGAAACAGACTCCCTGCTGAGCAGGGATTTTTTTCCCCCCCTCCCCCCTACGTGGGGCTAAGGCAGATGCTTAGCCCACTGAGCCACCCAGGCGCCCCAAGCAAATATTTTTTAAATGTAGTTTTATGGAAAAACAGGCTAAAATGTTTTGGGTCCTTTCGTCTCCACCACTTGCATTGTTATGTTAGACGTTTCAGATCGATAACTCTCTAAACCCTGAATTTGTCAGTTCTTCCAGTCATTCCGCTCCACGAAGGTTTCTTCTTAAAAGAGTCGGAAATGAACTCCTCCTATGACCAGGAAATGCTGTTCCAGTTCTTTGAAAACTTAATCAAATGTGAATCACAACCCCATTCTGTGTGTCTGCAGACTTGCGGTGACATTGGATTTGTTGCCCTGGAGAATGGGGTCAAACTGAATAGGTGCGTGCTTCTGTGCCTTTACAATAACCCAGAGCTAGTTAGGGGGGTTGCAGCACGTGTTCAGAATGTGTTTTTGCTTTTTAAAGAGAAGACGCCTTTGTCATTCCTGATGAAGTGTGCCTAGAGATATGAGAGGAGGCTTGAGAGTTCTCAAAAAACTGCCATCCAGGTTTCTAGGAATTACGAGAGGGCAGAGGGAGATATATACCAAAAGGAATCCCCACTGAGGTCCGTGCCCTAGGGAGATTTCCCGATGTCCTGCAAACAACCTCTTGAGAAAGAACTGGGGAGCGAGCCAAGAGCGGAGAGAACTCATTTAAATTCCCTGCTCCTCGCCTTTGCAGTTGCAGCAGCGCTGGCGGCTCACAACCCTGGCGCGCCGCTTGGGACGCGGGCGGGCGCCGAGGTCAGGGCAGGTGCCACTCACTGCTAGGCCCCGCCCCCTAGTACTGGTGGCCAATGGAAACCGGCCGGGCCAACAGCGCAGCCAATGGGAGCCGGCGGGCGGAGGCGCGCCTCCATTTAAGGAGGCCCGCCGCTCGGGCTCTAGGGACCCGCGCCTCAGGAGTGCGGCAGTAGTTGAGTGCTGTTACCATGTCTTCTTTGCAGGTGAGTCGAAGGGTGCAGAGGCCGCCCAAGAGGGCTTCCTCAGAGGGAAGCGCTCGAGTGGGGCTTGGGGCAGGCGTGACACCCCTGGGTGGCGGCCGATTCGGAACTAGAGTCTGGGACAGCTGTCGCCCGCAGTTCTCGCGCCCCCAGTCCCAACCCCCCGGAGTTGTCCGGAGTGACCCCGCAGACCCTCCCACCCCCATCGCGAGCACCCGCTTATTGCAGTGGGGACCGCACCGGTGCCATCTGTTGACGGCGAGCCGGAGCTCCCTATGGCAACACTTGTGAACCCCGGGGATTGGTTACTCGCAAAGTAAGCGCTGGCCCCGGGGAGGGCGGACACCGGGCGGCCCTGCTCCGCCCGCTCTTTCCATCTGGGAGAGGGAGGCGAGGGCGGCTGGGGTCCCACCCGCGCCCCCTCGCTCCTTGGTAAGGCAAGTGTTTCTCTGAACAGCAGAGATCTGTAAAACTACAAAATAGTAGTTTTGCTGATATGCGGAAAAATATATGTTCAGGGTGGGAACTTTGGAGAAAGAGAACAAATATAAAGTAAGTAAAAACCATTAAGAATTCCTTCACCCAGGTGATAACCACTGCTAACATGAGGGATTACATTCTTGTATGTGTGAAAAATGTGTGTGTATATATGTGCCTGTGTGTGCTTGCACATGCATGTGCATGCATATGTACATGCATGTGCATATGTGTGTATATACACACACTGATTCGATTATACTCTTTTTTTTTTTTAAGATTTATTTATTTGACAGAGAGAGACACAGCGAGAGAGGGAACACAAGCAGGGGGAGTGGGAGAGGGAGAAGCAGGCTTCCTGCTGAGTAGGGAGCCCGATTTAGGGCTCCATCCCAGGATGCTGGGATCATGACCTGAGCTGAAGGCAGACGCTTAACAGACTGAGCCACTCAGGCGCCCCTGATTCGATTATACTCTTAAGTATATACAGTTTTGTTCCTGTACCTATCACTATATTAGGAGCATTTTTCATCATTAAATATTCTTCTAAAATAAAATTTGAAAAAATACCTGCATACAATTTCACAGAATGAGCATGGCTCACTTCTTTAAGGGTTTTTTGGTGTTTTTTTGATTTATTTTTATTTTGGAGGGAGGGAGGGGCAGAGAGAGAATCCTCAAGCAGGCTCTACACCCAGCACCGAGCCCCAGGTGGGGCTGGATGCCAGGACCCTGAGATCACTACCTGAGCCAAAATCAAGAGTTGGGCGTCTTAACCCACTGAGCCACCCAGGTGCCCCCACTTAAGGATTCTTTAAGCAGCATGTTATGGTGACTAAAGGCACATACTCCAGAGTCGGCCAGGTTCAGATCCAAACCTCACCCCTTCTTAGCCTGTGATGTGGCTGCTTAACCTCTCTGTGCCTGTTTTCTCATCCAAAAATGGAGGAGAGGGACTGTCAAGATTAAATGAGCTACATGGATAAAGCAAGTAAAACAGTGCCTGGCATGTAGTAAGTACCCAATAAGGAAAGTGTGTCCTTGCACATTTAGATATTTTTCGCTTATGTAGGACAAATAATTCATATTGAGCTTTCCTCAAAATAATCAAATCTTTCAATATCAAAACTGTATTCCTTTTTAGCTTAGTATTTTGTTTTATTTGGCAAACAAATGGGATTCCTAATTCAGCTATAACCTCCAAACTTTATTTTAAACTTACAATATGTTTACTTCAGTAGCAAAACTTTTAGCAAAGCTGAGTGCCAGGTAAACTAGATGTATTTCTTTTTTAGAAGATGATGCTCAAAGGCGGACTGCTTCTTCAAGAAGCTACATCTTTTTGAGTCTTGGGGATTCACGATTTTACAATGGGCAAATAATTAACCCCTTTCCCTCCATGCATGTTTGTATGACTAAAGAACCATGCAGTGTAAGAATTTATGATCTTCCTAATTCAGCTCCTCAATGGGAAATGATTGCTCAAAAAGGCTTTGTCAGGGCACCTGGGTGGCTCAGTTGGTTGAGCGTCTGACTCTTGGTTTCAGCTCAGGTCATGATCTCAGGGTTGTGAGATCAAGCCTCACATTGGGCTCCGCGCTCACCGTGGAGTCTGCTTGAGATTCTCTCTCCCCCTCTCCTTCTACCCCTCACCCCACTTACACACACTCTCTCTCTAAAATAAATAAATAAATCTTAAAAAAAAAAAAAAAGGTTTTGTCAACGTCGTATTGTGGGATGACCATGTTCTTTGGCTGCAGAAAGTAAAACTAGATTAGGTGAGAGTCACCTTCAGAGGCTATTTTCAGCTGTGATGAAATTGGAAAGCAAATTTACCAGAGGCTAGGGTGGTCAGTACTCCTAGGCGGTAAGAGGGTTGAGGGCTCCAGCTCCGGGAAAGCAGGATGCACCCCCTGTGAGTGTTGGTGGGGACACTGGGGTCACTGCTACACCAGGTGTGGTCAGAGGGCCTTATGAAAACATGAACAGCAGAGAGTCTGGGGAGAGGCCTTCTGAGGGAGGTGATGTACACATGCATGCAAGCAGGACACCGAGGCCCCAGCGCTAGAAGAATGAGCTAGCAAAGGCTGAAATTCCTCACCAAAAGCAATGAGCCCAGCTCCACAGTGGCAGAGGGATTTTACTAAACTCCCCCTTTGACTCAGAATGCTTTGAAATTAAGTGTAAACAACTGTACATTTAAAGCTGTTTCTCATCTCTGATAGTTTTCAGACCCGCCTAATATTCACTCATTCATTTATTCACCAAGGACTCAGAGGCGCTGGTACTGCCTACCAGTGCCCTCTGTAAGGCATGAATACTTACGCCTGCCTCTGTTATGCATGTATGGGGAACAAATCCAGTCCCACCCGGCTTTCCTGTTGAGCCCTAATACATGCTGTCCATGCCACCTGGAACACCCTCCCATGCTCCTGTCCATCCAACAGATGCTGTCCCCTCGGGCTTAGCTAAGCGCCATCTCCGCTGGGAAAGCTGCTTCCCCACCTGCTGACACCCCTGCCTCTGCGTCCCCAGAGGGCCCACAGCTCCTCCACCGGAGCAAGCCTCTCACGATCATTGTTGACCTGCTCGTCTCCCCCCAGAGCTGAGCTCCTTGAGCGCCGGCTGCCTTGTTCATCCCTGTCTGCCTAGCAAAGGCCTGGTGCACCACAGGTGTTCAATACATCTGTTAAGTAGTGTAAGCCGAGTGATGAGCTCTGGGTGGGCAGAGTCAACAGAACGAAATCAAGAATATATCTGTTCTTAGTGGGATTTAATCTTAACACCTTCTCACTGAAGTTGATAGTATCATTTTTTTGCCTGAGGCTGAATCTCAAAGGAGTTTTGTTGCTTGCATAAAATCCCATGGCGTTGTGTCTCAAAGCTAGAATTCAAACCCAAGATCCTGATGTGAGGCCAGTGTTCTTTCCCCTAGAGCTCATCGTGGTTGAACTGGGAAAGGCCCCATAGAGGAGGGTACATTGGAACCACATCATGGAGCAGGAATGTATCAAGTTGTGGCACCACAAAAGGGCATGCTGGATGGAAAGAATGATCTTGGCCCCTGCTCTGGAACAGGCTTCTGTACCCTGGAAGGGAGAAAGAACAGGGATCCCTGAAGTTGTGTGTGAAACCCTGTCAGGGCCTGACCTCTTGTGGAGAGTGTCCAAGACTTTCATTAGGTTGTCACACGGTTCCATGCCCCACCCTCCGCCCCCACCCCGTATATGAAGAACAATTTCCCAGAAATTCCTTCTGGAAGGCAGGGACCTAGTATGGTTGTTGAGAAGCCTTAGAATTCTCCTCGAGGCTTGCCTTGCCAAGAGGAATTGAGTTGCTGTCACTGGAGAAGGGTGCAAGACCTCACAGCAAGCAGATGAACTGAGACGCTGATAAATCTGAAGGGGAAGATCCCTACACCTCTCTGAAGAGCCCTGCCCTGAGGAAGCCCTGGGCACTTAGGGAGCATTTTCATTTAATCCTTACTACAGGCACAATATGTGCACACTATAGAACATTTGGAGAGTACAGAAAGCATGAAAAACCCAGAGAACTTACCAATAATCAGAGGCAATTATTATTTTAATATTTTAGCATATTTCTTGCTAGTCTTTTTTTTTTCTACGTAACTTACAAAGCTGAGTGTATAAAAACAATTTTGTATTTGTTAAGTCAAAGTGTTTTTTGTGTCATTATGAGTACTTTTTTTTCCAGTTTTTTTCTAGAATTAGTTTTTTTTCCCAAAAAGACTTAAAATAATAATGGTAACCTTTATTAAACATTCACCATGTCCCAGGCACTATTTTAAATATTTTACATGTGTTAACCTATTTAAATCTTCTTTACAACCTGGCAGATAGATGGTATTATTGTCCTATATTCTGGCTGAGAAAACAGACACAAGTTAAATAACTTACCCAAGGATACACAGCTCTTAAGTGATGAAGCTGAGATTCTAATCAAGGCAGTCTGGCTCTAGAGCCTGCGTTCTTTATTTATTTTTTCTCTTTTTTTTTAATTTAGAGAGAGAGCGCGCGCACATGAGCAGAGCGAAAGGCAGAGGGAGAGAGAGAGAATCTCAAGCAGACTCCGTGCTGCGCCTGATGTGGGGCTCCATCTCACGCCCCTGAGATCAGGACCTGAGGCAAAATCGAGAATGGGATGCTCAACTGACTGAGCCACCCAGGCGCCCCTAGAACCTGTGTTCTTAACCCTGACATTGTTTGAAGCAGTTGACAACTTCCTAGAAGGACACTCAGAAAGGTGAGGCATGGTGTGTGACCCTTGTCACATGCACCCATGCTTCTTAGACTCCCGGGCCTTTTTCAAGGTTATTTAGGTTGGAGAGCCAGGTCTCTGATTTACAAGTGATGTCTGTTCATCACCAGACAACTGCTATAGCTGTGCCACTGTCCTGTCTCTGGCGCTGGATGGAAACTTGATCCCGCAACTCTGCTGAGCTCCCTGGGGTTCTGACAGCACAGCAGGGCTATCCACTTTCTCTGCTAGGACTTTGGATCAAAGGGAGCTATGCATTGGAGAAAGACAATGGAGGATGGGGGTATAGAATGTCTCCTTGAGCTTCTCTTGTTTGATACCCAGGCTGGTGACATTTCCTGCTTATCCCTGATTTAAATAACACAAGGTAAAATACAGTGTATTTTTTAAAAAAGAATAGAAAAATTATATTAAGGAAGTAGTCACCAAAGCCCTTTTTAGGTAAACAAAGAGGTTAAAAGAGAAGGGATAAAGCTAGGAGCACACAGGGGGCTGGCTTAGTGGAGCATACAACTCTTGATCTCAGGATTCTGCGTTTGAACCCCACGTTGGGGGTAGAGATAACTCAAAGAAATAAAAAATAAAATCTTAAAGTCCTGGGAGCACATAGACATTCCTTTGTGTGGAATATTCCAATTTGTGGAATTTATATGCTTTTAACTTATAAAAAGAAATGTGTAGGGGCACCTGGATGGCTCAGTCAGTTGAGCATCTGACTTTTAGTTTCTGCTCAGGTTGTGATCTCCAGGTTGTGGGTTCCAGCCCCTTGTCGGGCTCCACGCTCAGCAGGGAGTCTGCTTGGGATTCTCTCCCTCTCTCTCTCTTCCCCTCTGCCCCCCGCCTCAAATAAATCAATAAATCTTTAAAAAAAAATAAAAAGAAATATGTATTAAAATTTCTCTTGATAGATTTTTTCCCCCACCTTTTGACCACATTCACCCATTTCCCCCACCCTTCACCCACCTCTGGCAACTGCCAATCTATCCTCTGTTTTTCTAAGTGTAGTTATTTTAGATTCCGCATGTAAGTGAGGTCCTACAGTATTTGTCTGTCTCTGTGTGACTTACTTCACCTCACATAATGCTCTCAAGGTCCATCCATGTTGCTGCAAATGGCAGGATCTCCTTCCTTTTTATGGCTGAACAATATTCCATTATGTGTGTGCATGTCTATATATACCATATTTTCTTTATCCATCCATCATCGGGCACTTAGGTTGTAATTTCCATGTCTTAACTGTTGTAAAGAATGATGCAGTGAACATGGGGGTGCCAGCATCACTGTGAGGTAGGGACTTTGCTTCCTTTGGATATATACCCAGAGGTGGAATTGCTGAATCACATGGCATTTGTATGTCTTTATTTATTTATTTTTAAAGATTTTATTTATTTATTTGAGAGAGAGAATAAGAGAGAGAGCATGAGAGGAGGGAGGGTCAGAGGGAGAAGCAGACTCCCTGCCGAGCAGGGAGCCCGATGCGGGACTCGATCCCGGGACTCCAGGATCATGACCTGAGCCGAAGGCAGTTGCTCAACCAACTGAGCCACCCAGGAACCCTCTTTATTTATTTTAATTTATAAATGATTTATTGGATTTTTTTCAGAAAAAAATAATTCTTTAAACTGAATAAGCTCTATACATACAAGTTCTCATTTTTCATTTAGCTTTGATTTACTTCTTAGAATTTTTCATGTTTCCGACCAGCCACTGTCTTTTAAACCTCTTGGCATTTTGTTTTTTTCTGAGCTCCCCAAGCATTATTCAGAAACTGGGTGGTGGCCCTTTTCCCTGGTAACCTCTTATTTTCAAGACATAGGAACTTATTTACAGTAGTTCTGTTGATTCTGGAACAATATAAAGAATTCTCTCTAAAGGCTTTCGCTGCTTGTTGCCTTGAATCTCTCAGATCTTGATCTTCTAGCCTTAGAGCCAAGTGGCTTTTATTCTGGCCCATAGACTGTACTTTTTGTACCCTTTTCCAGCTTTCTTGGAATCACTTCCTTTTTCACATTCTTCATTTTTCTTCTGCAAATGAGTTTCTTTCAACTTTTCTGATGATGTCATTATGTTAGTCTGTCCAACTGTAGTTAACTTCTCCGGAATGTAATCTGGAAGGAGTTTTCTTTGTCAGATGGACAGCTCGTCTTCTTCAAGAGTGCTTTCTCCCCAACCTGCTGCTCCCCTTTGTGCTTCTTCCTGGGTGCTGGTCAGTCAGCTCCTCCCTGACAGGCATTGCTGGGCTGCCAGACCAATAGGTGGTGCTCTGCCTTCTCCTCCCCACCCCCTGAACCCCACCCAGGCAAGACCTCTCCCTCCTCCCCTCCCCCAGGCATGCTGGCCCTCCTCCACCATCACTGATGCAGGGGTGTGGGAGGTACAAGGCTGGAGCTGCACCATGGCCCAGGCAGCATCAAACCGCCTCCATTTGTATGTCTTTGGGAAAAATGTCTATTTAGTTCCTTTGCCCATTTTTTTATTGAATTTTTTTTCTTTTTGCTCCTGAGTGGTATAAGTTCTTTATATATTTTGGATATTAACCACTTTTTAAAGATAAATGATTTGCAAATATTTTCTCCCATTTCATAGGTTTCCTTTTCATTTTGTTGATGCTTTTCTTTACTGTGCAGAAGCTTTCTAGTTCAATGGAGTCTCACTTCTTTATTTTTGTTTGTGTAGCCTTTGCTCTTGGTGTCAGATCCAAACAGTCATAGCTGAGACCAGTGTCCAGGAGCTTATCCCCTCTGTTTTCTATCGAGGAGTTTTGTGGTCTTAGGTCTTACATTCAAGATCTAAACAAAAGGTCTTACTTGACCTTACATTAAATCCTTTGAGCTGGGTTTTGTGCGTAGTGTCAGCTTGTGGTCCAGTTTTGGTCTTTTGTCTGTAGCTGTCAGGTTGTCCCAGCACCATTTGTTTAATGACTCACCTTTCCCCATTCTACATTCTTGGCTCCTTTGTCATTAATTAATCGACCATATACGCATGCTTTTATTTCTGGGCTCTCTATTCTGTTTCATTGATCTGTTTGTTTTTAGGTCAATACCATACCATTTTGATTAGTATAACTTTGTAATATAGTTGGAAATCGGGACACAGCATGACTCCAGCTTTGTTATTCTTTCTCAAGATTGTTTTGGCTGGGGCGCCTGGGTGGCTCAGTTGGTTAAGCGACTGCCTTCGGCTCAGGTCATGATCCTGGAGTCCCAGGATCGAGTCCCATGTCGGGCTCCCCGCTCAGTGGGGAGTCTGCTTCTCCCTCTGACCCTCCCCCCTCTTATGCTCGCTCTATCTCATTCTCTCTCTCAAATAAATAAATAAAATCTTTAAAAAAAAAAAGATTGTTTTGGCTGTTCAGGGTCTTTTGTGGCTCTATACAAACTTTAAGGTTGTTTTTTCTACTTCTGTAAAATATGCCATTAGAATGTTGATAAGGATTGATTGCAATGAATCTGTAGATAGCTTTAGGTAGTATGGACATTTAAACAATAATATTTCTTCCAATTCATGAGCATAGAATATCTTTCATTTATTTATGTCTTTTTCAGTTTTAAAAATTTTTTTAAATTTTAAAAGTTTTAAAATTTTCAGTATTGAGAAATTTCAGTATTAGGGTGCCTGGGTGGCTCAGTCAGTTAAGCATCCGACTCTTGATCTCAGCCCAGGTCTTAATCTCAGGGTCGTGGGTTCAAGCCCTACATTGGGCTCCATGCGAGCCTACTAAAAAAAAAAAAGGAATTTTCACTTATAACAGTTTTATGTAGTTCTCCATATCTTGTCTGAATATCAGGTAAGTACCAGGAGAGGTATCCATAAATTAAAATAATTAAGGTAATTCTGGTAGAATCAGACCAGTAATAGTTCTGTTTGAAACCTTCCTTTTTCTTTTTGCATTGCCACTGTTTGGTGGTAAATACCCCTAAATTAGATGAGCCTGTTGAAAGTTAGTGAATGCACCGTTTGCCTTTTCTTCCTTTTGTTCTAGGCTGATTTTGATAGGATTGCAGAAGATGTGAGGAAGCTGAAAACAAGACCAGATGATGAAGAACTGAAAGAACTCTATGGACTCTACAAACAATCTGTAGTTGGAGACATTAATATTGGTATTGTGTGTGTGTGTGTATATATATGTATATATATATTAAAATGTAACATATTATTAATATATTAATAATATTTTTAAAATCATATTTTTAAAAATACATTTCATCTGAACAATGTTTATAAAAGCATCGAGTAAAAAGTAAACTTGAAAATATATCTATCCTTCTTTTGGCAGAGTGTCCAGGAATGTTAGATTTAAAAGGCAAGGCTAAATGGGAAGCATGGAACCTCCAAAAAGGTTGTTAATTCTTAAATAAGTGAAATAAACTTTCTTAATTTCCCAATACATCAGTCAGTGAGATAATGTTTGTGTCTTTCTAGGGCGGTTGAAGGAAGATGCCATGAGTGCCTATATTTCTAAAGCAAAAAAGCTGATAGAAAAATATGGAATTTAAAGTTCATCTATGAGAAAGTTTTTCTTTTGAAGCCTTCATAACGGTATCATTTCTTAACATCTAAGGAAGAAATGCACTGTTAACTCTTTTCATGTCATGAGTATGTTTGCTGTTAACATGAATTGTAATCCTTAATTAGAGGTATGCTGAAACTATGTATTTAATGAAATTTTACTTGCTAAAACCAGAGGATTTTTTAAAAAGTATTGCTCTGGTAGTATGTCACAAAACATTTACAATTTTTTTTTGGCTTATCTGTTTTTCTACAGTGAGTTAGTATTATTGGTATATGATCAAAACAGTTTATTAAGAACCAATAACAAGGTTCTTCCTTTGTTGCACTATGTAACTTTGGGATTCTCACTGGCTTGGGGCCTTGGAAATCATAAGCATACCTGGTTCCAGTCCATACTCTGTAATTCTTTAGTAGGTGACCTGAGATAAATTACTTAACCTTGCTAAGCCTCATCTATAGAGGGGAAAAATCAGTCTCACAGGGCTGTAAGAATTGAATGATTCTTCAGATAATTGAGAATTGATAATTGAGGTAACTAATTATCCTACCTTCAATTTAAAGCATACATTATATAAAACCTAACAACAAATAAACTAAAAATTTTAAAAATAAACTTACGAGTCCACGACTATTCAAAGAAAGAAAAAAGCCATCTTTCAATTATTTTTCTTTAAATTTTTACATTTAAGACAGAAAAATTAAATGTAGTATCTAGTGATAATAAAACATACAACTACTGTGCTCTTACATTCATTTTTATTGGAGTGAAAATGCAGTCTGGAATATCATAGTGGGTAGTTCTGTATTATGTGAATCTACAGTTATCTCCAAATAAAAAGTTTCATGAAAAACGAATCTAGCTTGATTCCTATTCTGGAAAATTTTAGAACATAAAGATGGTTCTCATCTCTACTAAGTCTTATCTGAAGATTTTCGGGAGTCTGCCATGATGAAGTCAACGTCCAAATGCAAGAAAAGGGAGACGTCAGCAACGACAGGGCTGCTTCTTCAATGGAGAGCTTGGAAGCTCTCAGAGCTCTTCCCATGTGGACTTCACCTCTACCAGGTGGAGAGGCAGGTGAGAAGGCCCACCCCAAAAGTCTGGCATTGGCTACACCATGTGATTCCCGTTGTGGACCATATTAACTAAAAACTTTTCAAATGAATAATCACAAATCAAATTACTTTTGTGCCCATGCTTCCATAAGGGAGCCCTGGAAATGGTGTCACACCAAAGGGTAAAGCACAGCAGGTACTAAACATGTATCATAATTTGCTTCAGCCTATTTTTAGCCCAAGTTGATTGCATGAATTCTAACTCCTCCCACAATGAATTTTTCATATGATTTGCCCTTTGTTAGAAAGGAATGATAAATTCTGTAAAACGTGTCCTGTATGCATTTTGCTCAATCAAAGATTCTATGTATAGGATTTTAAAATCTTAACCCAAACATGAACCCATCTTATGTGATCATAAACAAATAAGATGCTTTAAAATTTAACCTTAATATATATTGCTGTGTTAAGTACTTTAAGCCTTAAGGAAGAGACATCAGTGACACCAAGTAGCGGAGTTTATTGTGAAGATCCCACGGGACATAGGAAATCAGCGCCAGGATTCCAAGAGCCAAACACAGTTTGGGACTCACCAGAGATTGCAGGAGCCATGCAGCTCCAAGGGGGCGGTGCCCCTTCATTCCTATCGACCCGGGACTGTGAATCCCATTTGTAGTGTTCTGCCTTATTTGGACTCAGTGAATTTTCCTGACTTCTGCTTTTTCCCCTTTTAGCTCCTGTTTTTCCCAACTGTTCTGCTTTCTCCTTATGTCAACCGCAAACTGTCACAGAGCAAGGCTGAGGCATCCTGTCGGGCATGGCATTTGTGCTGGGCCCCTCCACACACCAGGGGCCAGACACCAGACTGGCTGTCCATGGGAGGACTCCCGTTGGCCCTAGTCAGTCACTGCCAGGGTCGGGGGACAGGAGCAGCACCCACAGAACCACCAGGCCCTGTGTTGGAGAAGCCTGTGAGGAGGGGGCCCGGGCTTACGGGCATTCTGAGGACTTGCCCACTCAGTCGAGGCACCAATGATGGCTCAGGACTATCTTATTTTATTTATTTATTTTTTTTTTAAAGATTTTATTTATTTATTTGAGAGCGAGAATGAGAGAGAGAGAGAGCATGAGAGGGGGAGGGTCAGAGGGAGAAGCAGACTCCCCGCCGAGCAGGGAGCCCGATGCGGGACTCGATCCAGGGACTCCAGGATCATGACCTGAGCCGAAGGCAGTCGCTTAACCAACTGAGCCACCCAGGCGCCCCAGGACTATCTTATTTTAATAAAGCAGTAGGTTACATTTTCTCATTAAAGGGGATGACCCTAATTTCAAAAGATTGGATCAAGCTTTGCACCACCGTGTGCTGATGGAACAATTTGTTTTCTAGCATCTTCCCTGGTTCTCATTTCCACTGTTAAAATAATTAAGGGAAAAAATGGATAATTTACCAAGCAGAAGTTTTGTTGACAAACTTCCCACAGATAAGACTCAAATGAGATTCTGATAGGAAGATAAAGGACCCTGCCGGAAGTATTCTTTACTCCTTTGTTGTCTTCTGTCTCTGGATCCATAAGCACTCTGTGAAGAAATAAATTTATGTGTCACACATCAGCCCGGTAGTAGCAAAAGAATAATTTCACAACCTCTGAAAAAACTAATGAACTACTAAAAAATTAAAAAGAGTATCATATAATCACTTTGGACCCTCTTCAAACTGAAAGGAAAAATCTCTAAAAATAGGCAAGTATCAATAGTTCTAGACACTCGGTTAGGTAGTTCTTGATGAAGGTCTCATCGGAAGTTTCCGTAAGATAAAAGTGATTTCCTGGGAGTGCATGAAAATCAAAACTTCCACCAGTTACATCTTTCCAGGCTAAAAATAACCAAAATTACATTTAACAACAAATGATGCTTACCACCACCAACAAAAAGATTTACTTCCAGATACTGCTTTTCTAAAGCTGACACCGGTGGTAGAATTACTTCTAAGGTCTCATGTTCTGTACGTCCTGTATTTTTAATTTCTCCAAGACCCATCAGGACACAATGGTATTAGGTGCATTCTCTCACTTCCCACACGACTGACCTCTCTCCATTTACGCTAAATAAAACCTGGGCCAAATTTCCACTTGTTGCAGTGACAGCTAGTTGATATTAGCTGAAAATCATCAAACAAATCTCTCAAAATACCCCAAACCATCAAAACAATTTCACCTTTGCTACATTTTTAGATCCAACAAAACATGTTGAATCGCAAGAAGGAACAGCCTCAGATGGCATATCAGAGCAGGAAACTGAAAAGAGCCAGTGAGTAACTTTCCATACACAACACCTCAGAGCCTCTCCTGGTTAATAACTTCACTTAAAGGAAATGTGGTGCATCCTCACTGCTTTCCCTTTTGCTATTTCCAGCAATACAGACCTTTTTTTTTTTTAACTAGTGGTACCTGCCCCTGTCAGTACCTGTCTGAGACTCGCTGTGGGCCAGGCCATTTTCTGAGGTCATCTGACTTCTAGAACAATGCAGGTGGAAGCACAATGGCGCCTGGACACCCAATTCCTACTCCGGGTGAGGCCGGTACCAGCCAGTACCTTGCACTGTCATTCCCCAGAAACGTCGCCCTATTTCCCAGCTCTCCGTGGTCAGCAGACGGTTGTCACGGGCAGAGCAAAAGCAGGTTCACGCAAGCAGGGCCCCGGGGTTGGTTCCGCCCAGTTCTCAGTGGTCACAACAACAGCATTTAGCATTCACTGAGCTGGGGGCTGGGTGTTGGGTTCAACACTGGGGACATGCGGATAAACAAACAATCTCATTACTTCTGTAACTTAGGCATTTGGCTGGGAGGCGACTAGAGGTGCCAAGTGCCGCCAGGGTCAGGGTGATCTGTGAGCATGATGGCGGGGGTTGGGGGGGCAAGCAAGGTCTCCCTGGGGAAATGGAGTGGACTCTGAGATCCAAATGAATAGGGACAAGGCTGGCAAAGGGAGAGAGGCAGCAGGGGAAGGGGGAATAGAACGAGCACAGGCTAACAGCTGCCGTTCGGAGAGCGAAGAGGGAATTGGGACAAATTAAAGTGGAGGGGGTAGGCAGGGGTCACGTCTAGGCCTCCTAAGGCATTTTGGCTGTCCTAAGAGGGACAGGAAGCCACCAAAAGCATTGAAGGTGAGATGGGTCATGACCATGTGTCATGACTTTTATCCCTCTGGGTAGTGTGGGGAAGGGAGTGGAGGAGGACAGAGCGTCTAAGAGGGGGTTCCTGCTTCTGCCTGGGAGGGAGGAATGCTACTCAGTCCCTACCAATGAGAAAAAAAAAAAAGCCCGACAAACTACAAAATCCTAACTTTCCTTGAACTTAGCTGAGTTTGCAAGGCAAACTGGAAACCAAATACCAAGGAGGGGCAGGCCCCTAAAGGGAGAAGTGGAATGTGTACGCAGGCTCATGGAGGCAAAGCACCGGAGGAAGGGGCGTGTGCTGTACATTCCAGAAGAAAGCAGCTAAAATGTTCAAGTGCTGGAGATCAAGTGAGGGGCTGTGTGTCAGATGGACTCACAGCAACTTGCAGCCTCCAGTAGGAGTTCACGAGAAAGACTGGGAGCGAGGCAGGGGGCCAGAAGGAGCCCTGTGTGGTCTGTGGAGCTGGCAGGCAGCAGGAAATGGGCTGTGACCTTGAGATGGGTGCTGACCCCGCCCCTGCCCAGGCCCTTCCCTCCCAAAGGCAAAAGCCTCAACTTGCTGGAGGAGAGGTAGCCAACCTTTTCTCCCTGGGTGCAGGCAAAGACACACGGCTGCAGACGGTGAAGCATTAACCTTCTACCCTCGAGGAAGGAGTGGAGAGAGGGCTTGGACCCACAAGGATACCAACACTACTTCTGGGAAGGGGCAGGGAACTTCCGCCCAAGACCAACCCCAGCAACGAGAAGGGGCAGGCACTGAGAAAGGCGCGCGCGCCCACAAGGCCCAGGCATGAAGGGCCTGCCTAGGATCAAAGCTCACCCCTGTCTGGGACATCCAAGAACTCCCCATGTTACCCCAAAGGCTAACACGGACACCAGTGACCAGCTGCCTGGCAGTGGGGCCTGTTCCATGAGGCACTAGAAAGACTGGACAATTGAGAAAATACTCTAGCAGCCTGGACTCCATGCTGGGCGCACAGTGACACCAGGGACTTGGAAGCTGGTGTTGCCCTGGAGTACTCTCAGTGACTGCCCTGTCCAGTCTAGATGGGCTCAGCTCTGCACAGGGCCCAGCAGAAGAGATGCACACAAACCCAGGGATAAAATTATTTCCTTCCATCTCTGTTTTATGCGTGATACCTGGCTTTCAAAATAAAAAATTATCAGACCCATGGGAAAGCAGGAAATAATTCCATTGTTGAGAGCAAAGCAATAAACAGCATCAGACTCGGATGAGAGCCAAAGGGTCAAATGGAAATTCTAGACACAACCGGCACTAACAATGAGAAATCCCCGTAACATCAGGAGACCCAGCACAGCTGAGGACAAATTCCGTGAGCCTGAAAGTGCTCAATAGAAATGATCCCAACTGGGGCGCCTGGGTGGCTCAGTTGGTTAAGCGACTGCCTTCGGCTCAGGTCATGATCCTGGAGTCCCTGGATCGAGTCCCTGGATTGAGTCCCGCCACGGGCTCCCTGCTTTGCAGGGAGCCTGCTTCTCCCTCTCACCCTCCCCCCTCTCATGTGCTCTCTGTCTCTCTCATTCTCTCTGTCTCAAATAAATAAATAAAATCTTTAAAAAAAAAAAAAGAAATGATCCCAACTGAAACACAAAGGAAAAAAAAAAAGACAGAACATCCAAGAGCCAGGGGACACTGTCACACAGCCTGATGTATGTAATGAGGGTCCCAGGAGAGGTGGGAACTTGTCCAGGCGGCCAGGGATGGGGGTAGCTTGAGTTGGGGGGGCGGACAGGCGGCTGTCTTTCCCAGCTGTGACACATTTCCATTTGGCCACCAGGCTCACGCCTTGCGGGTAGGTGGTGGGGAGGGGGAGGCCGGGAAGGGGCTTTACCAGCCTGATTGCGCTTTGGAAAAAGCTGAAAGCCTGCTGGGGATGGAGAAGGAGTGGAGGAGCAGAATCCGGGGAGCAGGGCCTGGAGCGTGTTAGTGATTTGCAGACAGGTGCATAGCTATGGTGATTGGATTCACTTGAGGGAGGGTGAGAATGTTAGGAAGGTTTTTTGTACTCTATGGGTGGAATATCCCAGAGAGCGGATTATCTTTTGTTTTTGGCTTTGGGGAGGTTTCTTTCTAAGAGCTGTGGAGGATTTAGCTAAGCCCCTCTATCATAGTGCCTCGGCATCCACACTGTGGGGTCAGCAGCCTGCAGCCCTTGAACAGACACCAGCCTCCCCGTGAGCGTGAGCGCGTGCCCTGGACGTCACAGGTGAGGGTAAGTTCCATGCGACCCCCCTACCAGCCTCCCGGAGCCTTCCCCTTGTGCGCCCCTTAGCTGAGACCCCCGTGAACCTTACCCAAACCCCGCTTTTTCGTTGTTTGAATTGACCGATCAGGCCTTAGCCTGGGACTGCCAACGCCCTCCACCCACTCGCCCTAACGGAGGCCTGTGCTGTCGGTTCTGCGGCTCGCTCTGCGTGCACCTGGACTTGACCCCCGCGTGGCACCCCCAGGCGTGCTGTGGACCTCCTCCAGGACCCTCAAGTAGTAAACTGCTCCGTTTCAATTTCTCTGGTGTCTGTTGTTGAACCCCAGCTCACTACCCCACAGCTGGGGCTCTCCTTGAGAAATGTTAGTTTAACAAAACTCACAAGAGCCTTTGGTAGTGAATTCTCTGTGTGTGTGTTTTGTTTTTAAAACTTGCTTGTGGTTTTTGTGCCAAACTGTCAGCTAAGCATGGCCTCGTCTAATCCTCCCCACAACACCTGGGGTTCTCTGCTCCCTTCCCCTGACAGGCGAGACCCAGCTTGAGTCTCACAGTCTGAAGGCCCTAGGCGGAGGGTTTCCATCCTGCTAAGTGGAGTCTGCAGATGACGCCATGGACATTTGTGCAGGTCTTGAGTATTAAAGCCCAGCTCTGCATACATTATTGCATTGGATGTGCAGTGATTTGGATTACTTTTCCGTTTTTAGGGGGTGGTGTCGGACTGGGGTTTCTTTGATTCTGACTCTGCTAAGCGAGCCACACACACCCCTGCCCCTGTGAGGATCACACTTGGGAGGAGGCGGTGGGCGGAAATGGAGAGAGATGGGTCCACCCAGGGAGCCCCCAAGAAGGCGGGTGGTGGTCTTTTCCGCCAATCGGAGGTGGGCAGTGAATGGAGGGACGTGAGGATGGGCAGAATTGTCCCTATTCTCAAGGTGCAGAAACTCTGGGCCATTTTGTCTGGGCCACTTCTTATAGCTACTTGCTTAAACTTCTAGTCCCCAGCACTGGCCACAGTGATCCTACACCCAGTTCCAGGCTTTGTGGAGAAAATAAAAGAAGCATCTGTCAAGCATCTGCCTTCTAAAAACTTCACTGAAGGAAGGAAACCCAGGCGAGATAGGAGAAAAGCATGACAGAGTATAATGGTGACAATGAGCCGGATGCTGGCGCCTCAGTCACTGCCCTGGGAAGTTAGAACAGGAAGGCCATTTGTAGGCTTGGATTATTGGGGAAGGCTTTGCAGAATGTTCACACTCAGTCCTCTTGGAAGACTCAAGCGTCTGTATACACATCTCCAGAGACAAAGGCATGGACCTGGGCCTCGGAGCTGAATGAGCTCTGGAACAAAATTCACAAGAAGGCAAACCACTTCTGTCTCCTGGAACACCTCCACACTTCATAAGCAGGGACCTGCTTCAGTTGACCTGTCTAAGGAAGATGAGAATGATCCGGCATTAATTTATTCAACACATAAGTGTTAAGTGATGAAACATGCATGTTGAACCATTTGTATATTTTACTGGCTTACAGTGGCTCCTGGGCACAGAAATTGTATCTATAAAAGCTTGAATAGAGCCTATTTTTATATAAAAAAATACTTTATAGGTACAATTTCTGGGCCCAGGCTGCGCTGCAAGCCAATAAAAAGATCACAGGTGGCCCCAAAGAAGATGAAATCAAACTCTTAGAATGTTGTCTTCCTGTATCAGCAGCCTCAAGAACTGCCAATCTACAGTTTTTATAGATAATTATATATATTTAAAAAAAAAAACCCACTTGTCTCACATGTAATTGCTAACAGTGGGTCTATCTGCCATCGGTTTGGGAATACATTCTTGCAAAATTTGTTGTCAGCAAAATCCTTGGGAGAGCCTCCAAAATCCACAAGGAGACAGCCCATTTGTTCTTCCAACAATTCTTTATCTGAGGAATCTGAGGCCGGGCCTTTGACTTGAAACATGAACAGTGTAGGCCTGATACTTCCGCTAACATGCATGTTCAGAAACTGAAAACTGCCCATGGAGGGGAAAAGTCTTTAGATCAAGGTTTGGCAGTGGATTTCTTCCTCTACAAGTTTCAGGGAGACCTATCTCTTTGTAAAAGTGGGGAGAAGAAAGTTGACTAGTAATTCCAGTGTCATCCTGCGACCAAAATGGCACTCCCAGCTCCGGATGGATCTCTGGGCAGTATGGGGAGAGCAGGAAGAGCAGTTCTCAAAGTATGATCTGGGGAACCCCCGGGAATTCCTGAGACCTTTTCAGGTAGTTAAAAAAAGCCATTTTTGGGAAAATACTAAAATATTATTTGCCTTTTTAACTCTCATTAGCCCATGTGTGCATAGTTGAGTTTTCCAGAGGCTACATGACCTGGGGCACTGTGACAGTTTGAATACAGAAGCAGAAATGAGAATCTAGCTGTCTTCTATGAAGACACATGAAACAGATTTATAAAACTGTAAAACAATGCCACTCTTCTCACTACTTTTTTGGGGGGGAAATATAGTCTTTTACATAAAAAGATACTATGTATGTCAACATATAATGGGTGAATTCATGTTACCAGAGGTTAAATATCTTTAAAATGCCTTCGTTTTAATTTCTATATTGACAGATATATCACGTGTAAACAAAAGCTCTTTGAGTTCCTCAATGCTTTTTAAAAGTATTAAAGCTGTTTTCTAAAGAGAAAATGCCCAGAGGAGGCCTGGATTGATATACTCCTTAAAGAGAGATTTCAGTTAATCGTACCACCTGGCAGACCATAACATGGTTATGGTCCCTCTTGTACAGTTTCTTGGGTCTGTTGCTGCTGGTCAGGAAAAGCCAACACACCTCATCATAAACAGAAATATTAGAAATGGGATACAGAGAGTATAAATTGGGACACCTAGGTGGCTCAGTCAGTTGAGCATTTGCCTTCGGCTCAGGTCATGATCCCAGGGTCCTGGGATCGAGCCCCACATCTGGCTCCCTGCTTAGTGGGGAGTCTGCTTCTCCCTCTCCCTCTGCCTGCCACTCCCCCTGCTTGTGCTCACTCACTCTCTCTCTCTCTGACAAATAAGTAAATAAAATCTTTTAAAAAACACCAAAAAGTATAAATCTAACTTTTTTTTTAAGATTTTATTTATTTATTTGACAGAGAGAGACACAGCGAGAGAGGGAACACAGGCAGGGGGAGTGGGAGAGGGAGAAGCAGGCTTCCCGCTGAGCAGGGAGCTCGATGTGGGGCTTGATCCCAGGACCCTGGGATCGTGACCTGAGCGGAAGGCAGACGCTTAATGACTGAGCCACCCAGGCACCCCTAAATCTAACTTTTTGAGCTGATGAAAATGCTTTGTAAAAAAAACAAAGCATGAATGGATGCTGTACTTTGTCAGATTGCTTTTTCTGCATCTATTGAAAGGATCATATGGTTCTTATCCTTTCTTTTATTAATGTGGTATAGTATCATGTTAATCGATTTGTGAATATTGAATCCCTTGGAGTCCAGGAGTAAGTCCCACTTGATTGTGGTGAATGATTTTTTTAATGTACTCTTGGATTCAGTTTGCTAGTATTTTATTTAGAATTTTTGCATTCATGTTCATCAGAGATACTGGCCTGTAGTTCTCTCTTTTAGTGGAGACTTTATCTGGGTTAGAGGAAACATACCTCAACATCATAAAGGCCATATACAAAAAACCCACAGCAAATATCATCCTCAATGGGGAAAAGCTGAGAGCTTTCCCCTAAATTCAGGAACAAGACAGGGATGTCCATTCTCATCACTGTTGTTCAGCAGAGCACTGGAAGTCCTAGTCTCAGCAGTCAAACAACAAAAAGAAACAAAAGGCATCCAAATCAGCAAGGAAGAAATCAAGTGTTCACTATTTGCGGATGACATGATACTCTATATAGAAAACCCAAAAGACTTCGCTAAGCTGTTAGAACTGATACATGAATCCAGTAAAGGATACAAAATCAACGTACAGAAATCTGTTGCATTTCTCTACACCAATAAAGAAGCAGCAGAAAGAGAAATCAAGTAATTGATCCCATTTACAATTGCACCAAAACCCACAAGATACCTAGGAATAAACCTAACCAAGGAGGTAAAAGATCTGTACTCTGAAAACTATAGAACACTGATGAAAGAAATTGAAGATGTCACAAAGAAATGGAAAGACATTCCATGCTCATGGAATGGAAGAACAAATATTGTTAAAAAGTCTATACTACCCAAAGCAATCTACACATTCAATGCAATCCTTACCAAAATACTACCAGCATTTTTCACAGAGCTAGAACAAATAATCCTAAAATGTGTATAGAACCACAAAAGACCTCGAATAGTCAAAGTAATCTTGAAAAAGAAAAGTAAATTTGGAGATACCACAATTCCAGACTTCAAGTTATATTACAAAGCTGTAGTGATCAAGACAGTATACTATTGGTACAAAATAGACACAGATCAATAGAAAAGAATAGAAAACCCAGAAATGAACCCACAACTCTATGGTCAATTAATCTTTGACAAACAGGAAAGAATATCCAATAGAAAAAAAAGACAGTCTCTGCAACAAATGGTGTTGGGAAAAACTGGACCACTTTCTTACACCATACACAGAAATAAATTCAAAATAGATGAAAGACCTAAATGTGAGACAGGACACCATTAAAATTCCAAAGGGGGACACAGGCAGTAATCTCTTTGACATCAGCCATAGCAACATTTTTCTAGATATGTCTCCTGAGGCAAGGGAAACAAAAGCAAAAATAAACTATTGAGATTATATCAGAATAAAAAGGCTCTGCACCGTGAAGGAAACAATCCACAAAACTAAAAGGCAACCTACAGAATGGGAGAAGATATTTTCAGTGACTTACCCGAAAAAGGGTTAGTATCCAGGGTGCTGGTGTGGCTCAGTTGGTTAAGCATCCCACTCGATCTCAGCTCAGGTCTTGATCTCAGGGTCATGAGTTCGCGTCCCACATTGGTCTCCACACTGGGTGTGGAGCCTACTTAAAAAATAATTTAAAAAGGGTTAGTGTCCAAAATATATAAAGAACTTATAAAATTCAACACCCCTAAAACAACTAATCCAGTTAAAAAATGGGCAGAAGACATGAATAGACATTTTCCAAAAGGAAGCATACAGATTGCTAACAGACACATAACAAGATGCTCAACGTTGCTCATCATGGAAATACAAATCAAAACCACAATGAGATACCACCTCACACAAGTCAAAATGGCTAAAGTTAACAAGACAGGAAACAACAGGTGTTGGTGAGGATACGGAGAAAGGGGAATCTTCTTGCACTGTTGGTGGGAATACAAACTGGTGCAGCCACTCTGGAAAACACTATGGAGGTTCCTCAAAAAGTTGAAAATAGAACTACTCTATAATCCAGTGGTTACACTGAAGGTATTTACCCAAGGGGATATAAAAATACTAACTTGAAGGGATACATGCACTGAGATATGTATAGCAGCATTATCAACAATAGCTAAATTATGGAAAGAACTCAAATGTCCATTGACTCATGAATAGATAAAGAAGTTGTGGTATATATATATACAGTGGAATATTACTCAGACCTAAAAAAGAATGAAATCTTGGGCGCCTGGGTGGCTCAGATGGTTGAGCGTCTGCCTTCGGCTCAGGTCATGATCCCAGGGTCCTGGGATCGAGCCCCGCATCGGGCTCCCTGCTCCGCGGGGGGCCTGCTTCTCCCTCTGCCTCTCTCTCAATCTCTGTCTCTCATGAATAAATAAATAAAATCTTAAAAAAAAAAAACAAACCCAGCTGCCTTTAATGTCATATTAAAAAAAAAAAAAGAATGAAATCTTGCCATTTGCCACGACGTGGATGGAACTAGAGTATTTTGCTAAGCGAAATAAGTCAGTCAGAAAAAAGACAAATACCATATGATGTCACTCATATGTGGAATTTAAGAAACAAGACAAACGTACATGGGGTGGGGGGAAAGAGGCAAACCAAGAAACAGACTCAATCATGGAGAACAAATTGCAGGTTACCGGGGGGTGGTCAGTGGGGGGATGGGTGAAATAGGTGATTGGCATTAATGAGGGCACTTGCAATGAACACTGGGTGTTGAGTCGCTAAATTCTACACCTGAAACTAATACTACACTGTATATTAACTGGAATTTAAATAAAAACTTGGAAATAAAAAAATTTATTTAGGGGAAAAAATAAAATGTAAAAAAAAAAAGCAAAACAAACTACAAAGCAGAAGAAAACTTAATACAACATTCAAACATGAATTTAGTCAAATAAATTATAGAAATGCAAGAACGCTGTAACTTACAAGTTTAAAATTCTGAATAGAAATAAACTGCTGTAAAAAGAGCTGACAGAATACCTGGAAAAGATTGAATACAAAGGGTCCCCTTTTCTCCACATCCTCACCAACACTTCCTATTTCTTGTCTTTTGAGAATAACCATTCCAACAGATATAAAGTGATATCTTATTGTGGTTTTGATTTGTATTTCTCTGATGACGAGTGATGTTGAGCATCTTTCTATGTGTCTTTTGGGCATGTGGATGTCTGCTTTGAAAAAATGTCAGTTTAGGTCCTCCACCCAAGTTTAAATTAGATTTGTTTGTTTTTGCTTTTGCCTATCTTTTGAAATTGGATTTTTTTTAATGTTCTTTGTTTTGCTTTTTTGCTATTTAGTTGTATGAGTTCCTTATATAGTTTGGATATTAACCCCTATTGGATGTGTGGTTTGCAAATATTTTATCCCATTCAGGATATTTTCATTTTGTTGATTTTTTCCTTTGTTGGGCAGAAGCTTTTTTGTTTGATAAAGTCCTATTTCTTTATTTTGCTTCTGTTGTTTGTGCTTTAGTTGTCATATAAAGAAAAAATCATCACCAAGACCAATGTCAAGAAGCTTTTTCTCTCTTTTCTTGTAGGATATTTATGATTGCAGGTCCTATATTTAAGTCTTCAATCTATTTTGAGTTAATTTTTCTAAGTACTATAAGATAGGGGTCTACTTTGATTCTTTTGCATGTGGATATCCAATTTTCCCAGCACCATTTAAGAGACTGTCTTTCCCATTGAGTGTTCTGGCTCCCTTGTCAAATATTAGTTGACCACATATACACAGGCTTATTTCTGGCTCTTGATTATGTTCTATTGTTTTATATGTCTGGTTTTTTTTTAAAGATTTTATTTATTTGATACACAGAGAGAGCGAGAGCACACAAGCAGGGGGAGTGGCAGAGGGAGAAGCAGGCACCCCACCAAGCAAGGAGCCCAGTGCGTGACTCCATCCCAGGACCCTGGGATCATGACCTGAGCTGAAGGCAGGTGCTTAACTGACTGAGCCACGCAGGTGTCCCTATGTCTATGTGTCTGTTTTTATGCCAATACCATACTGTTTTGATTACTATAAATTTCTGGGGATGTAAGGTAAAGCAAGGTGACTACAGTTAATAATACTTTATGTAGGGGCACCTGGGTGGCTCAGTCGTTAAGCGTCTGCCTTCGGCTCAGGTCATGATCTCAGGGTCCTGGGATCGAGCCCCGCATCGGGCTCCCTGCTCAGCGGGAAGCCTGCATCTCCCTCTCCCACTCTCCCTGCTTGTGTTCCCTCTCTCACTGTGTCTCTCGCTGTTAAAAAATAAATAAAATATTAAAAAAAATAATACTTTATGTATACTTGAAAGTTGCTAAGAGAGTAGATCTTAAAAATCGTCACAGAAAAACTTTCTAACTATGTGAGGTGATGGATGTTAACTAAACATGTAATCATTTTGCACATATACATAAACCATTATGTTGTTCACCCTAAACTTATACAATGTTACATGTCAATTACATCTCAGTAAAACTAGAAAAAAAATAAAATCAGGATAATTTCATGCACAGATTGGCAAAAAAAAAAACATAAAAATTTGACAATATTGTCAAGGATATAGAGCAGTAAGAATTTTCATATACTGCTTTGGCAGTGTAAACCCTTACTATTCCTTTGGAGAACAATTTGGCAATATTTTATGTAGTTGAAGACATTCACACCCTACCATCCAGAAGTTCCACTCCTAGATGTAGACCTTCTTATACACATATGTAAGAAGACATATATAAGACTGCTCCTAGAAACATTATTAACAATAGCAAAACAATGAAAATGACCTTAATGCCTATAAAAAGAACTATAACACATAAATTGTGTTATAGTCACATGATGGAATACCATACAGGAGTTAAAAATCAATGAGGTAGAGATACATATATCGACATGATGAATCTCAAAAAAGTAAATTGAGAAAAACCAGTTTTAGAGAAATGTTTATAGTATGATACACATATATAAAGTTAGAAATACGTGAAATTGATACAGCATCTTGCTTAGGTCAGTATTTGAGGAGGCCAAAAGCAGGGAGAGAATAGATACAATTGGAGAGGGCGTACCTGCAGACTGCACTTGTAATGTCTTACTCTTTAAGGGGGCCAGTGGGCATGGTTAAGTTTGTGGTATTATTCTTTATTCATTTGTATATATTTCCTATTTAGAATGTGTTTAAAGGAGCAGCTTTTAATTGCCTATACTGAACCATCAGCTGTTGATGAAAAACCTCATATGAAAATACTTTCAATAATTAAAAAATATACATTAATAACAGGGCTCTCTTCCAGTTAATGGATTTTGTTGTTGTTTTTTGGCATCAGAGTCATGGCTGGTGAGTAAAAGAAATGGTCTTGGAGGACGTGAGGGAACAGAGAGGTTTAATGTTGGGAAGGCAGTGTTTCCAGGGGAGGGAAAGGCACCTTGGAAAGGGGATGGTTCTCTTGGAAGTCTGATGACAAAAATAAAGAAGGAAGGGGCTGAAGATAAGCAACGTGGTAATAGCAAAGAAGCAGAATAATACAGAATCCCCAACCATTCAAACAAGGCGCCATTTATTTTTTTTAAAACTGCCCAGAAAAGGGCACTCTTGAACCAAGAAACAAAGTAAGCAACTAAACACGTTGGTTTTGGTAGGACGATCTGGGTCTGTTATTGCTGGTCAGGAAAAGCCAACATACTGTATCATAAAACAGGAATAAACATAACAGCTAGAATACAGAAAGTATAAATCAAACTTTTTTTTAAAGATTTTATTTATTGGTCAGAGAGAGAGCACAAGCAGGGGGAGCATCAGGCAGAGGGAGAAGCAGACTCCCCACCGAGCAGGGAGCCTGATGCGGGGCTCGATCCCAGGACCCTGAGATCATGACCTGAGCCGAAGACAGCCGCTTAACCAACTGAGCCACCGAGGCACCCCTATAAATCAAACTTTTCAGCTAATGAAAATCTTATTTAAACTCACAAAGCAGAAGGTGACTTAATACAACAGTCCAACATGAATTAAGTTTAATCCAACAAATTCTAGAAATGCAAGAACACTGTACCTCACAAATGTAAAATTCTGAATAGGAATACACAGTTGCAAAAAGAGCTGGCAGAATACTGGAAAGAAATTGAATCAAAAGACAAAAATTATTTCAAAAATGACTAAAAGTAAGTTGTTTCTGAGATAATAAATGCAAAGTATTTAAATGGATAGAAAGGACAGGAATGCAAGAGCTAAGAAAAGGAAAACAAAGAGGGAAAAGATCCCCAAAGAAAATAATCATTGTAAAAGCCAGAGAAAGCTCCAACACAGGGATAAATGGAGACCTTTAAGAAAGCTAAACAAAACAAAACACTCAAAAAGAACTATGACTTGAAATTATGCAAATTTCACTGAAATAAAATACAAAACTATCGAAAGAATCTATCATATGACCCATACCCTTAGAATTTGAAGATTAAAAAAAATTTTAAACCCTCTGGACCTGCAGACAAATTAACAAGTCATCTGATTGGGAAAGCAAATCAGCATGGTATTAGACTTTTTGATAGCAAAATACAAAGCAAGAAAACAGTAAAGCAAAATTTTCCAGGAACTTAGGGAATATAGATACAAAAATAATTTTAAAAATTTTTTTCAAGATTTTATTTATTTATTTGACAGAGAGAGAGAGACACAGCGAGAGCAGGAACAAAAGCAGGGGGAGTGGGAGAGGGAGAAGCAGGCTTCCCGCTGAGCAGGGAGCCCGATGTGGGGCTCGATCCCAGGACCCTGGGACCATGACCTGAGCCGAAGACAGACGCTTAACAACTGAGCCACCCAGGTGCCCCAGATACAACAATAATTTATCTCCTGTATCAAAGCAGTCCTACAGAGGCAAGAACTGACAAAATATGGTAATCATGAGCCTTGCCTAAGGAATTTATTAATCAGGAGCCAACAAACAATAGCCCACTGGTCAAACCGCTGCCACCTGTTTTTGTAAATAAAGTTTTATTGGAACACAGCCATCCTCAGCTTGCACGTCTTGTGTCTGACTGCTTGTGTGCGATAGCAGCAAAGTTGAATTGTTACAACAAGGACATATGGCCCACAAAACTGCAAACATTTACTTTCTGGCCCTTCACAGGAGGTTTCCAGTTCCTGTCCTAGAAGCTGACTTCATCCAATTAAGAGATGATTGGGGAAAATTTGGCAAAAAGACTGGTAGGGAGCTTAGAATATTTTTAATTGTGGTTCTAAGACTACAAAAAGGAAGGGGAGGAAGGTGGAAGATCGATATCTAAATGAATGTTCTGATAAAGTAGAAATAATACAACTTGTTTTTAAATGGGAAAAGGAAGAAAAGGGAAAATAGAATTAAGTTCATTGATTTCATACAGATAATAGGTGTATGTCTAAGGATATTAAACTTCTAGTGGAAGCCTAATGAAAGAATAAGAAGGCCAAGGAAATTATATAAAGTATGAAGGTAACTGCAAAATTACAAATATTATTACAAAACAAAATTACAAATATTCTGAAATAACAAAAAGTATAAAAAATTTAAAGAGATAAAACAATTCTACCACATATAGTGAAAGACGCATGATAAATATGACATAGAATAATATGACGGAGCAGAGACCAAACATATTGTCTTAACAATAAATGTAAATGGGCTTAATTCACCCATTCAAAGAAAAAGATCTTTAGATTGCTGTGCAAAGCAAAATGAAACTCTATGCTATATACAAGAGACAGTAGCAAAAGTCGGAAGGAGGAAATGGAAGTATGCTCCTGTAAGGTTCTTAAATTTTACCTGGAATTGAACAGCATGTTCAAAGGATCGTATAGTATGATCAAGGGGGATTTATCCCTGGGATGCAGTGGTGGTTCAATGTATGGAGATCAGTCAGTATGATATATCACATTAACAGAATGAAGGATAAATCAAGTGATCATTTCAATAGATGCATAAAAAGCATTTGACACCTTTCATAATAAAGACTCTGAACACATTAGGTATAGAAGGGAGCATATCTCAACACAGCAAAGTCCATATATGGGCACCTGGGTGGCTCAGTCGGTTGGGCATCTGCCTTCTGCCTGGGTCATGATCCCGGAGTCCTGGGATAGAGCCCCATATCGGGCTCCATGCTCAGCGGGAAGTCTGTTCCTTCCTCTCCCTTTGCCCCTCACCCCACTCTCATGCTCTCTCTCTCTCTCTCAAATAAATAAATAAAATCTTAAAAAAAAAATAAAGGCTCTATATGACAAGCCCACAGCTAACATTGTACTTAATGGTGAAAAGCTGAAAGATTTTCCTCTAAGGTCAGGAACAAGACAAGAATGCCCACTCTTGTAACTCTATTCAGCATAGTTCTAGGGTCCTAGCCAGAACTGCTAGGCAGGGAAAAGAGATAAAAGACATTTAAATTGGAAAGGAGGAAGTAAAAGTGTCTCTGTTTTCAGATGACATGATCTTATATACAGAAAACCCTAAAGACTCCACCAAAAAACTGTTGGAACTAATATATGAACTCAGAAAAGCTGCAGGACACAAAGTCAACATGTAAAAATCAGTTGTGTTTCTATATACTAGCAACATACTATCTGAAAAAGAAACTAAAAAAAAAAACCATTTACAATAGAGTCAAAAACAATAAATTGCTCAGGAATAAATTTAGCCAAGAATAATATTTGAAGATAGACTGTAATAAGTTAAAAATGCATATCGTAAATTCTAAAGCATCCACTAAAACAATAAAACTAAAACATATGGCTGGGAGCGCCTGGGGGGCTCAGTCAGTTAAGCATCTGACTCTTGATCTCAGCTCGGGTCATTATCTCAGGGTTCTGGGATCAAGCCCCACATCAGGCTCTGTGCTGGGCATGGAGCCTGCTTAAGATTCTCTCTCTCCCTCTGCCCCTCCCCTCCCTCTCTAAAAACAAAACAAAAAACCCACATTTGGCTAATAAGGCAATAGTGGAGATACACAGGATATTTTTTAACATAGTCTATTAATTCAAAAAGGAGAGAACAGGCAAAATGGAACAAATCACAGATGGGACGAACTGAAACAATTACAAGATGGTAGATTTAATTTAAGGACATCAACCATTACATTAAAAACAAGCGGGGCGGGGTTAGAATGTCAACTCCTGAGAAGTCCTTCTAGCTCTAATGAAAATAACAAAAGAAAGGTAACAGAATTTCTTACTTTAGAAATATAAAAATCACTTATTGAAGAGCAATCTTGAATGCCTATTATTAATTAGCTATCAGTAAGGAAATTCTTTACATACTTCAGATTCCTGTACACGTATGACATTTGATTTTTTTTTTAAGATTTTATTTATTTATTTGACAGAGAGAGACACAGCGAGAGAGGGAACAAAGCAGGGGGAGTGGGAGAGGGAGAAGCAGGCTTCCCGCCGAGCAGGAAGCCCGATATGGGGCTCGATCCCAGGACCCAGGGATCATGACCTGAGCCGAAGGCAGATACTTAATGACTGAGCCACCCAGGTGTCCCATGACATTTGGTCTTATAAATCACTTAGATGGTGATGAAAATTCCTAAGCACTTTATTGGAATACCTTCCAGTAAATCATGACTCTTTTGGCCCCATTTGGTAAAACAAAGGGAGCTACCTCCAGCCCAGGGAAAACAAATCATTTGTATAAAAATTGCATCAGGGTTTTGGTATAAGTAGTTCACAACTTTTTCATTACTAGGGAGAAAATTCAAATGTATTTAATATTACATAAATCAATGAACCTGTCTGAACTGAATTAAGTACTTTTTAAAAAAATTTTTATTTATTTTTGAGAGAGAGAGAATGACAGAGAGAATGAGAGGGGTGAGGGTCAGAGGGAGAAGCAGACTCCCCGCCGAGCAGGGAGCCCGATGCGGGACTCGATCCCGGGACTCCAGGATCATGACCTGAGCCGAAGGCAGCCGCTTAACCAACTGAGCCACCCAGGCGCCCCTGAATTAAGTACGTTTTAATGGAAATCTTCATTAATTATATGGAAAATATGTTCAAGTATAAAGTGAGTGGCAATTTTTCCAAAAAGAAAGACCAAAAAAGGTTTTAATGGGCTTGATTTTGACAATTTGAATATATAAAATTTTAGGGATGTAGATGAAATAATCTATAACATTTAGTAAGTACATTTCATAGGCACATTTGAAGTGATATAAATGTTAATTTAGAAATCACCTTTTTCACAATATAGGGAATATTTTTATCTAAACAGTTTATGGGGGCACCTGGGTGGCTCAGTCGGTTGAGCACCCGACTCTTGATTTGGGCTCGGGTTATGATCTCAGAGTCATGGGATCAAGTCCCATGTTGGACTCTGGGCTCAGCGCAGAGTCTGCTCGTCCCTCTCCCTCTGCTCCTCCCCCAACGCATGCACACACACACACACACACTCACACACTCTCTTACTCTCTCCCTCTCTCAAATAAATGAAATCTTAAAACAATACTTTATGGGCAGCTTCTGTCTCAGTGTCTTCATGATTACTAGAGCCACTATTCACGTCATCTGCAAGTTTTCTAGAGCACACAGTTTTCACTCCTTCTGAGTGTTAAATACAGCTTTTCATTTGCATATAACGTTGTCATTGGGAAATTTCCCCCAACATCCAAGCATCCATTGTAGGCTTGCAGACAATACCGACTCCATCTTTGGCCCTCCATCGTGTTCATGTTTGCTCAGTGACCTCTCTTAGGGCTGTGTGTTCCAGGCCCCTTGGAGATTGATACATACCTTAGAAATGCCCACCACAGCTGGGATTAGGGGAGGCTTCTTTTGGCCAGGAATCTGTTAGAGGTAACATAGTGTTTCTCCGTCCTGATGCACAGGTGATGACCAAGAGCTAATTAAAGGTTTACTGCCAATTAGGGGCATGCAAGCCCTTGGAGGTGCATATGAACCCTTTGATCTCATGACAGTGCCCTACTGCACATCTCCTCATTCTATAAAAATCGCTGGACTAAGGTCTGAATTTCGCAAAGAATAGCTGTGCAGCTACCATGGATTGTCACCCAGCTGATGCCCTGTCAGCAAGTTACCTTGCATACAATTCTGTGTAAACTGTATGGAGGGGGCTACTTCAGTTTTTGGTCTCAAAGTGCCTTCTCAGTTTGGGAGATACTTTACGGTCCCTCCTCCACTTCTAATATCCATCCACTGAGTATGAGGATCATTTCTTTTTTAAAAAATTCAACCTCTATGTTTAGATTTGTATTCTCCACAGTTTAAACTCTTCCTATGAGGTTTTCAAAATGATCATGAAGTTGTTTACAAAGACATGTAGTCTTTGCCAATGTGAAGTCATCAACCCTAGAGTAATGATTATTTGCCTCTTTTTTGCTTTTTTTCGGTGTTAATTTTGTCAGCAGATCTCTATAGCCAACCAATCACTGATTGAGAGCCTTTTAGGATAACATATTCTCTAAAGAGGACTTCGTTTTTCATGATAAAATAATTGAGAGGACACTCATAATATGCAAGACTTCATATGAATGTAAGCACAAGTTAAGATCTTTTGGGGGGAAGGAAAACTTTTGAAGAAAAACTCCTTACCTTATATTTGGGTACTTATATTAATAATTGCTCATTTAAAAATTAACAACAAAAGGACTAATTTTAATTTGTCCTTTGAAGAATATTTGTACTGAAAGAATGTTCCCACTAAGGAACCCCATAGTCGACAAATTCATTGACCATGGATCAGCCTTCCATGACAGTTTCATGAGGATCTACCATTTTCTTGGTAGAAAAACACTACTGTCATCTTTTAAGGAGTGCAAGAAACTTTAGTAGAGCAAACCACAGTTTGGTATAAACCACACAGCAAATAAATGACTTTTCTGAACATTTTTTTTTTTTTTTTTTTTTTGGCCATTAAAGGGTTAGAAAAATTACCGGAATTCAACATTTCTTTAAAGCAATTCCCTATTTTTAAAGTGAGGAAGCCCTACTTCGATCCATTTAAATTATCTGCGTTCTATCAGTAATGTGTTAGCATAAGAGTGGGTACAAGTTTTACAGTACCTGTAGCCTATGTAGTTTGCAGGCGTGGGAAGATTAAACATTTACCCAATGCTCAGATTTACTCAACAGACATTTGCCGAGGGCCCGTGATCCCACTTCTCAACACTATCCTTAGGTAGGAATGGTAGTGACTCTACCCTCAAGAAGAAACCACCAGGGGCATCTAACTGATTGGAGTCCCAGAAGAGAAAAGAGAGAGAATCTGGTAGAGGCAGTATTCAAGAGGTAATGGTTTGGAGTTTTCCAGAACTGACGTATGACACTGGTGCAAATTCCAAGTGGAATAAATTAAAGAGGAATCCACATATAGATGTACTGTAATGAAATTGCAAAGCAGTAAAGACAAAGGACAAATATTAAGAGCAGCCAGGAAGGTGAGGAAGTGGGTGTGGACTATTGTCTTGGAGGGAACAGTAGTCATACTGAAGAAAGCTAGTATTCTAACGCTCTCTTCAAGTGCCAAAAGAAAAAACTGCCAGGTTAGAAATCTCCAGGCCGATCTTTTAGTTTTTTGGGTTTTTTTTTTTTTTAGTTTTTAATAAAGCTCTAGGCCCAGCGTGGGGCTTGAACCCACAACCCCAAGATCAAGAGTCGAATGCTCTACCGACTGAGCCAGCCAGGCACCCCTCAAGGCAGGTTTTAAGAAACAGGGCAAAATAAAGACATTTTCAGACAAGTCAAAACTAAGTTTGTCACCAGGAAGAGACTCATTAGATGAAATCTTCAAGGAAATCCTTTGGGCTGAAAGTAAATGATCCCAGATGGAAGACCTGAGATGCAAGAAAGGATGAAAAATACGTCGGCAAATGTAAATGAACAGTGATTGCATGACATAGGAATTATAGTATCTGGTGGGCCTTAAAATATATATGGAAGTAAAATACCAGACAAAAATAACATGTAAGTTGGGAGCAAGAAAAGGAAGGTCCTTATATTCTCTTAGAGATTTGATTAAATTTAGACTTTAATAAATATGCACGTTCTAATTTGTAAGGCAAGTCCTTAAAAGAATAGAAGCACACCGTAAGTCAAACAAATGGGAAAAGAAGAATGCTTGGTCACTCACAAAGCAAAAAGTAAAGACAAATATGGTCCTTGGACCCCCCCCCTTTTCCAGAGGCGGGGTCCAAGGACCCAGAGGGGGCCCTGCAGGACCAGCCAAGAGAGTAGGGTGGAAATCAAACAGGAGTCAGCAGGAGGTGAAAGCAGAATTTACTGAAGGTGTAGAGAGAGTGAAGGTACAGGCGAGCGTCTGGGAGACTCAGGAAAGACTCATCTTTGCTCTGGGTCTGGGGTTTTTATTGAGGTTTGTGTCTGGTGTATGTGTCCTCTCAGGCATCTGGGAACTGGCTAGAACAAAGACAAGGGCTCAGGTGTTACTCCTTGGAGCCAGGGGCTCTTGGCGTTGAGATGTCTAGCGTCAGTGGTCTGGAATATACATATGATGGCTTCCTCCGGTCATTCGCACCTGGTCCTTCCGTAGATGCTATCTATTCTAGAGAAATCATTCATTCCTCCTTAGAAGGAGGGCAGACGCTATTTGTACTATGAGACATGCATAATGTGGGGGTGCAGGTCGTAGCAAGAACAGGAAAGGAGCAGGAAAAGGAGCAAAAGGAAACTTTTATGGAGTCCTTCAAGTTTCCCTGTCTCACAAAGAAACATGGAACAGGGGAAATAATTTGAAAAGACAACGCAAGATGGCAAGTGTAAACCCCAAATATCAGTGATGGGTATTTTATATATTAATAGACTTAATTCTCTAGTGAGACAGCAAAATACTCAGATTGGATTAAAAAAAAAACAATCCAACTATGTGCTGTTTATGTAAGACGTACTAAGAAGATACCGTTCTTATGATTTTGGCATAATTTTACAGGTACAATACTCACTCGCGGGGCTCTGGGGCTGGCGGAGGAAACATCTCTGAAGGATGACTAGCTATGATGCAGGCAGGCGGGGTTCCAGGACCCAGAGGGAGGAAAGGAGAGAGAGTCTCGTCTTAGCTCCAGGTCTGGGGTTTTTTATTGACGATTGTGGTGTGGTGCATGTGTCCTCTCAGGCTTCCAGCAACTGGTCAGAACAAGGACAGGGCCAGGTATCCATCCTAAGTCATTTATTCCCTGGAGCTGGGGATCTTGGCGTTAAGACGTCTAGCACTGGTGGTCTGGAATTCACGCGTGATCGCCTCACTTGGTCGTTCCTTAGCTGTTGTCTGTTGAGCTGGAAGACTCCACAGAAATCATTAACTCCTGTCCCTTACAAGGAGGACATTCACTGCATGCATAAGATAGGGGCACAGGTCCTAGTAAGAATAGAAGCAAGGGAGTGCCTGAGTGGCTCAGTCAGTTGGGCATCTGCCTTTGGCTCAAGTCATAATCCCAGGGTCCTGGGATCGAGTCCCACAACAGGCTCCCTGCTGAATGGGGAGTCTGCTTCT
This sequence comes from Neomonachus schauinslandi, assembly GCF_002201575.2. NCBI lineage: Eukaryota > Metazoa > Chordata > Mammalia > Carnivora > Phocidae > Neomonachus > Neomonachus schauinslandi. The sequence goes on from NC_058407.1 coordinate 123,797,387, forward strand.
CCCTCTCCCTCTGTCTGATGCTCCCCCTGCTTGTGTTCTCTCTCTCTGTCAAATAAATAAATAAAAATCTTTAAAAAAAAAAAGAATAGAAGCAGAAAAAAGAGAAAGGAAAAAAACAACAAAACAAAACAAACAAAAACCCCAAACCATTTTGTTTCCGCACAGGGTGGCTTCAGTTTCCTTGTCTCAGCCAGGGGCAGGCCACAGCAAAGGTCATGGAGCATGCAGGGGCCCGAGGACAGGCAGAGAGAGCAGCCTGCACCACAGCCCGGCAGAGGGGCAGTGCACGGTCAAAGAAGAAAAGAAAAGGATGTGTATGGCTGGAGGGCAGAGCATGGCCAGCAGGTGCTAAGGGAAAAAGCAAGGACGTAAGTAGGAGACGGGTTGTGAGCGACCTTGTCAGCAAGCGACTGAAAGCATCTAGGACTTGATCTTCAGAAATGACGCGACTCTGTGGAGAGGTACACTGACCAGAACGGCCTTCTGGAATGAGGGCTCAGCCTACGGGGTCAGGGTCAGGGCGGAGAAAGCTAGGAGGCTGAGCTAGGAGAGAGAGAGAGAGGATGGGGAGCAGGCCTACTAAGGGCTGGGCACTGCTCTAAGCTTTTAAGATGTATTGAGAGTCTTCAAATTTTCAGTTATGTGGGCATGGTTCACAAAAACGAGGAAAACATTGCTATTATTCTCTGCATTTTGGAGATGAAAAAATAAGGCACAGAGAAGTTAAACGTGTCATGACAAAAAGACACGCAGTGCGGCTCCAGAAGCTGAGCTCTCTGGCCCCCATGCAGCCCTCCATTGTGTGAGGGGCTGAAGAGAAGGGGCTGGGGTTGGCCATGTACTGGATCTGGGGAGTGTGGGGGGCAGGAATCAGGATGACTCCCAGCTTTCTGGCTGGGGCAATGGGGTGGGGTGAAGGGTTGTGTCCTTTACTGAAATAGAAAACACAAGAGGGGGAGTGGATTAGGGGGAAGGGTGATGTGTTGAGTTCTGGACTGTTAGGTTTGGGGTACCTGTGCGGCCTCCCAGCAGAGATTTCCAGCAGGTCTTTGGCCATAGGGATCTGGGTTTCAGGAGAGTGTCTGGGAGTAGTTGGGGGTTGTCTGTGTTGCGGGGCGGTTGAAGCCAAGGGATGGAGTGAGAAGGCCTTGTGGAGAGCAGAGAGCAGTGTTCTTCCCTGGGATGGAGGCAGAGCAGGGGCCCAGGGCCTCCACCAGAATCAGACATGTACTGTGGCCCTTCTTTCTAGAAGCATGCCCATGACTATTTGTTATGTTGGCACCCAATGCTGTTTTAATTGCGGCTGTGGGCCTTCTCCCCTAAGCCTACACATGGACTCACTGAGAGTCAGTGGATTTCAGGTTCAAGGGGAGAAGAAAGTGGGCTAGGACAGAGCCCCGAGATCACTCATATTTAAATGGCAGGCAGGAAAAGAGAAGCTGCAGAGACGACTGGGATGTGGAGGCCATGAAAGTAGGCGGGCAGGCATATGGGCCTCATGGGAAGGGGTCCTTGGCAGCAGCATGTGCCCGCATGCCAGTGTCAGGAGCAAGAACTCCTGTCCCCTCAAAGGTCCTTCCAGCTGGGCGAAGAATCAGATTGACATGAGACAGAGTAACAGGAGAGAATGGAATTTAAGACGTGTGTATATGGGGAATCCACACAGACATGGGAATTCCAAAGACAGTCAGACAAAATGAGGTGTGTGTCATTCTGAACCAGGGAGAAGGAGGCGGGGGTCTGGACTTCAGATGAGAGGATGCACTTCCCAGAGTGATAAGAGGAGCAGATGTTTGGTAAGCAGATGTTTGCTCTACCCTACAGATGGGTCACTCAGAGACAATTTATCTCTGTTACTAACCCTTATTCTGGGAAAGACCCTCCATCTAGATTCTTCTGTGATTAAGGGAGGGGCAGAAGTTTCTTGTGAGCCCACAGGGTCTCAAGTGCCTTTGGCTCAAAATAACCCACATGCCAAAGTGGCACATTTTGGGGGGGGGCTGCCCCGAAATACTGGATACCAAATGCAAACGTAAGTGTGGTAGGAGGGCGTTGAATGGGTGTCTCAAAAGTCACCTCCAAACACACCTTTCTAGGGAGATTTTGTAAACTCCAGCTTTTCTGTGAGTTGCTATTCCTTAATCAAGGTGCCGACAGTTTTTACAAGAGTTGAGTGGTAATGCTGTGGATGCCTGGGATGATTGGCGAACGCTCCGAGGACCTGCACCCCATCACTCCCTCTTCCTACCCTCCCAGAGAATTCTCTCACACCCCAACCTTTCTCCTGACATCTCCCTAACACCACTCAAGGTGCCTGTGACTCCCACGGGCCTGCAGCTGGCCCAAGGACTGGGGCGTAACCTCTCCTGGTCCATCCTGGCTGTGCTTCTGGCCCTTGGCTTATTGCCTTGGTGGTGCAGAAGACAGCACTCAGAAGCCTTGCTCTTGGCCAAAGTTGCTGCCAAATACACAGAACAGAGAACAGTGCTTATAATGATGAGGCCACCTAAGTGGAATGCACCCCAGATGCAGAGAATCCAGGCCAAGGAGTAAGGAAGATGTAGGATTTCCCATACTGCCCCTTTCCCTGCTCAGACACACCCTGGCCTGCAGATGCCTCAGAGGAAACAGGTTGTGTGTTGTCTCAGAGGTCATCAGGGTATCAGTTCGGGCCATGTATAGTCCCTGCCCAAACTGTTCCATTGACAGCTAGTAATGTATACCTCTCACTATCAATTATTCTTAGGGGATTTGACAAGAAGTAGCTATAGCCGTAAGTAAGCAGGACAGTAACATGACTTGAATGTACAGTTATCAGCCTCTGGACCAGGGCCTTTGAGAGGTTCCTCTGCCCTTGTTCCTGAGCAGACTTGTTACAGGTAGACACCATGGTGGTATGCAGAAGGGGTCTGGGCTAAGCCTAGAATCTCAGCCACGGTGAAGCCTCGGGCATACCTCACCCCTCTGTGGGCCTGGATTTCCGCAACTGTTGGGCCACCAGTCCTCTGAGGCTTGTTTTAGTTCTAATACACTTTGATTTTTTGACTTTCCACGTTGGAAAATGGTATGCTCTGTGCCTTTTCCCCCTTTCCCCACCATGGGGTCAGTTATACTCCATACCTTCTCCTAGGGTCCCCATGCAGTATGGCAAAAAGAAAGTACGAGATGCTTTTGACTGGGAAGAAGAACTGGGACACAGAAAGCGGTGGTGTTTGCACCATTCCTAGGATTTGGACTGTCACTGCTCCAACAGGCCATCCCCTCTGTGGTCTGTAGCTTCCTTTTCTGGTTTTGCTTCTCCATGTTCCTGGAAGGGCCCTCCCCCACTGCATTCTCTCCCAGCTCCCACTCAACTCCTACTTCTAGAAGTTCAATGAATGACGCCAGCTTTTCAACTCTCAGTGCTTCACTTTGGAAAACTGACCCTACAATCTGAGACACCCTATGATTTTAGTAAAGACCTCAATGGTGCCCAGCATGGGCTCCCAAGATGGTAACTCATTAGTCCCCCATGGAGCACACCTGCAGGACCAAGATGGCAGGACCACAGGCTCCTTCCTGCCTCTGCACACTCCGCCATGGCTCATCTTGCTTCACCACCATTAGGCTCCAGTACGGACTCTCCCTCCCCCCATCACTGTATTTCCTTTTGAGGTTTCTTGGTGTCCTTTCTTGAGCATCAGAGAAGTTCTAATAATGTTGAACTTCAAAAAGGATGGAGTCTTCTCTTTCTTTCTGGGACGGTCCTTGGATCCTATAGAAATTTCTCTACCTCTTTCTCTAAAACTAGTAGTTTTACATGCTAAAGATTATTGGGAGAGGTAGCCTTCCTTGGGTTATAAAAGGTCTATACTCTTCTTATGACCAAGGGTGTCTATCTGCCTCTGATGGGCTTACCTAAGAGGGAGAGGCCATTATGTTCTTCCTCAATAGCCAACAGACTCCCATCCCCAGCAACTTTTCCTAGAGTCCCATCATACCTGTGTCTCTGTCTCTGTCTCCTTTCCTATCTACCCGTCCCCCTCCCCTTTTCCTTCTCTCCCCCACTTTTCTTCCTCCTTCTCTTCTTCCCCCTCCCTCCCTCTTTTTTTTTTTTTAAAGATTTTATTTATTTATTTGACAGAGAGAAACACAGTGAAAGAGGAACACAAGCAGGGGGGAGTGGAAGAGGGAGAGGCAGGCTTCCCGCCGAGCGGGGAGCCCAATGTGGGGCTCGATCCCAGAACGCTGGGATCATGACCTGAGCCGAAGGCAGGCGCTTAACGACTGAGCCACCCAGGCGCCCCTCCTCCCTCTTTTTTTTAAAGATGTATTTATTTATTTGAGAGAGAGAGAGCAAGGGGGTTGGGGCAGAGGGAGAGGGAGAGAGAGAAATTAAAGCAGACTCTGCTGAGTGCAGAGTCCAACTTGAGGCTTGATCTCAGGACCTGAGCCGAAATCAAGAAGTACAGTTCACTGACTAAGCCACCCAGGTGCCCCCCTCTTTCTTACTATGTGCACACTAATCATGGTAAAGAAAGGGGTCAGTCATGCTTAAATGCCTAGATTTTAAATCATAGAAGGATTTGATCTTTTCTGTCACGCATTATCTTGATGACATATGTTCAGAAATCCTAATTCTTGAACCATAAAATTAGAGAACCAGTGATTTCTAGCCATTATTCCTGCTGAATATAAAATCCATAGTCCGTGAAATTGCTAAATGAGTTCAATATGTTCCTGCCTTGATAAGCATCAGAATGAGGGAAGCTGTTTCTCATGAGAGAGAAGAATGTAGGGCTAGATTTGGTTCCCGCTTCTCTGAACTTAAGAACGTGTTGACTTTCGTGTCTTCTGAAAACCACTTCAGAAATCACTTCCTGTATCTTTTGGGTAAATACCCAGTAGTGCACTTGATGGGTCGTAGGGTAGCTCTATTTTCAACTTTCTGAGAAGCCTCCATACTGTTTTCCAGAGTGGCTGCACCAGCTTGCATTCCCACCAACAACATAGAAGGGTTCCCCTTTCTCCGCATCCTCGCCAACATCTGTCATTTCCTGATTTGTTAATTTTAGCCATTCTGACTGGTGTGAGGTGGTATCTCATTGAGGTTTTGATTTGTATTTCCCCAAGGGCCATATATCTTAAGAGGGTCTTGCTGCAGGAGGATAAAGTGGCATTTAGACCATTTGCGCTAATTAGTGAGAAGGTTCCAGGCAAAAAGGCCCTGGCCAACTTCCTTGGAATGGATATTATTTGTAACATTATCTGTGCTCCCTGGTCAAAAATGGCAGCCTGTGATTGAAGCTCATGTAGACTCCATGGCTATGGATGGGTATTTCCTTCAACCATTCTATGTAGGGGTATGTTTCCTCTTGCTGCTATAAAAATTACCACAAACGAAGTGGTGTAAAACAATACTAGTTTATTTTCTTATAGTTTTGGAGGCCAGAAGTCTGAAATAAGTCTTATTTGGTAAAACGAAGGTGTTGGCGAGATTGTGTTTTTTCTGGAGACTAGCCATTTACTGGCTTTTTCCAGTTTCTAGAGGCTTTCTGCATTCATTGGACTTTGGTTCCTTCCTTGCATCCCTCAGACCTCTGCTTCCATTGTCACACCTCTTTCTCTAACTCTGACCAGCCTGCTGCCCTAAGGGCCCAAGTGATACATTGGGCCAACCCAGATATTCTAGGATAATTTCCCATCTCAAGATCTTTAACTTAATCACATCTGCAAACTGTCTTTTGCTGTGTAAGGTACCATATGCACAGGTTTCAGGGATAAGGGTGTATTTGGAGGCAATGCAGTTGTCAGGGGATGTCTTCTATCACAGTAGGTTAAAAAAAAAAAAGCATTATCAGATTCAGAAGATCCCTTATGATCAGTACTGAGGGGTTTGCCAAATCTGAAAGAGGATGATAAAAAGCATGAGCAGAGGGGTACAGATAAATGGGTTCAAAGTGGTGAGATGATCTCAAGCAATGCTGGGAAAGGCATAAAAGAAGTTTGCCAATCTATCCTTCCTGTGATGTTTTTGCTCAAAAAGAAAAAATGCTGAAGAAGCACAACATTGATTTAGGAAAACTAATGGAGCCTCACGGTGCACTGGAAAACGGGAGCTGAAGTTGGATGCATTGATGGTTATGATCCCCGTATCCAAAAATCTATTTAAAGGTCAGGGTTTACAAATGGTGACAAAAAATCTAGTGAAAACGTAGTTAAAATAGAAAGGGTGTCTTTCATCTATTTAACCTCAAAGCACTCAAGACTCACGAATTTTGGGGACTTCCTATGTCTTACAGGTTAATTATTGCCTTGCTCATTAGCACTCAGGCTGTTTCTGCAGTGATTCCAAGCAGGACTGGAACAGGAATTGTCTAGATTGGGAACCCAGAAGCCAATCCTGGGACAAGGCTCCACGTACAAGGAGCTGATTCAGGAGGAAGGGAACGCCTGGCAGGGAGTGGGGAGAGTGGCAATGGAGGGAGACAGCCAATAGACTCTGTGATCCAGCCAGACACCCTCTGCCGGTGACTGAAGCTTCATCCTGCTGGGAAACTGGGCGCCAGTGTAAAGCACACACCTCTGATGGATTCCTCTGAGGTACCAGGTGGCTGGAGCTTTTGAACACCTCCTCCCCATCAGTCATTGGTTGAGGGCTGCTCCCAGGGGCCAGAAGCCCTTGGCATTTCCAATCTACTCAGCAAGAGGCAAAGGACTCCAGGGACAAGAGAAAGCCCTCGGGCCACAAGAGGCAGATCTGACAGTTCAAAATGGTGGTCTTGGAAAGTGGTAAAGGCTGGGGGTGGGGGTAGGGAGTATGGAGCACTAACCTATACATAACTAGCCTCACCACTGGAATGGTTTCAGATGGGGCTGTCTCTTTCTGTGCATCATGGTTAGTCTATCTCAGTTAAAATAATCAGAAGAACAGGACCAAGATGGATACACCTTTAATGCTTCTGCAATTATATTTTAGAATAGAACAGGATGGTTTCATGGTTTCATGGCTTTTGTTTGGAAACTGAAGCTTCATCCTGCTGGGAAACTGGGCGCCAGTGTAAAGCACACACCTCTGATGGATTCCTCTGAGGTACCAGGTGGCTGGAGCTTTTGTGTTTCACAGTATTCAGCTGAAGTCTGCATTTTGAATTATTTTGTAAAATGACATTTACATGATGTAGAATGAAGCAATGAAGCCTTAAGTAATGACAACACAAAGAACAAAGGCTAGTAAGCATAAATTTTTACTTTGTGGACTTCCTTGTCATCACACTCCCTCTGTTTGTTGTAGTAATAGAAAGTATTGTCCCTTCTCTGGAGTTTCTTCACGTATCCCGTCTCTGGCCAACGATCTACCTGCACATCAGAAACCAGAATACAAATACTATGATGCTGGTTTTATTTTTATATAATAATTTACTAACAAATAGTTAACAGTATATCTCACATCAAAAAATTAAAGCATAAAATTAAATCTAAAAATACTTGAGCTCTCAAGAGAGTATTATACATATCTCAAACACATCCTAAGTTATATCCTTATACTGCAAAATAGCTAACTTGGTGCTTGTCTCTAGATCCCAATCTCTAGATTTAAATTTCTACTCAGTGGCCAAGATAGGGGAAACATTCAAAACACTCAAAACTTTTTCTTATGTTTACAAATTATTTCAAACATTATTACTTCCTAATTTCTAAAAGTAATGCCTGAGGAGGAAATTAGGCTCAGGCCCCACTCTGAAAGCACTTGGGTGCTGAGCATTGATGTCACACCAGTGACAAATGGGACCAGCTAGACTCAAGATACCTAAAGGTGCATATGCATTCCTCAAATCCATATCACAAGTTCAGCTTGAAAACCAAATTTTTAAAAGATTTTATTTTATTTTTTAAGAAATCTCTACACCCAGTGTGGAGCTGGTCCTTATAATCCTGAGATCAAGAGTCTCATGATCTACCAACCGAGCCAGCCAGATGCCCCTTGAAACCTAATTTTTAATAGAAATTTGAGGTCATGAATTTAATCCTCCACTATCTTTTCTTACCTTCTCCCCATCTTTCTCATATGTCATATTGGTTTGCTTACTTTATCATTTGGCTTGACCTAGTTTGGACATTTTTCTCCCCTTCCTCTCCAAATTCATGTTCTACTTTCTTGATCATGATCAGATCAATACATTTCTCTTGTTGTTTGGTATATTTCTTCTGGATTCTTTAAGATCTACTCTATCATTGTCAAAACCTGATCACTCAGGTGTCATGGTCTAGATAATTGAACGCTCTTCACCACCATCTCTCCAGGCAGCTTGCCACTTCTCATATGCCCCATCCATAAATTGTAACTTTTCAGTGGGTTAGGAATACATCATGAATACAAAGGAATGCATGGCCTTTGTTTTTTAACAGCACATTTTCTTTTTCTTGTGTTGTCTCCTTTATTTAAGAATTAATGAAAATAGGTAGCAGCATATCAGATGAACCTTGGCAGGCTCTCTGACATTTACAGTATAGGAAAAAAATCAATGTTTCCTATCACTTAGGTCAAGCTTGCCTTTCATAGCTTCCATTGTCCCCAGCAGAGAAAGGAGGGTGTTCTCAAGACACCATTATAACTCTCTTCCTCTTGGGGCCAGGATCAGGCTCTGTTTCATTTACCAGGGTCCTAAAAAGCATCTCATCCAGTGAAGAAATAGCCTCTGTATATGGGATGAGCCTCAAAGCAGCTGTATTGGTTCTGTGCTCATCAACCCTTAGTCATTTTAAATATCCCTTGTATTTTATAATTTTTTCTTCTTGGCCTTTCACTTGAGGACTCCCAGTCGATGGAAGAAAGCTTCACTCCTTTGAGTAGAACAGAGTGGAGTGGTATGGTCCTTAAGACCAGCTGGGGAGTTCAGTAAGCTCTAATAGTTTATGTGTCCCAAAAGGACATATGCTTCAGGTGAGGAAAGAGAAGTTTGCTCAAACCCTTCCCATCTCTGTACACTGGTAGAGACATACCAATCAAGGCAAGCATTCAGTTACCACCCTGGCCAATCTTCAAGGCCCTCTGCAAATGTCTGTGGGGGCATGAAGCCCTTTTGGGGGAAGGAAGAGATTTTGTCTTCCTCTAAATTCCTGCGTCTTTTTTAAAGGCACACATATTTTGACTTGCGTAAATTTTTACTGTTCATGTCATTATTAATCTTCTACTCCAAGATAATAAGAATAATAAAAGCTATCAATCATTAACACTTATCTTTCATTCACTCAACAAATTATTAAGCACTACAATGTCAGGCACTTCAAACACATGATTTCATTTAATTCCTGTAACTATTTTCTAAAGCAGACACTGCCATCACAATTCAACTGTTGAGCTCAGCCAAGTTAAGAACATTGTTCAGGATTGCTCAGCTAATGAGAAAGAGGATCCAGGATGCGGACCCTGGATAGGTTCCAAATCGGGTTCTCTTCCTACTGGCCCAATCAATTTCTTGAGGTCAGGTACTCATATTTTTATCTCCTAAAGCACTTGGCACAGAAATTTGCACATGGTAGTGACAGGGTTGAGGGCATGCTGCCCCAGAATATGCCACTTTGGCATACTGATGGTTTCAAGTTAAAGTTACTTGAGAAACCGGTGCATGAAGGACACTGACCCTCCTCTCTGTACCTCTGAAAGCAGGAAATAAATCTCACACGTGAAAGGCACCCTCCCTGCACCTGGAGGTAAACAGACATCCTTATCACCACAGACAGAGAATTCAGAGCCAAGAGGGCTGTGTAAATAAATTCTGCTTCATTTCCCCACTAATTAGTACTCAAGCCCAAGTTACTTTGTCTTGTCAGTTCTTCATACATTTATCATTTCTTTGTCTAAAAGGTATATAAATGGCCTGCTTTGGTCATTTCTTGGGTCTTATATCTTTGGGGCTCCTGTATATATGAGATTAGATGAAATTTGTCTTTTCTCCTGTTAATCTGTCATGGGTCAATTAATTATTAGACCAGCCAAAAGAAGAAGGAAATTTTCTCCTTCCCAACAGTTTATATCCAATTAGTTATACTGAAATGAAATGCAAGACCTCTTCAAAATTGCCAAGTCATACAGTGAATAGGCTTGTTTTTCCCTACATCACACACACACACTCCTCTCACTTTGTGGGACTTCCCCTTCAAGGAGGTTCTTTGTGTTCTCTTAAATCGGATTTTATCTCAATCACATTATTGGGCATGGGAGTGTAATGCACAAACAGTCAGGAGTTGCTCTCTAATAGTTTTCTGTCACTTATAATCTCCATAATAAACAGAATCTAACCCCTATATAATTCGGGATAAAAAAAGAAACTGGAAAGAAGTAATAGTTACACAATAAACTGAATATCTGGCAATAGAATTACGTGGGTAAGGGAAAAAGACTCTGCTTTTGTGGTTATCATCAAAGCTTTATCTGGCAGAGCATGGTTGTTCAATACAAGCTAGAAAGTTCTTAATCTTTCCATGCTGAGGGACCACCTCTCCCTCCAGTCTACCTGAAAACCATTCCTCTGGGCCTCAGTCTCCTCATCAATAAAATAAGAGAAATGGAGTAGAGTTTCCATTTAGTTATTCTCTGGTTCTTTGTTTGATTTTGATACTTTTCACTGAATATTTTGAGTTCAGGTCTGTAGAGACATCTTACCATAGAAACTTGTTTCACTTGTTTATATTCAATTTCATCCCGATATCCTGCTTGCTGAAATCTGTACAGATTTTCTATCTCTTCTGACCATTTTTTGGCACGACTTATTGATTTTGGTTTCATGTCAGAACTAGCCATGGCTACAGAGGTCTTATTGCCAATTATTTCTGAAAGATGTTAAAACACCATTAATAGATAGCATAATAGTGACAATTTTGAAAGTCCCTTTAAAAATGAACACAAGTGGAATTAAAAAAAAAAAACTTAGAGAGTTGAGAATTCTGTTACGTATATTAAATTTTAAACATTCAATTTCAAGATTGAGAAGGATTCATGCTCTACTTTGGAAATAAAATAAAATAAACCCTGAAAGATACATAGGGAACTGTTTATTTCTTCATCAAATAAAATTGTATTCAGAGAGTGATGTCCTAATTCTGGTGTCCTAGGCAATAGCATACACTTTTCTGAAGTCACACTCATTTTTAACTACTCAGTAGATTGTCAAAATATCTCATCACCATTCCATTTGATTATATTAAAAACTGCATCCCCCACTTTTTTTTTCCTAAAAAGGGAATGTAAGATCAGTCTTCTCACTGTCTTCTTATTCTTCTTGCTGAGGAGCCATGTTTCCTCTCTTTCCATATCTTAACTACTTGGAGGCATCCAATCATTGCAGTTCATTCACTCAGGAGGTCACTGGGACCCTGCTCCTGTGACAGCCCGATGTGAAAAGACAGACGAACACAAAATCCATGAAAGCTGTAAGACTGTATGATACTGAGATCATTGATTTCAAAACAATGTAAGCAGTCACCAGTAGCTTTTGAAGTTCAAATATTCAACTGAAGTACACGTAATTGTCTATTCACCAAACTTCTAGAGTCAGTTTTTCAAAGACATATCTTACAGTTGTTTTCTCAGAGTCATCTTATTTTATTAACAAAATATGTATCAGTTAACTGAAATAAAGTGCCCAGAATTTTCACCATGATTCCTTGAATCCATTCTTCTTTTCTTTCTTTTTTTTTTTTTTAAGATTTTTTATTTATTTATTTGACAGAGAAACACAGCGAGAGAGGGAACACAAGCAGGGACAGAGGGAGAGGGAGAAGCAGGCTTCCCGCGGAGCAGGGAGTCCGATGTGGGGCTCGATCCCAGGACACTGGGATCGTGAGCCGAGCCAAAGGCAGATGCTTAATGACTGTGCCACCCAGGCGCCCCCTTGAATCCATTCTTCTATTAAAATACGTTTCTATTGGCTGAAATACATTAAATACGGACTTCATGAGTAGGTCTTATAAATGAATTCTTGTTTTTAAATTTTCTTCAATTACAATGACAAATATTCATTACAGTACTACCCCCTCACCTGCAGTTTCACTTTCTAACTTGACAGCAGTCTGGAAGCAGATGACCCTCATTCTGACCTACTGTCAGAAGGTCAGTGGTAGCCTAACGCTACATCCCAATGCCTATGTCATTCACCTCACTTCATCTCATCATACAGGCATTTTATCTTACATTATCACAAAAATAGTGAGTGCAGGAAAATATATTTGGACAGGCCACATTCACATAACTTTTCAAAATATATTGTTACAATTGTTCTATTTTATTATCGTTGTTTTAAACTTTATCATAGACATGTATATAGGAAAAAACAGAATATATAGGGTTTGGTACTATCTGTGGTTTGAGGCATCCAGTGGGGGGAGGGGGGAGTCTTGGAATGTATCCCCCATGGATAAGGGGGAATTAATGTGTGTTGAAAAGGTCAAGAAATACATTAAAGTACAAAAAAAGAAAAGTCAAAATAATCACACCAATTAGAAGTATCAATCCTTAACATCAGGTGAATATCATCCTAAACATAAGATGAGTTAGAAGGACAGACTTTAAAAGTTTTATAAAAAGGAATCTTATACTATGGACTCTGAAAAACAAACTGAGGGTTCTAGAGGGGAGGGGGGTGGGAGGATGGGTTAGCCTGGTGATGGGTATTAAAGAGGGCACGTTCTGCATGGAGCACTGGGTGTTATGCACAAACAATGAATCATGGAACACTACATCAAAAACTAATGATGTAATGTATGGTTATTAACATAATATAAAAAAAGGAATCTTATAATAAATGCTTTCACAACTATAACAAATTTATCTCAGCCTGGATTTAACAGGGTGGGAAGTAGGAAATGGAAATAAAATTGATGGAATTGCTAAATTTCAGATAAATATTTCTTCAATGTGAAAGATGTGGCCTAAAATTTCCCTTATAGTTAATAAAAATAGATTAATGGAGACTGTTAGGAGGCTAAGAGTCATTTGTTTCAATTTTATGTTATAAGTCATGCACAAGTACCAATTGGCTCTTTTATGAAAAATAAGGGAATTGGTCCTGTGCTCCCCCCTACCTCCTGTATATTTTTGTCACATTCTTACTTGACATTCTAAAGGTTGCGGTATTTACATTCCATCCTGAAACCAAAATTCTCAGTTGTTTGGGTTTAGCTCCTGATTTAAATGAATTAAAATGAAGCCATTTGAGTTACACAGTTCACTCTGATGAAAGTAGCAACTACCCAATGGATATATCATTAATATTGTTTGCATTTTTTTCATCGTGCATACCAATATGTATATTGACTAGACCAAAGAAAATTAAGGTATTGTTAATATTTGACTTTTTAAAAACTTTTGACCCTTATTTATTAATTTAGGTTCAGGCTCATGTTGTATTTTAAGGCAATATGTTGTTATGTTATTGTGAATTTATGTAAAACTTGGATTACCCGACAAAACAATAAGTGAGCCATATTTCAATGGAACCCTTGCCCTTCATTTCCATTCATTTTATTTATTTTTATTTTTTGTTATTTTTAAAATATTTATTTATTTATTGTTTCTTTTTTTTAGTTTTAAATACAATGAATTAACATATAGTGTATAATTAGTTTCAGAGGTAGAGTTCAGTGATTCATCAGTCTTATATAACACTCAGTGCTCATTACATCATATACCCTCCTTAATGTCTGTCACCCAGCTACCCCATTCCCCCACACTCCCTCCCAACACCCCTCAGTTTGTTTCCAATGATTAAGAGTTTCTTGTGATTTGTCTCCCTCTCTGATTTCATCTTGTTTTGTTTTTCACTCCCTTCCCCTATGATCCTTTGTTTTGTTTCATAAATCTCACATATGATGAAATCATATGATAATTGTCTTTCTCTGATTGACTTATTTCGCTTAGCATAATACCCTCTAGTTCCATCCATGTCATTGCAAATGGAAAGATTTCTTTTTTTTGGATGGCTGAGTAATATTCCATTGTATATATATAACACATTTTCTTTATCTGTTCATCTGTTGATGAACATGTGGGTTCTTTCCATAGTTTGGCTGTTGTAGACATTGCTGCTCTAAACATTGGGGTGCAGGTGCCCCTTTGGGTCACTACATTTGTATCTTTGGGGTAAATCCCTAGTAGTGCAATTGCTGGGTCATAGGGTAGGTCTATTTTCAACTTTTTTTTAAAAAAAGATTTTATTTTATTTATTTGACAGAGAGAAACACAGTGAGAGAGGGAACACAAGCAGGGGGAATGGGAGAGGGAGAAGCAGGTTTACCACTGAGTGGGGAGCCCGATGCGGGGCTCAATCCCAGGACCCTGGGATCATGACCCGAGCCGAAGGCAGACGCTTAAGGACTGAGCCACCCAGGCGCGCCCAAAACTTTTTATCTTGATGAAGTCCCAATAGTTCATTTTTGCTTTTGTTTCCATTGCCTTTTGAGATGTGTCTAGCAAGAAGTTGCTGTGGCCTAAGTTGAAGAGGTTGCTGCCTGTGTCCTCTCTAGGATTTTGATGGATTCCTGTCTCACATTTAGCTCTTTCAACCATTTTGAGTCTATTTTTGGGTGTGGTGTAAGAAAATGGTCCAGTTTCACTCCCCTGCATGTGACTGTCCAATTTTCCCAACACCATTTGTTGAAGAGACTGTCTTTTTTCCATTAGATAGTCTTTCCTGCTTTGTCGAAGATTAGCTGACGATAGAGTTAAGGGTCCATTTCTGGGCTCTCTATTCTGTTCCATTGATCTATGTATCTGTTTTTGTGCCAGTACCATACTGTCTTGATCATTACAGCTTTGTAATAGATCTTGAAGTCCGGAATTGTGATGCCATCAACTTTGGTTTTCTTTTTCAATATTCCTTTGGCTATTCAGGGTCTTTTCTGGTTCCATACAAATTTTAGGATTATTTGTTCCAGCTCTGTGAAAAAAGTTGATGGTATTTTGATAGCGAGATCATTGAATGTGTAGATTGCTCTAGGTAGCATAGACATTTTAACAAAATTTTTTTTCCAATCCATGAGCATGGAACATTTTTCCATTTGTGTCTTCCTCAATTTCTTTCATGAGTGTTCTATAGTTTTCTGAGAACAGATCCTTTGCCTCTTTGGTTAGGTTTATTCTTAGGTGTCTTATGATTTTGGGTGCAATTATAAATGGGATTGACTCCTTAATTTCTCTTTCTTCTGTCTCCTTAGTGTATAGAAATGCAACTGATTTCTGTGCATTGATTTTATATCCTGCAACGGTGCTGAATTCCTGTATGAGTTCTAGCAATTTGGGGTGGATTCTTTTGGGTTTTCAACATAGAGTATAATATCTGTAAAGAATGAGAGTTTGACTTCTTTGCCAATTCAGATGCCTTTTATTTCTTTTGGTTGTCTGATGGCTGAGGCTAGGGCTTGCAGTACTATGTTGAACAACAGTGGTGAGAGTGGACATCCCTGTTGTGTTCTTGACCTTAGAGGAAAAGCTCTGTTTTTCCCCATTGAGAATGATATTCCCTGTGGGCTTTTTGAGTATGACTCTTATGATATTGAGGTATGTTCCCTGTATTCCTACACTGTGAAGAGTTTTAATCAAGAAAGGATAATGTAGTTTGTCAAATGCTTTTTCTGCATCTACTGAGAGGGTCATATGGTTCTTGTCCTTTCTTTTATTGATGTAGCATATCATATTGATTGATTTGTGGATGTTGAATCACCCTTACAGCCCAGGAATAAATCCCACTTGGTCGTGGTGAAAAATCCTTTTAATGTGCTGTTGGATCCTATTGGCTAGTATCTTGGTGAGAATTTTGGCATCCATGTTCATGAGGGATATTAGTCTGTAATTCTTTTTGGTGGGGTCTTTGGTTTTAGGATCAAGGTAATGCTGGCCTCATAGAAAGAGTTTGGAAGTTTTCCTTCCATTTCTATTTTTTGAAACAGCTTCAGAAGAATAGGTATTAATTCTTTAAATGGTTGGTAGAATTCCCCTGGGAAGCCATCCAGCCTTGGATTCTTGTTTGTTGGGAGACTTTTGATTACTAATTCAATTTCCTTGCTGGTTATGGGTCTGTTCAGGTTTTTTATTTCTTCCTGGTTCAGTTTTGGTAGTTTATACATCTCTAAGAATGCATCCATTTCTTCCAGATTGCCTAATTTGTTGGCATATAGTTGCTAATAATATGTTCTTATAATTGTATTTCTTTGGTGTTGGTTGTGAGCTCTCCTCTTTCATTGATGATTTCATTTATTTGGGTCCTTTCTCTTCTTTTTGATAAGTCTGGCCAGGGGTTTATCGATCTTATTAATTCTTTCAAAGAACTAGCTCCTAGTTTTGTTGATTTATCCTACTATTCTTTTGGTTTCTATTTCATTTCCATTCATTTCAATGGGAGGCTCACTGCTTTGTTGCTGCACACTAGATATGACCAACAGTGAGCTGGACATGTGTGGTACAGCCTGACAATCCAGTAACATACACAACTATATATAACCTATTTTTTCATAGAAAAATGACACTAAGAAACATGAGAGGAAAAAAGGTGCAAACTTGCTGTAGAAAAAGACTTTCAGAATTAGTTATGCTTGTTATATGAATTTTGGCTGTATTATATTGCCTTTATAGATGAAGCACGTTTTCTAAAAGTAGTGGCACAATCATACTTTTTGTTTTACCGAAGCCATTTTTGCTTCAGGCTTGGCTTTTTGATACATAACAAAATACTTTTATATACTCATATTCATTCAAAAAGTATTTTCCTGAATGTCGTCTATGTAATCTTTTGCCACTTTCAAACAAAACAATCATGTCAACTATAAATATAAAAATGCTTTCAACAAGGGCGCCTAGGAGGCTCAGTTGGTTAAGCATCTGCCTTCAGCTCAGGTCATGATCTCATGGGTCCTGGGATTGAGTCCTGTGTCGGGCTCCCTGCTCAGTGGGGAGGCTGCTTCTCCCTTTGCCCCTCCCTGCCTCGTGCTCTCTCTCTCTCAAATAAATAAAATCTTTAAAAATTTTTTTAAAAATGCTTTCAACAGAAGAACTGTTCAATAGAAGAGCTGAACTACTGGAGAAAAAAACCCATTTTTTTCTCAGTAGAAATATGTATCCTCTAGACATACTACGCATTTCAAAACTTTGTTTTCCCACAATAGCTAAAGGAAACTTAAATGCATTTTCATCATAATAGGAAGCCCTGGGGTTACTATAACTATACTATATAGCAGTGGTGCAAATCCCACCCTCCAACTTTTTTCTCTCGCTTTTTTTTTTAAAGATTTATTTATTTGTTTGAGAGAGCGAGAATGAGAGAGAGTACATGAGAGGGGGGAGGGTCAGAGGGAGAAGCAGGCTCCTCGCTGAGCAGGGAGCACGATGCGGGACTGGATCCCGGGACTCCAGGATCATGACCTGAGCCGAAGGCAGTTGCTTAACCAACTGAGCCACCCAGGCGCCCTTGTCTCTCTTTTAACTTACTTTCTACTTATTAAAAACAGAATGAAACTAAAATTGGGAAAGATGAACTTACAACTTTTCGATGAAATATTTCAGTAATCCTGAGAAATTCAGTGGCAATATTAATCCCACTAGTAACATTCAGCACTTTGAAATTTAGTGGCTTACTTTGCTGAGAGTTGTGGCAAAAAATAATTACTATAAAACACATCTGATTTTTATAATACTAAGTTGTAGCTACAGAAACAGGAAATGGCAATGGCCTGACTTTCTAGTTTTGTGAAAATCTAATTTTATTAAACAGTATTAGGTTTATATAGGTATTCTAAACCCAGCAACAATATCAAACCCTTGACAATCTAGGGTTTTAATCTGACAGTAGAAGCCTTTGATGTACCAGTCATCTCAAACTCCCTTCTATGCAAAAGTCCTTTTCACTTCCTTGTTCGCTCTGAAAAGTGCTTTTTACCTTTAGTCGTATTAAAACCCCAAGAGCATTAGTATTCCTTCCATTTCTGTACCTATTTCATTCTATTCCTAGACGCATCAGGATATGGCAAAGGAGCCAATCAGCTAACATCCCTGGGCTTGTTTCCCGAACAGCGAAAAGGTCTCATTATAAGGTCTCTCTTTTTTTTTTAAAGATTTTATTTATTTATTTGACAGAGAGAGAGCGAGAGCAGGAACACAAGCAGGGGGAGTGGGAGAGGGAGAAGCAGGCCTCCCGCTGAGCAGGGAGCCCGATGTGGGACTCGATCCCAGGACCCTGGGATCATGACCTGAACTGAAGGCAGACGCTTAACGACTGAGCCACCCAGGCGCCCTATAAGGTCTCTTTTGTCCGCACACTTCCCTTCCCAAAGTTTTTGGGGGGTCAGTTGAAAAACAAAACTGGTTTCCCAAATATGCCTTTGTAGTCCATGGTCTAGGTATGCTAATCTGCATCTGTGCAGCGTAAAGCCACTCCATGCCTTCTCCAGTCCCTCAAGCCTTTCTTCTGACAGAAATCACCAATTCTGTATGTGAATCTGCCACAGAAGGCTGAGCCGGAGAAAGAGTTTTGAAAATTGGGGGTCAAATGACTGGTCCACAGGAAAACTCTGAAAGGAGACCCCAGAATACATCAAGCCGCAGGGGGCGCAGCTCGGCCTGGAAGCTACTGTAAAATCAGATTCTGAAACTCAGGGGGTAGCGAATAAAGACCGTAGCTAACCCGGAGAATAAGCAAGAAAATCAAACCTCAGAAATCACAAAGGCGTGCCGGAGCGGAAAGGGCGGAGCCGAGGCTTCCGGGGCGGGGCCCAGGCAGGCTCAGCGGAGCGGGCGGACTGTTCAGGTCCCTCGGGACGAGTCCACCCACCGCCCCTCCCCACCCCGCCTCTGGGTCCAGCTCTCCGTGGTTACCCTCGCTGGCCGATCTGGAGAGGCCGAGGCACCCCGCCCGGGAGCTCCCAGGAGAGCGCGGCGGTGCTCGAGTTCTCCACTCAGGAATCCGTGGGCTGGGCAGCGAGAGGCCAACTGTCGCGCCTCGGCGACCCTCGCGTCTCCTAGCAACGCGTAGCGCTCTCCGCCGCTCCCAGCTCCGGCCCCGCCCAGCTCCGGCCCCGCCCCCTGCGAGCGGGCCCTTGTGCGCAGGTGCGAGGGCTGGGCTGCGCGGCCTGCCCAGTTTGGAGCGGCAAAGCTGAAGCCAGGATGGGAAGCTCGCGGGGGCTGATTATTTGGCAGAGGAATCGGGCAGAATGTGTAATTTGCTTCTTCAGTACCAGACAGAATTCCGTTGGCGATTTTGGTTCCTGGGAGAAGGTACCTCCTATCTGTCCCACCCCATTTCTCATTTTGTTGAAATTAAATGAACCAGTCAATTCACAGGTTAGAGCTTAGTGCCTGACAATTAGTGAACTTAAAATAAACAACCTTCATAACTTAAATGACGTTATCTTTACCTTTATCCGTATATTTAAAATATTATCGATTTACTTATAACGCCCAAATTTATTTCCTCAGCTCAGATCTCTCTCTGAATTCCAGACTTGTATATGCAACCTATATTCAACATCCACCTAGTTGTCCCAACAACCCCCTTCCAAACGTCCCCTCCCCAGCCTGCTCCTTCCACAATCTTCCCCCGTCAGTAAATGGCTCCTAGAGTCCACTCTTTGTCTTGCCCTCCTTATCCGTCACTGTTGGCTTTTCTGTTCCCAGCGAGGTCAAGCCACCATCATTTTACCCCACTCTGGTTATTGCAATAATCCCCAACAGGTATCTCTGGTTCCCCGCTAGTCTATTCTCAACACAACAATCTGTGCAATCCGTTTAAAACATAACTTGGACTGTATCATTTCTCTGCTCACAGTCTTGCAATGGCTCCCATCTTACAGAGTAAAAACCAACAAAACCCTACAAGGGTTGCATACAATTCTTCTTCCCTTGCTCTGGTGCCCTGGATCACTCTGCTCCAGCCACACTGATCTCCTGGCTGTTCCTGGCCCAGCTTCCACATTGAGGCCTTTGTTGTGGCTACTGCATCATGCTCTCTAGCCCCCTTACTATGTTCTAGTGTTTCTTCTGTCCACAGCACTTATCATCATCTATTATACTACTTAAATAGCTTCTTTCTTAATTTTATTGTTTCTCTTCTGCAAGAACATAATTTCCATAAAGACAGGTTTTGTTGACCAAATTTCTAGAACAGTACCTAGCGCACAGTAGGTGCCAAAGCAATGTATTTCGAATTAATATCTTTTGCCACCATGGCCACTAGGAAGCGGTATAGCATCGCGTCTAAAGCATGACCTTGGATTTGGATCTGGTTTCTGCTAAGTTGTCACATGACTTCATGCAAGTTACTGAACCTCACTTTTCTTAACTGTAAAGACAAAAAGTGTACCTATCTGATGGGGTAGTTGTGAGGATGAAATAACAAATATAAACCATATAGGAGAGCACCTAGAACTATATAAATGATAGACATGACTTCCACTAGAATGTACATTCCATTGCCACATAGGTTTTTCTCTGCTTTGCTCGCTGCTGTATCTTTAATGTCTAGAACAGTGTGCGGCACATAGTAGATGGTCAGGGACTGTTTGTTGAGTGAATAAATGAATCCACACCATCACATTTTTTGGAATATTGTGGCAGCTTCCTATCCAGACGTCCTGCCTCAGAACTGCCTAAGTGCTCTTTCAAACTTAAATCCAGGGGCTTGCAAACTTAAGCATCAATCAGAGTCCCCTGGAGAGTGTGTTAAAACAGATTGCTGGAGAGTTCTGATTTAGTAGGTCTGGGCTGCGGGAGAGATTTTGCATTTCTGACAGGTTCCCAAATACTGTTACTGATGCTCTTCCAGGGCCCACACGTTGAGAAACTGTTCTGATCTCACTTGTCACTCTTTTGTTTCAAACCACCCAGGCTTCTCGCTGTCACGCAAGTTAAAGTTTGAACTATTTGGCTTGGTGTCTAGTCCCTTAGCTGGTTTAGCCTTGACTTCCCCTGGTAAGTCCCTATTATTTCATTCCTTTTGATTGCAGTGCTTTGGTTAAAAGGAACTATTTGCAGTGTGCAGACTGAATAAACGCTCATTTCTGGGACTTAAGCTGTTCCTGGGCCTGGAAGCTGAACTCGAGTTTACCTTCTCTGCTAAGTTTTTCTTTCTCATTGCAGACTTGAGCTCTTCTGCTTGGTCTCCACTGTGTTCTGAGCAGGCTTCCCATAAAGCACTGTAAAACGTCTTGCATTTATTTATTTCCACGAGTTTCTACTTCTGTCAGACTGTAGGTCTTGTTCCAAGGCTGATTCCTTTATATACATCCGGGTTCAAGCACAGTGTCTGGCACTTAGTGGATGCCCAGTAAATAATAATAAAAGCTAATATATATTGAACACTTACCATTTTCTGGGACTTTGGGTAGACTTTAGTTTTTCTTAGTTGAATAATAACACTTTAATCCATCAGAGGGTTGAGGGTAGGAGGTGTGAAGAAGAGATATTGGTGATGGAGATGTATATGAAACTAATGCAAAATAAACGTACATTTTGATTTTTCAAAGCCAGCTTCTGTTATGTGAGTTAGCCATGCAGTGTCTTCTTCACTCCTGTAGAGAAGGGATATCCTTGCCAATCTTGTTCACTTTGTCCACATTCTCCCATACCCTCTCCAAACATTTTGAAAACAAATCCATTGAGCAATAATTGAAATGCAATAACTAGCACATACTTAACAGCCTATAATTTTTTTTGAAGATTTTATTTATTTATTTGACAGAGAGAGAGCGAGAGAAGGAACACAAGCAGGGAGAGTGTGAGAGGTAGAAGCAGGCTTCTCGCCGAGCAGGGAGCCTGATGTGGGGCTCGATCCCAGAATCCTGGGATCATGACCTGAGCCGACGGCAGAAAGTTAATGGCTGAGCCACCCAGGCGCCCCAACAGCCTATAATTTGATAAGTTTTGACATAATGTATACACCTGTGAAATCGTCACCACAATCAAGTTAATGAACTTGTTTCCTGTGCCCCCAACCAACTACTGACTTGCTTTCTGTGACTTTGGATCAGTTCACACTTTCCATAATTTTATATAAGTGGAATCATACAATATGATCTCAGACTTCCAGCTTCCAGAACTCCGAGACAATTAAATTTCTGTTGTGTAAGTCTCCCAGTCTGTGGTGCTTGTTACAGCAGTTCTAGCACACAATACACTTTTTAAAAAAACATGTTATCTCCTTGTATACTTCCTTGTATGACATTTTATGTCCGTTATTCTGAAGGAATAGCATAGAACATAGTAAATTTATAACATAAGTTAATTTAGATTGACAACAGTTTATAAGCGAAGAAAAATATATCCTGTAGTGATTTCCCAACAGACTTATACCTACCTCAGTAACGCATTTTTTGGTATTTAACATACCCTTGGTAGCAGTTTTCAGTGCCTTTGAGACAGAACACATCAGGGACTTAGAAGTCTGAAGAGCTTAGAGTTGCAGAAAGATTCCCGAGTGCGGGATGAGGAAGCAGATCATAGCTGATGTTGGTGACTACATTTCCGTTTTCTTTATTAGTGGTCACAGGAGGAATTTCTCTTGGGATTCAGTATCCAGAAAATTTGACTTCTCCTGAAAATCTGTACTATTTGTGTCTTGAGGATGCGTAAGGCTAGTAAGGGATTGTGGCTTCCTCTAGAAGAGCCAAATAATTGGCTCACGTCTTTCAACAGCGTGTGCATGTCTGTGGGCTGTGCCTACCCATCTTCACTGTTTTCTGACCTATCTTTTCCCCCTTATCCTATTTCCCTTTACTCTGTCATACCGTATCCATTGTGGAAAGAAGAGAGGATAAATAAGTGGATAGATAAGCATATGAATATTATCTTGACCTGCCTTGCCAGGAGTTCCAGATCCTGTCAGAGGTAGACACACCAGATTCTCGAGATCACAGTCTCACTGCAGAATTTGTTGTTAGGTATAGACAGCTGAGCCCTCCTTTATTCTAAGACAAACCATCTTACACGAAATCAAAGCTGTTGGCAATAGCATACCGGCAGAATGCTCTACTCAAATGATTATGATGTCTATACCGCTCCCACTCTCCCTCGTCCTCCTCCCTTGCTTTTTCTTCACCTTATGAGAAATCTGTATTTGAATAGAATTCTGAGTACCGTGGCTGCAGGAAAATGCTGATGTTCTGTGAGGGTGGCACTCTGATTCTTGATTCCACCGCTTAAAAGTCATTGTTCTTGGATTTTTTCCCCCACATTACTTTGTATCTTTGTGGAAGCATTTGTTTACCATATTCTGCAAATGTGTTGTCTCCAAATGGATTGAAAACCTACCTGAAGGCACATCTTAGTCATCTATGTAATAACTACAAGGCTTATTATAATGGTATGCACAAAGCAACACCTCAAGAGTGTTTGAGTTGTTTCTGATTATTAATATTGTGGTGTTTAAGGAGACTTGCTAGGAAGGGGTCCGATAAATACCCTCCAGTGAGGGACACCTGGGTGGCTCGGTCTGTTAAGCGTCTCCCTTCAGCTCAGGTCATGATCCCCGGGTCCTGGGATCCAGTCCCACAGTGGGCTTCTTGCTCAGCCGGCTGGGAGCCTGCTTTTTCCCTCTGCCTGCTGTTCCCCCTGCTTGTGCTCGTTGTCAAATAAATAAATAAAAATCTTTTAAAATAAATGAATAAATAAATAAATGGAAGCGGGAACTAACAGTTACTGAATCTATCATGAGTCACATACAATTTTTTTCTCATACAATCCTTATGGTTATTCCCTAAGGTAGAAACTGGGAAGAAAAGGAAAGAAGGGAAACTGAGCTGGGCTTTCAAGCTCTCAGTAGACAAGCAGGAGGTGGAACGCAGTCTGATTTCAAAGCGAAGCTTTGCGTCCCCCTTCCCTTCTTTGCATCCTTCGGTGGAGCACCTGCTACGGGTGTTCAGTTTCCCTTCGCGATACCGTTCCTGCACAGACAACGGGCACTCTGCACCAGAACGCCACTCGTGTTGAGTCAAGGTTGCCGGCAGGAGGCACCCTCGTCGCGCCACGTCCTAGATCCTAGCCGGCTGCCCCCGCCCAGCGTCCCGCGGTTCGGACAAATTAACCACGCGGTTCGCCGGCCGCGGACTCTCCGGGGACGCTCCTCGGCACCGCCCCGCCGCCGCAGGGCTCCTCTGATTGGACGTGGCTGCATCCGGCGGGCCAATGGCGCGGGGGCGGGAGGTTCCCGGAAGTGGCGGCGCGCCGGGGGAAGACCTCAGCTTCCGCAGGCGGCGTGGGGACCGGTCCGCCGAGCTGTGCCGGCGCTATGAGTTCCTTCATGGGGCAGATGGCCGAGTACCCAACCATCTCCATAGACCGCTTCGACAGGGAGAACCTGAAAGCCCGCGCCTACTTCCTGTCCCACTGCCACAAGGGTGAGTGAACGCGGCGCGCCGCCCGCCCCAGGGACGCGGGCTGCGCGGGTTCTGGCCCCGTAGGGAAGCCGCCCGGGGGGGGCTCGAGCGGCTGAGTGCAGGCTTCGGGAGGCCGGGGCCGAGACTAGCAGGTGCACCTTGTCCCAGCCTGGCTCTTCAGCGTCTCTGAGGCTTTATTTCTTCTGTACGTCGGGACGGAACCGAAACTTGGCGCAACTACCCGGGCCAGTTTGACCAGGCGTAACTTAGGTTATTTTGGTAGCTCGCCTAGCTGCGAATAGTCAGAGGTCAGCGAGGATTATTACTTATTTCTTCCACCACATCTTCGCTTCCATGTTATAAAGAAGGCAAGTTTCAGATGAAATTCCGCCCTACCCCACCTCCCCAACATTTATTATCAAGCAAACGCATGCACACACACTCAAACATCCTGTCTGAAAGCTCTATGAAGTGCAAGCTCCCCCTCCTTTTAGGTGTTCTGCCCATAACCAGTATAAAAGTTTAGTTTGTGAGGCAACCAGAATACTAAGATTTCACAGCTGCGCACAGTTAGGGATTAGGCCCTGATAAGGCCTGGAGGCTAGAGCCTCCAGGTGAGGCTGGAGTGTCTCTAAAACGTTCTAGCCAGTCTCCAGAGCTGGAGGAGCACTCATTTTGTAACCGTTGGCCATGCGTAACATCTAGTACGCCGAAGTTCCTGCTTTTGGGAAATGCCTCTGCTTTTTTGCTGTGACCTACGAATTTTCTCTCAATGGGGATAAATCTGGACTTCCTCTCTCGATTTGCTGAATAGCACTGTGAGCCTCTTTGAGGGTCTTTCTACTTAGTAGTCTCCAGAATGTTTTTCATTGTGAATCTCCTCTTGGGCGAGGATACCTCTGTTTTACCTTTTGTCTTGAGCCTCACTGGAGTTTCAGAATTCAAAATGTGCTAGCCATGATCCGAAGTGTGGCGTAGGGGCTTGCCCTTTATGTTTACAAGTAGTGAGTTTGGAGAAGGAATCCATCTAAAGGAATCTGAAATCATGATCATTAGTTTGTAAGTTAAGCAAGAAACTGACTCCCTATTATTGAGAAGTTTATAATAACTGTTCCTGTTCTCTCATGGCATGTAAGTCTGTTTATGCAACCAGAATATAAACTCATCAAGGGCAAGAACTCAACTTCTGCTTTCAGAAATTTCCCACACTGCTTACTGGTAGTTTTTAACCTGTGAGAAACATATTTCTTTGATGTGCTGTGGACTTGTGGACTGAATTGTGCCCCCCCCCCCCCCCCCATTTATATGTTGAAGCTCAAACCCTCTATGTGACTGTATTTGGTGATTGGGTTTTTAGGAGGCAAAATTTAAATGAGCTTATAAGGGCTTGGTCCTAACTCGTTAGGATTGATGGCCTTATAAAAAGAGGAATAGAGATTTTTCTCTCTCCACACACACACACTGAAGAAGGGCCATCTGCAAGCCAGGAGGAGACGTCTCACCAGAAACCACCCCTGGCACCTTGATCTTGGAATTTAGCCTCCAGGACTGTAAGAAATTTTGTAGTTTAAGCCACCTTGTCTGTGGTATTTTATGTCAGTCTGAACCAACTGATACAGAATATCTGACAAGATCTTTGGACTCTTTTGGTAGGAAAAAAATCACATAAATGCATTTACATCACACTTTGATAGAACATCTCATCCCACGGCCCACTCAGTCCTGTTTATGGACCATCTGGAACCCAGGGCTATGCTCAGGGCAGGCTTTGCTAAGCATCAGTGAGGCCTGGAGGACGAGAGGAGACCCGTGGCCTGAGATAGTGGCCCAGGGCTGGAGGAGACCCCTTTAGGGGACAATTTACAGTGACCTAATCTGGTTCAGCGAAAGGAAAAAGGCCCTGGGAAGGAGACTCTGGGTGCAGTCCTCGCAGCACCAAGTAAACTGACCCACGTTCTCTTGGCTGGCAGTCTTGGGGGTGGCTGGGGTCCTGGGCTGTCTTGATTAAAGCAGCCACAGAGTGCTGCCTGCTGATTTAGTTTGGGAGCATGGAGCCGAGTCCTGATGCAGCCTCTTTTTGCCGTGGCACAAATTCTTTGGAAATCCCAACCGAAAGTCCTGCCCAGGGATGCCCCCATAGGCCCTACAAGCCTGGACCAGGAGTGATCTGAGGAGATTCACCCTCCGTGGGGGCACGCACATGTCTGGTCAAGGTCTGCCGCCGGGGGGTGTGGTGACTGCATTGTTTTCTCTGAAGTTAAGGAAGGATTATCACAGGTAAGTTGAGGCCGCGTGCGCGGGTGTGGGTGTGGGTAGGTGGTAATTCGAATAATTAGGATTGGTTTGATTCATCTAAACTGAGAAGGTGTGGTCACTGCTATCTAGTTCTTCCCATGCTGGAGATTCAGAACGTATTAGAATGCACCATATGTTTAAAGGCCGTGTTTCTGTATCTGTTAATTTGCAGGGCTGAGAAGCGGGCCAGTGTGGATAGAAATATCTTCAACCCAGCAGTCAGAGCAGGCTGAGAAGAGAATGAAACTCTTCTTATGCTGGCCTAAGCCTGAACGAGTTCCAGTACCTGGAACTGAATGGGTCACATAGAGGGGGGCACGAGGGATGGTTGGATTAAAATTAAAGAAGAACATAAGGAAAGTGCTGGAAGCAGTTCTGAAATGAGTATCTGGTCACTCATTCTTCTGTGGCTACTCAGAGTTATTTAGACTCTGTCCTGAGATGGAGGGGATTGTTCTCCTTTTAAATGATGACCAGAGATGGTCAGCTTTCCATGGTTCCTGGCCTGTTTTCAGATGCATGTCACCTGTAGAAGAAAGAGCCAATAGCCCACAGGAATCAGTTCTTTTATAAAAGTGAACCTCTTGGGGTGCCTGGGGGCTTGGTTGAGCATCCAACTCTTGATTTCGGCTCAGGTCATGATCTCGGGGTCGTGGGATCCAGCCCTGTGTTGGACTCCCTGCTCAGTGGGGAGTTGGCTTCAAGATCCCCCACTCCTGCTCCCGCATGAGTGTGCATGCTCTCTCTCTCAAATAAATAAATCTTTAAAGAAAAGTGAACCTCTCATATATTTTCTCTTAAAAGGAAGCTTGAAAAGAACAGACAACTAACTGTTCGGCCTAAGGAATCCTCTCAAAAAAAAAAAAAAATGTCCTGGGGCACCTGGGTGGCTCAGTCGTTAAGCTTCTGCCTTCGGCTCAGGTTATGATCCCAGGGTCCTGGGATTGAGCCCCACATCAGGCTCCTTGCTCGCGGGAAGCCTGCTTCTCCCTCTCCCACTCCCACTTGTTCCCTCTCTCGCTGTGTCTCTGTCAAATATATAAATAAATAAAATTTTAAAAAAATGTGCTTATGATTTTTGATTCTTTTGTTTTTAGATCATATGAAAGGATTAAGAGCCCCTACCTTGAAAAGAAGGTTGGAGTGCAGGTAATTTATTTTGCTACTTATTTGTGTGTGTGTGTGTTTTAAGTAAACGTTTTAATTGAGCTATGACTTACACACGGGAAAGTACATACATCGTAACGGGACAGAGTCAGATGAACTTTTAGAGGCGAGCACATCTATGAAGCTTCCACCCAGACAGAGAAATAGAATAGGACCAGTGTCCCCGAACAGAGCCCCATCCCCATCCTTCTTCCCAGTCAGCGCTTGTCTCCCAGAGGCAACCTGTATCCTGACTTTTTGTCGTCATGGTTTAGCTTTGGCTGGTTGTGAACTTTGTATAAGTAGAATCATACCGAATAGACCCTTCTATTTGTTTTCTTTCACTTAACATTCTGATTGTAACAGGACTCATCATGCTGTTGGGTGTAGCGGTAGTGTGTTCATTTTCATTTGTGTGTATGTGTGTGTGTAGTTGTGAAGACAATCGTATGTTTTTGGATCTTTAAGCCAAACGATTGCATCCTTTTGCTACAGCCCACTTTTGCCTAAATGTCCATCCCAAAATCTCAAGCTATGTATGAAAGGGCCCTGTTGACTCTTTAACTTCTGACCCAGTGGATGTCAGTCTTCTCTGCAAAGTGCTGTCACTAGTCTGTGTTCGTGATAAATGGGAGCCGGTATTCATTGAATCCTTTGGTACATGCCAGGCACTATGTACTGATGAGTTCCACAGTTTCTTTGAGTGCCTATGACGAGTCAGGCACTGTCCTGGACGGTGAGGATATAATAGTGACAACACAGATGAAAATCCCTGTCTTCTTGGAGCGAACATCCTCATTAGATCTCTTGATAAGTTTTTGAATAGATACCGTTATTATTTCTATTTTGCAGATGAGGAAACTGAGGAACCAGAGAGGTTAAATTAGTTGCCCAAGGTCACACAGCCAGTAAGTGGCAGGACCAGGATTTCAACCAGGTCTGTCTGATTTTGGAGCCTGTATATTAGTTATCTGTTACTGCGTAACAAATCACCCCTAAACTTAGTGACTTAAATCCGCTAATCGTGTGTTCACTTTCTCAGTTTCTGTGGGTCGGGAACGCTGACAGGGCACAGTGGGGGAGGGGGTTGTGCTGGTTTTTGCCTGGCTGGGTGTCCCGTGGGGCTGCCATTATCTGGAGGCCCATTCATTCAGTGTTTGACACCGAGGCTGAGAAGAATCAGGCAGCTGGGGCTTTTGGGCATCTCTGTCGCTACAAAACTCTTCAGCATGGTGACTTCAAGGTAGCTGAACTTCTGAAATGGAGACTCAAGGCTTAGAAAGTGTCTGTCCCCAGGGAGGGCTAGCAGGTAGCCATGTTGCCCAGGAGACATAGCCTCCAAAGTCCTGCGACCTTCCTTCGCCACGTTCTGTTGGCTAAGGCAGTTACAAAGATGGGTTGAAGGGGAGGTTAAAATAGACCCCTTCTGTCAATGGAGGGATTTCCATACCTGTTTTGTAAACAGAGCGTGTGTGGTTGGGATATATATTAGTGTGGCCATCTTTAGAAAATATGGTCCACCACAGACTATATTCTTAACCTCTAAGCTTTGCTTTTGAATTTTTAAAGTTTGTTATGAAATTGATTTTTCCTCACTAAAAAACAGGAGAGGTTTATATGAAGTAAAACCCAGAAGTCTTCTGTTCCCCACTTCTTTCATTCTTGAGAGATAGCTTCATTTGGTGGTATCTTTCCAGACATACCTGATCATGTGCGAACATGTATCTTTAAACTAAGAGTGATGGGGGACACCCTTTTGAGGAGGTCAGAGGCCACAGTATTTTCTCTCATCTGCTTCCCCTTTGTCCTTTTGCACTTTTTTTTTTAAAAGATTTTATTTTTAAGGGGGGGACTCCTGGGTGGCGTAGTCTGTTAAGCGACTGGCTCTTGATTCCAGCTCAGGTCATGATCCCAGGGTCATGATCCCAGGGTTGTGGGATTGAGCCCCATGTGGGCTCTGCGCTCAGTGGGGAGTCTGCCTGGGATCCTCTGCCTTTCCCTCTGCTCCTCCTTGCTCACACGCTCTCCCCCTCTTCTCTCTCAAGGTAAATAAATAAATCTTTAAAAGCATTTTTTATTTTTAAGTAATCTCTACACCAAATGTGGGGCTCTAACTTACAGCCCCAAGATCCAGAGTCGCACGCTCTACCAACTGAACCAGCCAGGCACCCCCCTCTTTGCGGTCTTGATGGGACCTAGCTAGTCACAGGTGGTGGCATGTTGGGAACTGCTCTAACAGTTGTTCAGCCAGCTCAGTGTCTGAATGACTTGAGATAACTGATACGTAATGAAATGTATTTTCTGGTCACCCAGTGGCTCTCTGTGGATTGTACTGACACAGCTTTTCTAAATTTCTTCCTTTCAGCTTGAAGGTTTGCTTATACTGTTCACCTGTTACTAAAGAGTTGTTGTTAACTAGCCCGAAGTACAAATTTTGGGAGAAACGAATCGTAAGTTTTATTTTTTGAATGACACTAATTCTTTTTCTCAAGGGGAAATATTTTTCGAGGTCGATTAAACAAAGCGTTGGAATTATTCAAAGCCCAGTTCCTCCTATACTACATTTATCTACATTAGTTACAGTGTTGATGTTTAGTCTTTGTAATTCATCAGTTTTGAAGAGGCCAACATTTTATTGTTGCAGATTTGTTCTTCTCGTCCCTCAGCAGTTTGATCTTGGGTCTTGGTTTTGTTGGCTTAATCTCATTAACTCTTGCTAAGTTGCATTTTAATACTTCAAAGTGTAAAATGTTTAACCCAATTGATAAATCCTTTTATTTAGGTCATGACATAGTTTAGGAAAAATGAACACATCTTATGGGTTATGATAAAGGGATAACAACTGGAATAAAGAGAGTGGACAGGTTTGAATCTGACAGAATAAAATGGAGCTGTCCAATGGAAAGCAGATAGTAAAGGGGAGAAACAAAAGAATGGCATATGGAAAATGTAAAGATGCCAGGAAAAGTCCTATTATAACAGTAATTACTATAAATATGGCTTTAATTCAACTCCTGCTCAAAATATAATTTTCTCAGTTTAGGTTAAAAAAAAAAAGTTCCACCAGTCTTAGTCTACAAGAGACTTAGCTAAAACAAAAGGATAAATGCAGGTTGAAATGGAAATAAAAAACAAAAAAAGGAAAAGATGTACTAAACAATTAGAAGCTAAAAATGCCAGAGTGGCAGTTTTTATGCCATACAAAATAGAATTGAAGGCAAAAGGAGATCTTGTTTCAAAGAGGATGTTATTTACTGTCAGAAGGAACCATGGATCCAGAAGATAGGAACTTAACATGCAATTGACAGAGTAGCCTCAAACGGGATACAGTCATCACTGATCCCCCAGTGCTTGATCAGAGAAAGAGAACCACTGGCGGGGAATGCAGTTAGGGTGCACTCTGTGGATTAAACTTTAGGTCATCGTGGGAACTGGCAGAGAAGTCTGAGAAGTGTCAGAGTCTGTTTGATGTTTGCCTGCTACCAGCTTTCAGCTCTCACATCCTCTTTCCACTTCTGCCCCACATTTGGGCAAGCTGATTAAAAAAAAAAAAAAGCCCTGGGGCACCTGGGTGGCTCAGTTGGTTGAGCGTCTGCCTTTGGCCCAGGTCATGATCCCAGGGTCCTGGGATTGCGTCCCGCATCGGGCTCCTTGCTCAGTGGGGATCCTTCTTTTTCCTCTCCCTCTGACCCTCCTCCCCGCTTGTGCTCTCTCTCTCTTTCTCTGTCAAATAAATTAAAAAAATCTTATTTAAAAAAAAAAAAAAGCCTACCCCTCCCTTGGCCCTGACCTGGTTTGAACCACATAAGCCCAGGCACCCCACCCCACAACCACAATAAAAACCAGGGCCAGTCACTGCCACCCTCTGTCGGCTGGAAGAGCCACTTCCTCCCAGCTGGGGCTCCGCTCTCTCCACAGTCTCTCGCGCCGCAGTGTGGGGCATACAGTGCTGGCAGCCCCGGTCGGTGCACGTGTGGCACATTCAGCCTGGGCTGGGGTCCATTCCCACTCCCCAGAGTGAGCCGTCACCAAGGCTGTAACCTTGGCCTGCTCTTAGGCCTGAAGTTGCTGTGGACCCGCCGGCCAGCAGAGAGAGATGAGCTGAGCTGAGAGAGAAGCGGAGAAGGGTAGAGGTGGGCTGGAACCCACAAGGACAACCTGGGACCCCTGTCTGTGTCTCACTCCTCCCAGGCTGGCTAGTGCTGCAGCCCCCCATTGCCACTGAGTTTCACACTCCTGGCCCAGGCCTTCGAGAAGCTGAAGGAGGAGACACAGCCGAAGGTGGGCTTGCTGCAGTCCTGCCCTGTCTGCGGGCTGAGCCAGCAGGTGCACGTCCATGAGCTGTTAGCACTTCTGGCGCCCGTGCGAGCATTACGACATGGCTACTGGTTCACTTTGGCCTTCCAGATCTCACACGGATGTTTCTGGGGGCCAGCGCCCACCTGGAGGTGTACGTGGAAAGGACTTGTGGGACAGTTCCAGCTCAGCTAAGTTGATGGGGTACAAGGCCACCTCACAGTCTAAGGGACACTAGGCAGCTCAGCAGTCGTAGCCGGAGCACTTTCCACACCACTCTCAGAAACTGAAAGAGGGGCCCGCCTGGGGGGCTCAGTCGGTTAAGCGTCTGCCTTCGGCTCAGGTCATGATCCCAGGGTCCCGGGATCGAGCCCTGCATTGGGCTCCCTGCTCAGTGGGGAGTCTGCTTCTACCTCTGCCGCTCCCCCTGCTTGTGCTCTCTCTCTCTCTGTCAAATAAAATCTTAAAAAAAAAAAAAGAAACTGAAAGAGGAAGGAGGCAGGAAATAAGATAGATTTGAAGGGCATGATTAATAAATGTGAGCTAATAGCAGTCCAAGGCACCCAAAGGGAAAAGATCTTTGGTGTACATGGAACATTTACAACAATTGATCATGCACTGTGGCACAAAAGAAGTAGGAAATCCTAGTGATCTTTTCTCTGAGTATAATGCAATGATGCTAGAAGTCACAAATAAAAGGAGAGCTAAAATCATCCACATATGTAGGAACTCAATGCATATAATAACCATTAGGTTAAAGAGGAAGTTGTAAAGAAAAACATGCAATACTTAGAACTGATGGACAGTGAGAACACGACACACCAAAATGTGTGTGACACAGCTAAATTAGCACTTGAAGGGAAATTGACAGCATTAAGTACATTTCTTCGAAAACAAAGACCAGAATTACATGGATTGAGTCTTAGTAAGAAGGAAAAGGAGCAACAAAGCAAATCTAAGGTTATGTGGAAGAAGGAATAATAAAGGTAAAAGGACAAGGTAGCGATACAGAGGCTGACAACTACCACAGAAAATAAAAGGGAAGATTAACAAAAGTAAAAGCTCATCTTTAGAGGAATAGAGCGAGATTTCTGCCAAGATTAGAAAAAGAAGATGCCGGGCCTACTGCGGGAGGGTGAGGGACACCACGAATTCCGTCTGGAGGCACCTTTGAGCTCGCCAAGTAGACACCATGAGCAAAGCTCACCCTCCCAAGTTGAAAAAATTTATGGACAAGAAATTATCATTGAAATTAAATGGTGGCAGACATGTCCAAGGAATATTGTGGGTGTTTGATCCGTTTATGAATCTTGTGATAGATGAATGTGTGGAGATGGCAATGAACAATAGTAGGCAACAGAACAATACTGGAATGGTGGTAATACAAGGAAATAGTCTCATCATGTTAGAAGCCTTGGACCAAGTATAAACAATGGGTGTGTTCATGAGAAGAAATCAACTGCTTCCACATGTCCCCTCTCCATTGTACCTGTTTCACTCCAATATAAAAACCAGGTCGTGTGCATTTTCATATTGAACTTTTTTGTTAAGTGAACTTTTATAATAGTCAAAAAAAAAGAAGATGCATATAAAAATACAGAATGATAAAAGGAAAATAACTATTAATAGCAGTGCATTTATTGGAAAATTAATGATCGTATATTTGATAATTTAGTCAAAGTGGATAAATATCTGGATAAGTAGGAAGATATCAAATTGAGGCAAGAAAAGTGGAAAACTTGAACAAGTAAACATTGAAGAAATTAAAACAACAAAGATCTATTTTTTTTTTTTTAGATTTTTTTTTTTTTTTAATTTATTTGAGAGAGAGAGAGCACAAGGGGGGGAGCGGGAGAGGGAGAAGCAGACTCCCCGCCAAGCAGGGAGCCTGATGCGGGACTCATTCCCGGGACTCCAGGACCACGACCTGAGCTGAAGGCAGCCGCCCAACCAACTGAGCCACCCAGGCGCCCCAACAAAGATCTCTTCTTCAATAAAGCCCCAGGTCCAGATGGTTTTATAGGTGCATTTTGCCAAATGTTCCAAGGACAAATAATCCCCATACTGGATGCGTTTTTGTGGGATATAGTAAAGAGATGAGCTGCTCAGCCTTGTTGGCAGAATTGATAATGATAGTGCAACAGGGAGAAAAGCCATTTCATGTATTACCACGTGAATATCCTGATTAAGGTGGTAGCTAACTGAATCTCACAGTAATAAATAAGTGCTTTGTGAATACAATACAATGTGTTTATTCCAGAATGCAAGGATTTTTTTTTTTTAAGATTTTATTTATTTGAGAGAGAGAGCATGAGCGGGGGAGAGAAGCAGACCCCCAATGAGCAGGGAGCTGGATGTGGGACCTGAGCCAAAGGCAGACGCTTAACCACACCAAGCCACCCAGGCGCCCCCAGAATGCAAGGATATTTTTTAACACCCAAGTCTCAGTCACTGTAAGTTTTAGGATATCAGTGGACTGAAAAGATGAACAATTACGTTAATTTATTCATCAGCTACTTACTGAATGCCTCTTGTGTGAGTTGCTGTCGTAGTAAAATGGACCAGGCCACCTCGGAGCCCTCTGCCGCAGCCCGAATCTGTGAATTAGGCCAGCACCTCAGGGATGGATCCAGGCTGCATTTTGCAGCACGAAGCCTAAGCATGCAGAGCACATGGCCACGTGTGTTACTGAGACTCAAGTTGAGAGGGGAGAGGGCAGTGGGAGGACAGGGATGGGGAGGTGAAGGGAGAAAAATTGAATTCATGGAAATAGAATTACTGTGTCAAGGGATATGTAAGTTTAGGAGGCATTTAATCCATGTTGCCACGTCAGCCACAGGAAAGGCGATCCTTTAGCTCTATCATGTCTTCAAGCTGCTAAAATGTTTAGTATCGCGAAATCAGAAATTGTTACACAGTCTTAGTAACTTCTTCTGAGTCCCTTTTTTGTGTTTGAGATGGCAAAGGTTTGTAAATCCATGAAAAACTGAAAACACTTGGTATGATGTACATATGATCTCTTATTTTAATAGATATCCATTGAAATTGAAACTCCTACTCAGATACCTTTAGTCGATGAAGCGTCAGGCGAGGTAAGTAAAAATATAATTTTTAAAAATTATTGTTTAATAATATTGTTTTTCTCTGTGATTTTGAATGCTCATCTTACCATAAATGAAAGTTATAGTAATTGGGTGAGTTTGTAGGGAAAAAAAAATATTTGTGTTGTATTTCTTTTCTACATAGTCTACAAGGTAGACTTCTGTGTGAATTGCTCCTTTTTAGTATGTTACCTGCTAATGATGAGAACTCCAGGTATTGATATTATTACATAATGTCATTGTCATGTTTATTATGTTTATTATAATATTCAGGATATAATATGGTGCTTAGTGCTTTTGTAGCAAATATATGTATTTGTGATTTTCTTTTTTTCTGAATTATTTATTACTTAAGAAACAGTGTCCAAGTGGATCCAATATACTTTTTGTCCTTAAATTTAGAAGCAGGTACTTTTCTTTTGTGAATGTATTGGTTTAATAATCAAGATTATGGACCTTTCATTTTTTTTTACCTCAAATTCTTCCTAGGGCCAGGAAGTATTTTCCTATTTTATGGTAAATCTCGTTAATATTCGTTCCATGGCCTGGTTATAACCTGCTTTGTCGACATGTTGAACTCTGAAGGGTGTCCGTTGTTTAACCAGGATCAGGCTGACTTTTCACATCTCCTCTCTGGAGAAGATCAGGTGTGTGAAGTCGTTCCTCATCGAATTGTTCACCAAGGGAGGTGCAGGGCCAGTTGAGGGCGGGTTAAAAAGGAGGGAAAAAGGATAGCCCGAAGGTCCCTACATGCTGTCCTGACCTCAGTTAGTGAATACCAGACTCCTCTGATTGCCTCGCTGCCTTATGTTGGTGAAAGGTGTTGTCAAAACTGGGCTCCAGAGAGCAAGCAGCCCCTGTTGACCAGAGTCTGGCCGTCCCACTCTGGTCCTTTGTTTATTCTCATGCACTGTGGCTCCGTGCATTGTGTCTCCACTAACCACAGGACCCTTGCTCTAAGGGGGCCATCGGAATGAATGACATTAGACTTCCGGGAGGAATCGCCATTATTGGGAGCGAGCGAGTGTGTCCAGAGCTCTGCCCTAGTAGGACAGTACATGTAGAATGGTGACCTGGGCCCAGACGACATCAGGCTTTTTTTTTTTTTTTTTAGTTTAATAATAGCTTTATTGAGATATCATTCATATCCCAGACAGTTCACCCCATTTAAAATGTATGGTTCAGTGGCTTTTAGTATATTCACGGAGTTGTGTGTTCACCACCACAATCATTTTTCAAGTATTTTCATCACCCAAAAAGAAACCCTATACCCATTAGCAGTCATTTCCTACTTCTCCCTCCCCCAGCCCATGGCAACCACTACTCTAAGTCTGTAGGATTTGCCTGTTCTGGACATTTCATATCAATGAAATCGTACCGATGTGGTCTTTTGTGACTCGCTTCTTTCACTTTGCATAATGGTTTCACGGTTTATCCATGTTGTGGTATGATGTCAGGATTTCATGTCTTGCTGTGGCCCGAATAACATTCCATTGTGTGGAGAGACCACATCCTGTTCGTTCGCTCATCAGCTGATCGACATTTTGGTTGTTTCTACTTGTTGGGTAGTAGGAGCAGTGCCGCTGTGGACATTCACGCCCAGGTTTTCGTGTGGATGCCCGTTTTCATTTCTCTCGTGTGTGTAGCTCGGAGTGGAGTTGCTGGGTTATACTCTCGCTGTGTTTGACCGTCGTTCTGTGGGTGAGGATTCCATGTGTCTCCAGGATTTGGTGCGTGAGGAAATGACATACCACATGCTGGAGAAATACCTGAATCTCTTCTATTGAGGAGAACTGGGTCCTGCTGATAACTTCTATTAATATTATTTTTTCTTTATTTTCTTTTTAGAAGGAAGAGGTGGTTGTGACTCTCTTACCAGCTGGTCATTGTCCAGGATCAGTTATGTAAGGGGGCTCATTTATTTTGCCACTTTATTATGCGTGGATATGTATTGTGTTTGTAGAAATGAATGTTTAGGGTCTAGAAAATAATATGTGTAGGGATATCACTTCTTTAATATGTAGATGGCAATTTCTTTAATCTTTGTTTCCAAATTGAACTTGGGGGACTGAGGTGAAGATCAAGTTAGAAATGTGGCTTTCTTATAATGGAAGGCTTCCATGGCCATTTCTCCGTTGGCTTTGCATTTTCTTCTCCCATGGATTTTTCTCTCCATGAGCAGGAGTGATCTGTAGTTGAGAGTGCTAACACATTTCGGGAGATACCTACTGCAAAGGCAATAGTACATTCCATTATGTTATCCGCCCCCCCCCCCCCGGAAAAGGTGGCGGCTGAGTGCCTGGTAGGGTGTAGAGCTGTTAAAGTCCCATTGATACCGTATTGCAGGTGGCTATGTTCGGCAGGAAACATTTGCTGTGGATTTAATGTGTATTTGCTTTATGAGGATGTTGTCACCAAGACGTATTTCCTTCTCAGGTTTTTATTTCAGGGCAATAATGGAACAGTCTTGTACACGGGGGACTTCAGGTTGGCAAAGGGAGAAGCTTCCAGAATGGAGCTTCTGCACTCTGGGGGCAGGTATTGGACTTTATGTAATTCTCTTTTTGTTTTTTTTTTTGAGAGGGCGTGCATGAGCAGGGGGAGGGGCAGAGGGGGAGAAAGAGAGAATCCCAGCCAGACTCCACGCCCAGCATGGAGCCCGACGCGGGGCTCCATCTCAGGACCCCGAGATCGTGACCTGAGAGGAAATCAGAAGTCAGACGCTTAACTGAGCCACCCAGGAGCCCCAGACTTCATGTAATTCTTGGAGGACTGAATCATCTAAAGAGTTTTACTGCTCCTTTCCCCCCAAATACAAGCCTTTGTTTCAGGTAGAAGTCGAAGTTTATTATATTTGTGACAGTAAAGCAAAATTTTCTTCTTGAAATGGGGTGATGGTAACTTTCTGTATGTTGATTGGGGCAGTAGTTATGTGAACTTGTCAAAATTCACCGAACCATATTTACAAATCTGTGTAATTTATTGTGTGGAAATCATTTCCCAACAAAATTGATTTCACAAAAAAATTCCAAATTCAATGGGACACCCTCTAATATTAGTGAGAATTTAAACTTCACATGTTTTATTTCACATTAGATGGTTAACACCAATTGTTGTTGTTGTTTTTTTTCTAGAGTGAAAGACATCCGAAGTGTATACTTAGATACTACTTTCTGTGATCCAAAATTTTATCAAATTCCTAGTCGAGTAAGTCTCCCCGTAGAAGCAGGGTGGTAACCGGGGTGTGGTTGTATTTCTAGTAGGAAGTTTCTAGAATAACATGTCAGTTCATAATCGTCCCATAATTAATTGGCATTAGTACCTGTGACTGTTGGGAGTGGAAAGGGTGAGTGACGTTCTTAAAAGTGTT
The DNA here is from genome assembly GCF_002201575.2 of Neomonachus schauinslandi. Classification (NCBI taxonomy): domain Eukaryota; kingdom Metazoa; phylum Chordata; class Mammalia; order Carnivora; family Phocidae; genus Neomonachus; species Neomonachus schauinslandi. The sequence continues at coordinate 123,835,928 of NC_058407.1, forward strand.
AAATGCCTTTTAAAACTCCTGACCAGGAGGAGTGTCTGAGTGGAGTAGTAGAGCTGGTTCGAAGCTGGATTACTCGGAGTCCATACCATGTTGTGTGGCTGAACTGCAAAGCAGCTTACGGGTATGAGTACCTATTCACCAATCTTAGTGAAGAATTTGGAGTCCAGGTATGGTGATGGCTCCTTCTTTTCTATTGCTCCTTCCATCCTCTCCTTTCCTCCCTCTTCCCGCCCCCCAAAAACCGACTGCAATAAGGAAGCAGCCTATGAAAGGGCATGTGTTGGGGGCCTGGGTGGCTCAATCGTTAACCGTCTGCCTTTGGCTCAGGTCATGGTGCCAGGTTCCTGGGATCGAGCCCCACGTCTGCTCCCTGCTCAGTGGGGAGTCTGCTCCCTGTGCCTTCACCTCTCCCCCTGCTTGTGGTAGAGAATCAGACACATACGTTTACGTACATGTATGCATGTGTGTCCTGAGTTGCCCTGGGAAGCCTATTTCTTTCTGTGGGTCCTCGTCCAGGTGTGTGAAAAGCACGGTCCTAGAGTACGGAAGCTTCAGATCAGGCTGGGAGGGAGTTTTATTTCACCTGTCTGTCCCTCGTGGCTCGGTGCTGGGCTCTCAGGCGGAGCCACGGAGCCCAGGGCATGAGTGTGGCCGCCGAGCCTGTGGCTTCTGCTCTTGTCCCCTGAGATAAGATGGGGTTCTGGTAATGACCCTGAATAAAACAAAGTGCTGGAGCGAGCTGGACATTTAAGTTCCATTCTGTTTTGTACCTTTTAACATAGGTCCCCCAGCCAATAAACTTGTGCCAAGAACTTAGTTCTACGCAGTGTCATTCAGTAAAATAAAAAAGATCTAGCTTTTCTGCATATGAAATTTTAAAAATGCCTCCCTCCCTCCCTTCATAAGTCTTGACTGCCTTGGTCCTTCTTTCCTTAATGTTTTTCTTCCGTATGTCCCTCTGTCAAAATACATTGGTATAAAGTTGTGAATTCTCCATTTTGAGAAGAATTTGCTTTCATTCTGAGATTGTCATTCCTGTTTTTTTGGTGTTAAAATTGCTGTTTTTTTCCCCCCACGGTGCTCACCATAGCACATACCCTCCCCAATGTCCATCACCCAGCCACCCCATCCCTCCCACCCCGCACCACTCCAGCAACCCTCAGTTTGTTTTTTGAGATTAAGAATTCCTCAAATCAGTGAGATCATATGATACATGTCTTTCTCTGATTGACTTATTTTGCTCAGCATAATACCCTCTAGTTCCATACACATCGTTGCAAATGGCAAGAGTTCATTCCTTTTGATGGCTGAGTAGTATTCCTTTGTGTATATATATACCACCTCTTCTTTATCCATTCATCTGTCGATGGACATCTTGGCTCCTTCCACAGTTTGGGTATTGTGGACATTGCTGCTATAAACATCGGGGTGCACGTACCCCTTTGGATCCCTACTTTTGTATCTTTGGGGTAAATACCCAGTAGTGCAGTTACTGGATCGTAGGGTAGCTCTATTTTCAACTTTTTGAGGAACCTCCATACTGTTTTCCAGAGTGGCTGCACCAGCTTGCGTTCCCACCAACAGTGTAGGAGGGTTCCCCTTTCTCTGCATCCCGGCCAACATCTGTTATTTCCTGACTTGTTAATTTTAGCCATTCTGACTGGTGTGAGGTGGTATCTCGTTGAGGTTTTGATTTGGATTTCCCTGATGCCAAGTGATGTTGAGCACTTTTTCATGTGTTAAAATCACAGTGATAACAGGTTGTGGATGTGCGCGCGCGCACACACACGTACACTGATCTCTATTATCCGCTTTTTTTTAACCTCCTGCCCTCTCTTGATGAAATACAAAGGTAGCAGCCACTTATCAGTCCCAAATTGGTGTTTACTGTAAATGTTCGTTGGGGTGCCTGGGTGGCTCAGTCGTTAAGCGTCTGCCTTCGGCTCAGGTCATGATCCCAGGGTCCTGGGATCAAGCCCCGCATTAGGCTCCCTGCTCGGTGGGAAGCCTGCTTCTCCCTCTCCCACTCCCCCTGCTTGTGTTCCCTCTCTCGCTGTGTCTCTCTCTGTCAGATAAATAAAATCTTTAAAAAAAAAAATGTTCGCGTGTGTGAAATCCGGGAAGGCCTTACAGGACGGGACCATGGGCCAAGGAGGGGGTGGGGATGGGGGAGAGCAGCCTTGGGTGGTAACCCAGTGACCTCAGAGCCCCTCTGGTGTGAGTCCTCTCTCAGGCCCCTGAGTCCCTTTGTAGGGGATAGAAACAATTGAAATTGATCAGGAATTTAAAAAGGGACAACAGGGAGGTTTTTGACTAAGGGACCTCAGAGATGATCTCTGGCAACTTTTTTAGGCTTCTTTATTTTCGTTGAGGATAAAAGTTTCTGTATCTCTGTACACCTCAAAATTTACCCCTTTTTATCTCCTTAGAGAGTCCAGAAAAGCAAATTTATTGTTACTTCCTATTAGTCGTTAGTAAACAGGGAGTGAGTGGAATAGGCCACAGGATAAGTAAGCAGTTACGTTGGATTCTTTTTATGCTTGTCTTGGTATTAATTACCACGGTGATTTGACATCATTCTAATCTATTGTTTTTGGGGTTTTTTTTTTTTAAGATTTTATTTATTTATTTGAGAGAGAGAGAATGAGAGAAAGCACATGAGAGGGGGGAGGGTCAGAAGGAGAAGCAGACTCCCTGCTGAGCAGGGAGCCCGATGCGGGACTCGATCCCGGGACTCCAGGATCATGACCCGAGCTGAAGGCAGTCGCCCAACCAACTGAGCCACCCAGGCGCCCTCATTCTAATCTATTGTTAATCAGATTTCAAAATGAGAGAGAATACTTTTTTTTTTTTTTTAAGATTTTTATTTATTTATTTGTCAGAGAGAGCACAAGCAGGGGGAGTGGCAGAGGGGGAAGGAGGTTCCTCGCCAAGCAGGGAGCCCGATGCAGGGACTCGATCCCAGGACCCTGGGATCATGACCCGAGCTGAAGGCAGACGCTTAACGGACTGAGCCACCCAGGGGTCCTGAGAGAATACTTCTTTGTGCCATTTCATAGTCCTTACATTAATTTAGGTACATGTTACTTTAAAGGAGAGAATCTTTTAAAACCGACACATTAGTTTAACAATTTAAATGTATTAACCTTAAAATTCTAAAGGTGGCTAAGGTTTTTTTGTTTTGTTTTTCTGCATCTGCCTGCCCCCCTTTCAATCCTGTAAAGGGGTGTGTGGTAAGGGGGATTCTGGGTCTGCTTCCTACTCCAGCTGTGTTCCCCCTAAAACTGCCCTTACTTACATGGCATGTTGGGGCTGTGTCTTTACAAGTCAGTGATTCTTGATTGTTCACTGCAGTATACCCAGTATTTAGAATAAAACTTGACATATAGTAGGTGCACAATAAATACGAGTTGAATGACTCTTGACGGATTGAAGGACAGTAGAGTTGACCCTTGACCCTTGAACATGGGTTTGAACTACATGGGTCCATTTATACGTGGATTTTCTTCCATAAATGTGGTATTGTATCATTCACAGTACTGTGTGGTGACAGATGGTGGCTACACTTGTGAGCACAGCATAACCTATAGAACCTATAGAATTATAGTGTTGTCTAATCACTGTGTTGTACACCTGAAAGTAATGTAACAATGTGGGTCAACTGTGCTTCGATAAAAAAAAAAATACAGTGCAGTACTCTAAGTGTATTTTCTCTTATGATTTTCTGAATAACCTTTTCTTTAGCTTGCTTTATTACAGAATACAGTATGTGATACATGTACAAAATACGTGTTTTGGTAAGGCTTCCGGTCAACAGTAGGCTATTAGTAGTTAAATTCTTGGGGAGTAGAAAGTTATGGGGATTTTTGACTGAGTCCCTTTGTTGGTAGTCCCAACCGCTGTGTTGTTCAGGATCAGTTGTATTAGCATGATTCAATAAAATCCACCAACTGAGTCTCCAGAATGTTTTATTACCACCACCAATAGGCACTAATGCTGACTGGTGGGAATATGGTCTTTGTCCTTTGCCTGTTGACATCCTGGCAGAATACCAGTGTGCACTGACATGGCCAATAACTAGGGTTTTATTTTGTTTTGTTATAAAGGTTTTATTTATTTTGGGGTGGGGGCAAGCAGACTCGGTGCTGAGCGGGGAAGCCCAACATGGGGCTGGGTCCCAGGCGCCCCGCCAAAAACTAAGTTTTAAGAAAGAAGAAAGTTCACTAACTGGATGATTTGCCCTGCATCATTACCCTTGAACAATTTCTTTATAGGAAATACAATTCAAATAATACGCCTATATGTGTTATTTTACTCAGATTCATGTGGACAAACTGGACATGTTTAGAAACATGCCGGACATTCTTCATCATCTCACAACGGACCGTAGGACTCAGATCCATGCCTGTCGCCATCCGAAGGTACGGAGTAAATTGTTTTTCTTATTGTGGGTGTGATGCATGGAAAATGGAATTTTAGGTCCAGAAGGAAGCTCTGAAATCCCATTTTCTAGGCCCTTCAGTTTACAAATGTGACCATCGAGACTGAGATCCTGCAGTATTACCCCAGGCCGTGCAGCTGGCCATCACGGTGTTGCGTTGCCGTAGACAGTGTGGCAGGAAACACATGGACCCGCTTCGTTTTTTTGTGAAATAAATCTATACGCATTTGATACATGTGTATTTGTAGTGAATTATGTGAGTAATGTATTTGTAATGAGATTAGTAATATGTTAGAGCTTATAACTTAAGAAAACATTTATAATCCATTGTTACTTATATTGGAGACTCATGACCTATGTGCACATTTATAAACTATTTTTTTCTATTCATTTGATATAAATACTTAGATATACCTTTGCTTCAGGCTTTGAAATGGTTTTATGTATTGCTGGTCCAGTTTCAAATGAGCGTTTTTAGTGTTTTTGCAACTCATTTGCAATTCATTTTCGAATGCCACTGTAGAACTCCGTTCACTTATTAAATGCCCTTCTGTTACTAAAGGTCAGGTATTAAATTTTGCATTTGCCCTTAACATTTTTTTCCCTCTCAAATATATAGTCATTCAGCATCACTAATACTAAATCATCTTCAGAAGCGGGGCTTTGCATGATCATGATTTTCCTCTAAATTTTAAAATATCTGAGCATTCAAATGCAGAGTAATTTTTATTTTAGTAAACACTGCATTTATATATATATATATTTATTTATTTATTTTAAAGATTTTATTTATTTATTCATAAGAGACAGAGAGAGAGAGGCAGAGGGAGAAGCAGGCTCCCTACTGAGCAGGGAGCCCGATGTGGGACTCGATCCCAGGACCCTGGGATCATGACCCGAGCCGAAGGCAGACGCTTAACCATCTGAGCCGCCCAGGCGCCCTGCATTTATATATTTAGATACTCATTGTGGTAGTAATATTGGCTCCATCGCCAAAAAAACCTAAAGTAGACTTGCTCAGCCCTAAAGTAAAGCATAAATTAAAAAAAAAAAAAATTCTTACCTGTAGCATGGAATATACTACTTCAGACCACTGTAGGATAACTATAAGGTAAGAAATTATTTTGGTGATTGGTAAGCTGCATATCATAACCTGAGTCATGAACTTTCATCCTTTTGTGTGTCTACATACACACACACATCCTCACTGAATTCACGGATGGATAAAATCACGTAGATACAGAATAGCAACTGTTTTGTCCCTTTTTTGTTGGACTTGTAGCCCTTCATCCTCACAAGTCCCGTAAATCTTTTAATTGGCAGATTTCTCTTTGCCCTGAGTTTTCTTTTTTTTTTTTTAAAGATTTTATTTATTTATTTGAGAGAGAATGAGAGAGCACGTGAGAGGGGTTAGGGTCAGAGGGAGAAGCAGACTCCCTGCCGACCAGGGAGCCCGATGCGGGACTCGATCCAGGGACTCGAGGATCATGACCTGAGCCGAAGGCAGCCGCTTAACCGACTGAGCCACCCAGGCGCCCTGCCCTGGGTTTTCTTACATCCCACAAAGTAGCTGCATTTGTAACTGTCACTCCTGTCGCTTCCCACATGGCTACTTGCCTTGGAACACTCCTTCGAATGGCTTCATTCTCTGGTCCCATGGCCTCAGGAATACCGCTTGCAGCGCCCCGGCGTGCTCCTCGGTGGCCCCCTCCTCGTCAGGACCCACACGAAAAGGCCCCCGATGGCCTTTGATTGGAACGGAGTGCTAACGGTTTCGTAGGAAACCTGATCTAAACATGAAGTCTTCAGGAAAATAGTCCCACTGTTTTTCAGCCTTTTAAAAACACTTTTGTTACTTTTTCCTCCAACTTTATTTTGCAAAAAATTGGTTATGTAGCCCATATTCATTCTTCCCTGGTTGGGTAGTACTGTCCTTTTTAGCCTGTGGAGGGGGAGCAGGGCATCCTGAGCAAAGGTCAGGTGTTTGTTGTGGTCACTGTGGCCTCTTGCATCTCTTGATGTAGATCAAGTCTCCAGCCTTTTGCTTTTCTTCAGGACATTGATATTGTCGAAGAGACCAGGTCAGTCATTTTGCAGAGTGGTCCTAAATCTGGAATTATCTGATTGTCTCTTTACATCTACTTTCTTATTTGATGTCCTAAACTTGTAAACATTTGTTTTTGAGACCGTGCCTACAAATTTGTTGAAAGTGTTGAACTGCTTTTCTGTTTCTGAAATCTTTTAGGCAGAGGAGTATTTTCATTGGAATAAATTACCTTGTGGAATTATTTCCAAAAATAGAATTCCACTCCACACAATCAGCATTAAGCCATCCACTATGTGGTTTGGAGAAAGAACCAGAAAAACAAATGTAATTGTGAGGTAAGAAAGCAACCTCTCTTTTGAGAGAAACCTTGCTTTTGAGGTAACTTACCTGATTTATTTTAGCTTTTTGTTTGTTTCTTTTTAAAGATTTTATTTATTGGGGCACCTGGGTGGCTTAGTCGGTTAAGCGTCTGCCTTTGGCTCAGGTCATGATCCCGGGGTCCTGGGATCGAGCCCCGCATCGGGCTCCCTGCTCAGCAGGGGGTCTGCTTCTTCCTCTCCCTCTGCCTGCTGCTCCCCCTGCTTGTGCTTGTGCACTCTCTATCAAATAAATAAAATCTAAGATTTTAATCTAAGGATCCTTTTTTTTTTTCTCTTTTTTTAATTAGCCAACATATAGAACATCATTAGTTTCAGATGTAGAGTTCAGTAATTCAGTTGCATTGTTAGGATCCTTTTTATATAGGAAATTGACCTACTCACTAGAGTGGGAACTTGATATGTGTAATGTATTTGCATACTCCTCATGCATTTCTAAAGTAAATGCTAGCAAGTAAATGCTAGCCCCCTCCACAGGCTAAAATAAAATCTAAGATTTTATTTATTTGATAGAAGGGGCAAGGGGAGGGGCAGAGGGAGAGAGAAGCCAACTCTCAGCTGAGCAGGGAGCCCGATGCAGGCCGATCACAGGACCTGGAGATCCTGACCTGAGCTGAAGGCAGATGCTTAACCGACTCAGTCTCCCAGTCGCCCTTATTTATTTTAGTTTAAATGCAATCTAGCCTAACTCAAAGGGGAGGAATACTATAATTGTGGAGAATACCTTCCAAAATTTAAATGCTATTTAAAGAGGTGCTATTTCCAAACCTGCCTAACGGCCAATACCATTAGCCAGGGTTTCCTGAGGTCTACTCCAGTCAGATGGCTGGAGAGTGACTGCGCCTTGCTTGTCAGGGAGTGGGGAACTGACGTCGTGGGGCATAGAAGCCCTTGGTGGAGTAGAGGAGTACCATAACGATCATCATATTTTGGCAGTACTTCCTTAATATTGGGTATTCAGAATGTCTACAAATATTTCTGGAAAGAGTTCCCTCTTGTCCCAGGGAGAAACCCTTGATTGGAGGGTGATTTCATATTGGAATAGACTAAGTGGGAAGGCATGAAATTTAGAACTTAGCTTTGTTTTGATACGTGACCTTTTAATTTTGTGTTTTCATTTCCCTTCAGGACTGGAGAGAGTTCATACAGAGCTTGTTTTTCTTTTCATTCTTCCTACAGTGAGGTAAGAGGATCCCATGAACTCAGAACCCTGTTGCCAACTGCTTTGGCAGCCCCTTGATGGTTGGCAGCAGTAGTCCCCTTGACTACCAGAGGCATCTCTTTTTCTACTGCTTAAGATTTGTTGTGGCTTTTCCTAAAGACATTTAGGGAACATGTCAGTAGATGAGCTGTGTTTACTGAGTACAGAGGAAATTGGCTATTATCACTTGTTTTCAGCCTAAACATTGAAGAATATTGATGATTAAGGCTTTCTTCGAGTCTTGCTTCCTGCATGTATTTTAACTTCCCCACTTCGGTTGCTCTGTTCACTTGTCATAAGAGGATCATAGATCTTACGTGAAGGAGTACCACAGATAAAATCTCATGGGCAGCCTTAAGGTGCTGTCCAGATTTTTGTCCTCTTCCAAAATTTGTGCTGAAAAACTATTTAAAAAATAGTCCTGAATATTTGGCACTAGGGAAAAACAAAGGTGATTGAGATAAAGACCTTGTTCTTGGGAAGGACATACTATATTGGAATTACTCAGTTTAAGAAGGCTTATTAATTGGTTTCATTAGGATCCTTTTTTTTTTCTCTTTTTTTTAATTAGCCAACATATAGAACATCATTAGTTTCAGATGTAGAGTTCAGTAATTCAGTTGCATTGTTAGGATCCTTTTTATATAGGAAATTGACCTACTCACTAGAGTGGGAACTTGATATGTGTAATGTATTTGCATACTCCTCATGCATTTCTAAAGTAAATGCTAGCATCTTAGAAGTGCTGAGTTTTAGTAATTTCGTGTACGTATCAGGAGAAAAAGGTATATAAAATCAGACTTTGTATGACACTTTAAGTCACATATAATTTTAGTTTGACCATTTCGGCACTTAAAACTTGATTTCCCTGATAACTATTATTTTTGTATTTGGGATACATGGATACAGCACTGCAGCAGTGAGCCGTGGCCGTGTTAATGATTTGAACAGGTGGATTCTTCCAGAGCTCCAGGTAGTGGCATTCTTATAAAGTCAGCCGTAGTATTGTAAATGATTCTTTATTATATTATCAAAATACCAGTGACCTCTCTATTAAATAACTGACCTTAACTTTCAGGTACAAATAGGTTATTTGACAGCAGCTTGGAAGGAGTTCATTGTGATGGTATAATTTACTGTTTTCTCCTCATTTTATCCTGAAATCTCAGATTGTTGTCAGAGTCTCCTCCTGGGGATTTGTCTTTGGTTTGGCATCTGGCTCAGCATCAGGGTCCCTTCCTTTTGATCTCTTAGTGGCTGAGTATCCTTTCTGTCTCAGCCACGGGGAAGGCATCTAATCAGGGAAGAGGGTAGACCTTACTTTTTCACTTAGGACTACTTCTGGCCCATAAGCTGTCCTGGGATTTTATGCAATTACCCCCCAGGAAGGAGATATTCCCTGGTGCTTGAGCAGAGAGATGAAGCAGATGATCCCCCCCTGCCCTGCCGTCGGCCCTCCACACGCCCCCTGGATTAGCCCTAGTGGTCACCCACATGGAGGGTCACTGTGAGCTGTGCTTGGTCATCTTCTCTCAGGGTGGTGAGAAGGAGACAGGCTTTCCTGAAAAGTGCTCTAATTAATAGGCCTATCCTAAGTATAGATCATGTTGAAATATATTTAAAAACATAAATAGTAGATTTAAAAAAATTACTTTAGAGCATGCACTCGAGCAGGGGGAGGGGCAGAGAGAGAGAAGAGAGAATCTTGAGCACACTCCCTGCAGAGCCCCATGTGGGGCTCGATGTCATGACCCTGAGGTCATGACTTGCACTGAAACCAAGAGTTGGCCGCTTTACCAACTGAGCCACCCAGGCGCCCCCGTAAATAGATTTTAAGTATCATTTCCTGTCAGTTTTTTTTTCCTAAATACAGCTGATCCTCCTTATCTGTGGATTCCTTATTTACAAGTTTGCTTGCTCACTAAAATTTGTGACCCCCAAATTAATATAGTTGCAGTGCTGCATGGGTGTTTGCGGACATGCCCAGCAGAGTGGTGAGAAATGGGAGTCACCGGCCATGCATATTCCCAATTTAGGCTGAACAAGGGGGTGCTCCGCCCTCTCTGCTGAGCTCATAGGGTAAACAGGGGTCCTTTTGCAGTCAGTTTAGTGCTGTGTTGTACACATTTCTGTGCTTTTCTGGAGGGGTTTCACTGTTTAAAATGGCCCCCAGGTGCAGTGCTGAGGTGCTGTGTATGTTCCTAAGCACAGAGGCTGGGATGTGCCTTATGGAGAAAATCCATGTGTTTGATAAGCTTGGTTCAGGGATGAGTTATGGTGCTGATGAATGTGAGTTCAGTAGTAATGAATCAACAGTACATACTGAATAGGTGTCTTTTTTTTTTTTTTTAAGATTTTGTTTGTCAGAGAGCTGCACGCACGCACAAACCCAGAGTGGGGGGGGGAGGGGCAGAGGAAGAAACAGGTTCCGCACTGAGCAAAGAGCCAGATGTGGGACTCTATCCCAGGACCCTGGGATCGTAACCTGAGCCGAAGGCAGACGCTTAACCGACTGAGCCACCCAGGCCTCCCTGAATTGGTGTCTTTAAACACAAACACATGTAAAACAAGGTGATGCATGATAGGTTGACAAGAATGCAGTGACCAGAGGTTCACAGGAACCTTATCTTCCCCTTAGGAGTAGTGGTTCACTGTTTGCTAATTCACCATTCCCAGTGATCTCAAGGAACATAACCCCTACGGATAATGAGAATAGACAGTGTTCATGAATTGTTTTAAAGCAGTCATCTGATGTAAGGAGATCAGCTTGGACAAGGGACAGAGGGTGCCCCTCTAGGAGGTGTCTCTTGTCTCCTGTGGCCACTTCGTTTCTAAGTAGAAGTAGCCTCAGATTTCTACCAGCCTCAACCTTGAATTAATTATTCAAATCATATAGGTTGTGGGCGGGTAAATAATAGTTTCTGTTTGCATGCCTGCTCTGAAAATACAAAAGAATTTGTTTATGAAAAATACCTGAAGAATGAATTGGTCTTCTTTTTTCTCCTGTGTTAAGTAAGGTAGCCACTTTATTTTAATATGGAGTTACTGATAATTCCTGGGTTCCTACCTCTTTTGATTTGGTAAAGTTGGGTTCTAATAATTACTCAGAACTCAGTTACCCCATTTGCAGAAGGGAATAAAATCCTTTGTGTTGTCATTATCATCTTTGTGATGAATAATTTCATTGAATGTTAAACATATGCCAGGTGCTGAACACTTCACATGCATTATCTCATTTACACTTTTAGATGAAGAATCTAATAACTTAGAGACTTCAGGTAACTTGACCAAGGTCACATGCTTACCAAGATCTATTAAGTGACAAAGCCGAAACTTGTCTACATTGTAGAGATGTTTTGAGGAATAGTGACAGAGTTCCTATTTAGCATTCTGAACTTTGCATAAAATCAACGTAGTCATGAAATTTTTGCATGCAATTGTCCTCTAGATTAGAATAAATTTAGAACAGATCAAGCATCGTGGAAGATGCAATTTCCCTATTTTATTTGTTGGAGGAAGAAACGCAATTCTAAGACCTTGTTTTCTTGTGTGTATTAAATATTCAGCTTAATTCTAATTTACTTGAGGGGAATTAGTTAATTATGGGTGACTTCCTTAGACAAGGAAACTAATGTCATTTAAAGAAATAAAGGGGTGCCTGGGTGGCTCAATCAGTTAAGTGTCTGCCTTTGGCTCAGGTCATGATCCCAGGGCTCTGGGATTAAGCCCAGCAGTGGGTTCCCTACGCAGCAGGGGGCTTGTTTCTCCCTCTCCCTGTGCGCCCCTCCCCCCTACTTGTGCGCTCTCGCTGTCAAATAAATAAATAAAATCTTAAAAAAAAAAATCTTTGAATTCCACTAATCAGTAATTCCTAGTCCTTGCTGTGGAACAGAATCACCTGAAGAACATTTAAATATCCTGATTCCCAGGGCCCGCCGTAGCTCAGTATCAAAGGGATTTGGGGGTGGGCCTGAGTGTTGGGTATTTCTTTTTCCTAAGAGGTCCCCCCAGTGATCCCCATGTGCAGCTAGTATTGAGAACAACACCATAAGAAATTCCTGCTCTTTGTCCTGCCTCCCTTTTGTTGCTTCTCTAACATCCAGATTTTTCCAGCATAGAGATAATTGACCCATTTTATTTTCCTTCCTCTAGATTAAAGATTTCTTGAGCTACATCTGTCCTGTGAACGTATATCCAAATGTCATCCCAATAGGCACAACTATGGATAAGGTTGTAGAAATGTGAGTAGTTGCTCCTTGTGGAACTTCTGTTGTTGAACAGGATGGATGCTGAGACTAGTTTTGGGCCTAAGAACGGGGGCAAGGATGTAAGTGAGATGAGCGTGGCTGTAAATACGATTCTGATTGGGAGCCTGACGGCTTTCTTCAAGTGGGTGTGTTACATATAATCCTGAAGGCTTCTGGGAATCTGGCACGGGGAAGCTGTTGGCAGTGAGGCCCTCAGAAAGGGCAGGCCATCCTCAGGTCTTATTTCCATGCCCTTTTGTATTTTATCATCACCGTGCCTTAGCTTTCAGCCTCTAGAATGAGGAGATCAGATTTGTGAGATTCTTATGAGAGAGGAGTAAACCCCATTAAACAGGGAAGAGTCAGCAGCCGGCTATACTGTATTTCCTGAATGCCAGGTGTCGCTGTATTACTTAATCGTTTTGCTGCGCAGCGGGAAGTCTGCTTCTCGAACCTCTCTTGCTCTTTCTCCCTGTCAAATAAATAAAATCTTAAAAAAAAAAAAAAGTTTTGTAGAATAGGGACCTGCTTTTCTGCAGTGCAAGAGTAAATACAGGAGTTTTGCCTTCCCTCAATCCTACAATTAGATAGCTGTGTAACAGGCTGTATTTAAGTGCTTATAGTTACCACTTTATTACAGTGAAGTGGTTTTTTAATTATTAAACCTGGCTTTTCAGTTTTTAAAAGTAGATATATAATTTTCCCCATGGCCAAGTTTTTATAATCTCTGTAAATGATGCTTATGTTCTAGCAGCTTTCCCCACAGGTAAAAATAAAATATTCATATTCATTTCAGCTTAAAGCCTTTATGCCGATCTTCCCAAAGTACTGAGCCAAAGTATAAACCACTTGGAAAATTGAAGAGAGCTAGAAAAACTCACCTAGACTCAGGTAAGAAAATGACCCTGGTTTCAGAGGTGTGGGTTTCCATGCAAGACTTTTTTCCATTCTGGTCTGGTGAAAGCTGCATTGGGCAGAGGTGGGCCTAGGACCCACTCTCAGATTTTGCATTATGGCTATATAATGGTGTATTTCATCTTTGTACATTTAACTTCAAGTCTGTTTTATACCTCTCATTATTGGGTTAAATTGTAGATTTGTTGTCCAGTTGTCCAGTATGGTTATACAGACATGACAGTGGAAAGTATCTAAGAATTGTAATATGTCCTTTTTAAAATTGGGTTTAGGTGTGTTTATTAGCTTGTGTAAATGCTACTAAGGGTTTTAACACTTACTTTCTGTTATATGCCTCTCCGTTTTCATAGAGAAATTTTATATTTATATTGTCATAAGAGAATTCATAGTGTCACAAGACTTGGTAGTACAGAAACTTTTTTAGATACATACCGATGAATTAATATGAAAATGTTTTGCCACATTTTTACAGTTGAAACATACCGTGATAGTGGTATCGTCACTAATCTCGAAGAATAGGAAACCGTTCAACTTAGAGACGATACAGAAATACTGCCTAAAACGTAACTGTGGCAGAAACAAATTTATAATCCATGTTTTGAAAGAAAGCCCTATCTTGGAGCTGAGAATGATTCCAAATATAGTTGCTAGACATCTTAGTAACCTTAAGTCCTTCAGGAAAGGAGATAAATCGTTGCTTAAGGATTAGGCAGAGCCAGGAATCAAACTGATCGGGTTTTGACCCAGAGTCTTGTCACACCACTTCTCTAGGCTGGTCTCCACATTGGTAAAATGTGAGCAGGATGATCTCTGTGGTCCCTTTTTTAAAGGCAGCTTTTAAAAATGGAGTGTTTAGCTACATCCTTTATCACTGGGAAAAAATGTTTTCTTTTTAAGTAGGTAGTTATGAGGTAACACTAGAACAATTAAGTTGCCATGGACAGTAGTCTCATGAGCATTTAATTTTCTTCTTAGGTGTCATTAGAAGGCAGGAAAATATGTTTCCCCCACCGCCCTCCAAATTACATGCCTACTCAGTTTATGAGAATTTCATTCTCCAAGTAAGGTTTCCTCCTTTTAAGAATTTAAGGGGATTGGCTCATTATATTGCTAATGTAACATGCTTTAAAAAAAAAAAAAAAAAATCAGTAAATTCGTTGGTTTTCAGTTCAAATTAAGCCCCATTTGGCACATTTGTTCCCCTCAGTATCTATCACAGCCTTGTGCACGTGGCTGGCTCAGGCTGCTATGACTATTAAATACCAGAGACTGGATGACTTAGCAACAGATATTTACTTCACACAGTTCTGGAGGCTGGGATGTCCAAGGTCAAGGTGCCAGCATATTTGGTTCTTGGAGAGGACCCATTTCCTGGTTGTGGACAGCCTCCTCCTCAGTGTGTGCTCACCTGGCCTTTCCACATGCCATCCATGCATAAAAAAGGAAAGTGAGAAATCTGTCTTCCTCTTCTTACAAAGACACTAATCCCATCTTATGGGTCCCACCTCCAAATACCATGACACCTGGGGCTAGGGCTTCAAATTAGGAACTTTTGAGGACACAACCATTTTAGCCCATAACATGCACAAAGTAGGTATCAAAATGTTTACAGAACAAAAATGGTAGAAAAATTTTTATTTCAGCCAATTCACTGAGTATCTACTATTGGCCAAGCACATACAGTTTGCAAATTACTGGGTCCCACCTTCAGGGATTCAGTAGGTCTGGAATGAGATATAGAAAGCTGTATTTTTTAAGAAGGGTTTCCAGGGGCTCCTGGCTGGTTCAGTCAGAAGAGCATGCAACTCTTGATCTCAGGGTCGTGAGTCTGAGCCCCAGGGTAGATATAGATTACTTAAATAAATGAATAAAAAATAAAAAGCTTTCCAAATGAGGCTAATGAACAGCCACGTTTGAGAACCATTGGTATAGGCATTGTGGCCTATTTGGGGAACTCAAAGTCTGCCGTTAGTAGACAGGCAGTAAATTGTTCAAAATACCCTTTTTCTTAGAAGAAGAGTGAACTGTTTATTTGCAGTTCCACCAAATGAAAACATAGCTAAATGCTACAAATTGGATTTTGAATTAAATCGGCTCCCGTTGCATTCCATGTTTCCCATATATCTATCTCCTGTGTTTTCCCACAGAGGAGGAGGATGAGCTCTTTGATGATCCTTTGCCGTTACCGTTAAGGCACAAGGCTCCATACCAGCTAGCTCTTCACCCTGAGGTATTTGTAATGACCGCAACACCACAGAACCAGCCTGAACAACAGAGGCCAAGCACAGGCTACCTCAGAGCAGAGTGTGTGCAAACCTTTCCTTGGGCCAACTTTATAGATTGTGAAGAATCTAACAGCGAAAGTGAAGAAGAATTACAAACCCCAGCTTCATCGCAAGACCTGGGTGCTGTCACACACCACCAGCAAAAGGCTGATGTAGAAGTACCGCAGTGGGAAGTATTCTTTAAAAGAAATGATGAAATCACAGATGACGGTTTGGAAAACCCCCCTTCTTCCACAGAGGCAGGGGGCTCTCAGTCACCGAAGCTTTTTAGTGACTCTGATGGGGAATCAACTCACATCTCTTCCCAGAATTCTTCTCAGTCAACACACATATCTGAACAAGGGAGTCAAGGCTGGGACAGCCAATCTGATACTGTTTTGTTAACATCCCAAGAGAGAAAGAGTGGGGATATTACCTCCTTAAACAAAGGTAGCTACAGACCAAGAATTAAAGAGAATATTCCTGCCACTCAGATGGAACAAAATATACTTTGTCCAAAGGATACTTACTCTGACTTGAAACACAGAGATCAAAATGTAAAGATAGTTCCCAGTGTTGGAGAACCAACCGCTCTAAGCAGTGGCAAACATGTACCTCAGGAGAAAAGGCTGCTAAATCTTAGCACCAATGCAGATTCCCAGAGCTCCTCGGATTTTGAAATTCCCTCAACACCAGAAGCTGAGCTACCTAAAGGAGAGCATTTACAATATTTATATGAGAAGCTGGGAACCGGTGAGAATATAGTCATTGAAGAAAGAAAAAGCTCATTCTTAGATACTCAAAAACCTTATGTTCTAGAGCAACCACTAAAAACCCTACACAAAGAGGTAAGAGTCCAAATCATAACAGACACATCAGAGTGGAGTACTTAAAAATGGTCCTGTAACCTAAAACAGGGCAGTAAAGGGGAAGCAGAGAACAAAAAATAGTGATAAACAGAAAAGATATGGTAGAACTAATTCCAGACATCAATAATTACAAATTAAGTGAAAATGGTCAAAACACACCAATGAAAACATAGAGACTGCATCTAGGAAGGATGTTTTTTCACTAAGAAACTCACTGTGAATGATGCAGGTAGGTTAAAAGTAAAGGATGGGAAAAGATATCTAAATACTACTTAAAAGTAAGCTGGAATGACTATATTAATATCACACAAATTTCTAATGATAAAAGGTCCAGTTCACTAAGAAGACACAATGCTAAATGTGTATGTACCTAAAAACATCTTCAAAATATACAAAGCAAAAACCAAGGAGAAAGACAAACTAATGCACAATTCTGGCTGGAGACTCTACCATTCCTCTATCAGTAATAGAATTAGCGTACAGAAAGTGAGCAAGGATATAGAAGAACTGAATAGCACCATTGACCAACTGGATCTAATTGACACAGAACACTCCACCCAACAACAGAAGTGCCCATGGCACATTGACCACGATAGACGACCATATTCTGTAGGGTCATAAAAACACTTCAAAAAATCAGGCACTTATAGATCTCAAAAGATACACCACTTAAGAATGCTGGTGTGAATGACAAATTTAAAAGCAGAAAAATTAGGACCTAAAAGAAAATAATTAAATGGCAAAAGCATAAGTGTGTTCTGTGAGTTTGATTTCCTTCAAGTCTGTCAGTGGGTTATGTTTTTGCATAGTTATGTGTTTAATAAAGTTCTGTTAACAAATATTCTTCAACACTTTGAGGTATGCTGGCATTTTACAGATTAAGGAAGCAAAAGGAGAGATTTCACTTAAAACGAGTTTAAGTGGGGAAAAAAAAAGTTTAAGTGGAGTCTAAAACAATTTGCAGATCAGTTAAACTACATGATATACATTATCACCATGCCGCACTGATTGATACCTTTTTTCTAGCTCAGGAGCTACTCCCAGCTTTTGATGAAATACATTCCACAGACTCAGTATGACTAAGGTAAAAATACATTCATCCCATTTTACCGCTGTCTCCTATGAGTACCATTACCTAAATGCAAAGTGAATATAAAACCACTAAAGAGACCAGTAGGGATTGCAGATCATTGGTTGAATATCAAGTCATAACTACAACAGGCCTAATACAAGAACCCAGAGACTTCATTTTTTATTTATAGCTCTAAAAATTAGTTACATTTCATTATTACAAATCATATAATCAAATGTAACTATATATTCAATGACACCAAAGACCTCATCTTAACAGTCTAGCTTATAACCCAGAGTGGGGATTCAAAACGTGCCTGGAAACATTCTTCTGAAATTTTTAGCACTTTATAATCACACTGTCAATTTAATATTACATCCTGCCGTATTCTCATTGTTTTATAGGTGAACCTAGCATAATAAATGCCAGCTGAATGAATTTAAGCGCTAGGAGCACTAGAACTTAAAAAAACAAAACAGAACACAAAACAACTTGTAGTGATCACCAAAGATTTTAAAGTACAGGCTTACAGTACAGAATAATTGTAGCAAATACTTACATATGGTGCTTACTCTGTGATGCTTCATTCTTTTACACACTGGATATCAACTCCTTTATTCCTCACCACCACCCTTTGAGGTAGATAAATTTATTCTCCCCATTCACAAATGAGGAAGCTAAGGCACAGAGAGGTAGTTCTTCCCCATAGCTGGGAAGGGATGAAGCTGGGACTGAAAACGCAGGCAATTCAAGCTCAGCGTCCATGGTCTTAGCCACTATGTAATAATGCCTCTGAAAAAGAGCACAGCCCTGGGCAGGATTAATTCTAGTGGCTACTTGATTTTTACTTTAAGAACTGTAAAGTAGAAAAGAAAAAGTGAAAAAAAGTTTCAAAATGCCAAGATAATCATAGAAACAGCCCCGTGACTAGCCACATTTGCCTTAGAGAGGAATCCGAGAGTTACATGTTTAAACTAACAGTACAAAATTGAGGACATTATAGTCAGGTAGTTCACTGGCTCCGAGCTGGTGATCTTGGGTGTGTTAATGTTACCTAACCAGTATAGGATTGAGAGTGCCAGCCTCATGGGTTTATGAGGAGCACATAGAAAGGGCCTAATAGCTTGCTCAAAGAATAGGAGCTTTCCATCTAAAATTCCCTTACAGTTCCAGGCAGTTTTTATTTAGCACAATGTGTTCAAGTAACCTGGTGACTAATAATGCTCAAGACGTTTTACAAGTATCCATCCATATTCACATATGTAAAATTCTACTTTAATATTCAAATGGATCAACCATGACAATGATAAACTTCTTTAAAGGAATGGTATAAAAACCTTCGGTTAATCGCAGAAGCAAGTAGTCCAGAATGCATGGGTGTTTTTTTGACCCTTTTGTAAGCCTTACTGGAAATGACGTAAAATATTCAGAAACAAAGCTAAGTCACGATAAATAGAAAATCAAATGCCAAACTAAATTTATTTTGCTAAAGAAAAATGAACTGTAAGAAAAATGCAGTCTAGATTTTGCACAGAGGGGGAAAAGACCCTGAGATTACCAACTGTGTATCACAATCCTCATGTAGGTACTGAAAACAATGATACTAATACAACTTGCACAGTGGATTTACAGTTTAAACTCGATCTAAATATTACCCTTGAATATTGGCTATATTTATACTGAGAGAACAAATTCTGATAACTTGGGAAACTAAAGAAGCTAAATGTTGACTTAAAGGCTTTTAACAGCTTCATGTACGGAGTTCCTATTTTACTGATTAAGTCCAGCTTTTTAATAAAATAAGGATAACAAAGGTAATTAAAATCTCAAAGACCCATTAAATTTCTAGTAATAAGGACAAAATTAAACAAGTTTACTGAAAATAGCCACTTTCCCTTTGCCCTCCTGTTTCACATTTTTTTTTTAATACAAGAAGTAGACAAGAATAACTGGACAGTAAAACACTGACTTTTTAAGAATATTAAAATTACATATTTAAACCTGTAAAAATTATAATTCAAAGTAAGCTTGGCCATTGGAGCACCTGTAAATCTGTGATGCTTTCTCACCACTGACACCATGTGACTATTTTGTCATAAAGAAAACATAAGAAATGGCACCAAAAAATGTATTTTTCCTTGACACCTTCTGCAGATTTTGGTTAATACACTGAGACTCCAAACATGTAAAGAATTTACCCTGTATTATGAAAGAGCAAAGTCATGTGGTAGCAATATAATGGATAATAAAGTGTAGCTTCTCCCAAAAAAGAGGTTAAAGATTAAGAAGATATTTGAAGTGCTGCATTCTTGAAGTCAGTTCAATTTTACCCAAACTTATTTTAGGTCATTAAAGCAATGGGGCAATGAACTTAGGTACAATTTAATTAGTAATACTGAAAGCCAGATTTACTTGCTGCATTTACCTTCATGTTGGACACCATGATTACAAATGCCACAATGACAGAGATGAAAACACGTTTTTTTTCCTGATTGAGGTTTTACTATGCAGGAAAACAAAAACCAAGGAATATATTCCATTTCAGTCTTCATGGTTTAAGTAAAAAAAGTTCTCATTATTCAGGTACACACTTTGGCCAAGCCAAGTTTAGCTTTATCACATTTAAAAAATTCATGTATAAAAAATAAGTATCAGTTCAAAATATAGATTATTTTAAGAGCCTGCAGGAAATAGAAAAATAATTAAATTTGGTGGAAATGTTAAAACTGCCTGAAATTCAGAAATGTAATATTAATGTATTGTATGAAACATTATTGTTAGGTGCAACTGCACTCAGGGGTAGCTTGTTTTGCTGTTTATGTTTAGACCAGAGGAACTCAACATGGATCTCTTAATTCATGTTACTAAGAGGCGCCCTTCAAGTGCTCCCTTCCCTCTGCCCAGCACTCCAAAAACCCTTTTGTGGTCCCACTGCCCCAGCCTTTCGAAGCAGCATAATGGCCAGCCATTCTAGAATTGTAGAACTTTTTGGAAACTATTCTTTTAAGGGAATAAAAGTCTTTAAGAATTACTGGTTCAGACATACATGCCTCATAGCAGTCAAGATTGCTTCAAAATATGAATTAAGCTGTAAATTTTTTATATTTAATTTTAAACCTTAAATTTATGTATCAGTAAGACCCAATATTTTAATGAAAGTAGGAAAATAGTATATAGTATCATCTGTCTCAAATACAAGTACAGTGAGTAATAATGGGAATGACAACATAACAGAATAGCACTTGTATATATTTGCCCTAACTGAATTAACTTTCTCTAAATTCAAGGTGTACGCAGGTTGAATATTTGATCTTAGTGACTGTTACACTATCAGTTCAATGCTTAAACACTGAAGGAGGCATTTCTTTATTCACACAGACTTTTTATGTATGTATATGCTCATCTGTAAATAGTTTTCATGTTTGGTACCTAATTACTAAATATGTATTTCAAATTAGTCTATGTGACCCTGTGTTCTTCTCTTCAGAAGCATCAGTAATACATTTGGCCAATAGTTTGAAATATGAACTGTAAATTAACATAGCATATAATCTTGATAATATGAAAAGAGTCCCAAATACTTTTTTGAAATGTTAACATTAGAAAAAAAAACAAAACTACAATCATCAGCTCTATTTCCTGAAAATTCAGTTGAGGTAACCTCTGCAAGTCACAGCTCCACACTTGCACACAGTTCTGACCCTCTTTTTGGCTGGGCTGTGGTCAACAGAATCTGAAGATATATCTCCAGAACCTGATTACATAGAAAAAGAAATACAGAAGTAAGAATTAAGACAATTCAGGAGGAAGTTCAAATTTTCTATCAGTTTTAAGTAAATGTAAATATTCAGAGACAATCATTATGAATTATCTTGAAAGGACTGTGTGGGCTAGTAAGAGATAAAAGCTTATGCTATTAGCCCATACTTAAAAGAATAGCTTTCGGAAATGATGGAACTTAACTGGGAAAATCCGATACACAATCATTCAGTTTCATACATTACTTAAGGGCCATAAAGCAAGGCCAAATAGTAACATCCTGTAATTAATACTTAGAAAAAACAAAGAAAAAAAATATTGTCACAATAAAGCAAATAAAAGTACCATTTTTTTTTTAAAAAAAGCCAAATCCAAGTAGGAATGGAATAAGTTCACTTGTGATTTAAGTCGTATTTTCAATCTCTTAGTAAATATTCAGAAATGTATGCCTTACAATTTTAAAATACAAGTAATATTGAGAAAAGATGTATATGATAAGCTTTCATAATGGAAATTATGAAAAAAGCAGGTGGCAACGTGATACAGAGAAAAGAGCATTACTCAGCTCAAGGTCAGGCAGACCTGGATTCTAGTTTTACCTCTGTCAGATTAGCTTTGTGACCTTGAGTAAAATGACAAACTCTTATAGCCTCATTTTTTCTCTTCTTTAATATTTGCTTGGTTCGGGTCTTTTGGTTCAGGTCTTTTTCTACTCTGATTCTTCATATTGAAACAACTGAACATCAGTCAAACTGTACTTGAAAACCATACCTTTCATTTGATAGTCAAAGGTGAGCTCTTCTCCAGCATTTATGGTTCTTGTGGAAAATAATGCTATTCGGGGAAGACGGGTGTCAAGGTTGTCAATGAAAACATTGAACACCTGAAGATTTGGGTCACACTAAGAAGGAACATTAGAACCCATTTAAGTAAAAATGACATGAACAGGCTCTTCTACATTCCATATAAAATAATTTCTCGACTATTATTTTTTAAGTTCTATTAGAAATTACGCTGTTGATTGTTTAGTGGTCTTTGAGGCACGCAAATTAAAAAATACTGTTTTCACTTATAGAAAATCTCAGACATACACAACACTAGCGAAAATAATAAATCCACATATATTCACCCTGCAGCTTTAACAATTATTAACATTTTTACCAATTCTGTTTCATCTAGTCTCAACCTTTTAACTTTTCTGAGGACTTGTCATGCAAACCCTAGATAACATTATCATTTCACCTGTATGTAGTTCATTTCAGTTAGTAACGTGATACAGAGAAAAGTAAGTAACGTGAAATAGAATATAACTCTTTAAAAAATCAAGTCAGCACTATACAACTCAAATTTTATACTGCATGGAGTTTCACTGCTTTAACCTCTGTTTGGAATTGTTTAATATTTTGAGAATTCTACATTAAATTCTGGACAATGCAAGAAGAAACATCTAGTGAATCATCCTAAGAAATCAAAATAAGTGTTTAATTGTCCTTGTATAGAATACATCTGTTTTGAGTATCTCAAATTTATCATTAAGAAAAAAAATTTTTTAAAAATTAAAAAGAAAAAAATTAAAAATAAAACTCACAACAAATGAGTCAGAAGGTTTCTGACATTTCACTACTAAACATAAACTAGTTTCTTGGTATAAAATCCATCATAAGTTTAGCATGGCCTACTTTTTTATATGGGCAGTTACATAACTTACCCTTATCTGTTGGCACTTAGTAGGTACCCATTAACTATTCAATTCCCTTATTTTTAGAAACAGTTTATAGAGTATAAAATTCTACAATCAGGGTTCCAGCTGTATTCTAAGTTCTTTTCAAACATGAATTAAAAATTAGAAAATTAGGCTTAGGCTTAGAAAAATAGCCCTAACTACTTACTCTACAAATTCTTAAATTTTATAAATATGTTAAGTTACATGTTAACTTCTACAGTTGCATGTGATTCCTAACTCTTCTACCTCTTAATTCCTCCGCTAACTTTGTCCTCTACATTAACACAAAACCTAACTTACAAAGTTTTGGAATGATTAAATAAAGTAACATACACAAAAACTCTTGCAAAATGCATGGTATTTGGTAGGCACCTCAATGAATTTTCCTAATACGGCAGTAATACCATAACCTAACCAAAGAGGTCTTTGTATTATACTTTGGAAATATTAAAAGGGTAAGTAATTTAAAGATAATTATTTCTCAACTATGGAAAATCATTAAAAACAGTGCTAAGTTGATTAGTCCTGTCTATTCTTTAAGTATCACTTACACTGTGATTCACAAAATGAGAGACATTTCCATATCGGGCTGCATCCACAGTGAATTCATCAGATTCATAATCCAGATCAAAGAGATATGTGATTCCCTTGTTGTCATATAACTGCCCCCCGTCTTTCAGCTTCTTCACTTGTGATTACCTAAAAAGAAAAAACTACAGTATATTATATAGCTATTGTTGAACTGAAGAAACACACTCATCCATAAATTAACATACTAATGCCTACAAAGTATTATGCTAAGCGAAATAAGTCAATCAGAGAAAGACAATTATATGACCTTACCTGTATGTGGAATTTAAGAAACAAAACAGAGGATCATAGGGGAAGAGAGGAAAAAATAAAACAAGGTGAAACCAGAGAGGGAGACAAACCATAAGAGACTCTTAATCATAGGAAACAAACAGGGTTGCTGGAGGGGAGAGGGGCAGAGGGATGAGGTAACTGGGTGATGGGCATTAAGGAGGGCATGTGATGTAATGAGCACTGGGTATTATATAAGACTGATGAATCACAGACCTGCACCTCTGAAACCAGTAATAAATTATATGTTAATTAAAAAAAAAGTAAAGATACTCTAAAAGCTTATTTTTCCTGTAATTTGTGCAGTTACAAATGGAAATCTGTTACAAATACAGGAAAGGCGGCATGCTAAATTTGCAGTCAATCGTATGGAAAGTTTAGTTTCATAGAGTAGGCATAATATTCTCTAGTTCCATACACATTGTTGCAAATGAGTATCTTGTAAATTTAGTCCTTACATTCCGTTATGTCCTACAGAAAGCTATAATTGGGTAGCTTTTTGAACATCTGAATAAATTGGAATGAAAGTAGTACTGTCTCAATTTGTTAACTGTGGGTTGTCCTAATTCCTGTCTTAAACAGCCTTGATTCTTTTGCAGTCATTTCTGCCCTTAGTTTTCCACATCTTTCCATCCAGCTCTTCTAGAGTAGTTTGTGTGAATATTTGTTTTGATGACACTCTTGTTTTCATGAAATTCTGTAGCTCAAAACCATCGTCTACAGTTCTGTTCTAAGAACACAGCTTTACCAGATGCTCAGTTTAGGAAACCAAAAATGTCTAAACTGATTCATGGTGTCAACCAGATTTAACTACGGCATTCAGTAAGCCAAAACAGAGAGGAATTTGATTATACAAGATCTGGTATCCCGAACAGTGATTTACAATAATCTGCCATTGTTTAAAAATTGAAGGATCGAAGTAGGGTTCCAATTTAATCTCAGAATTCTAGATGAATACAGATAATTATACATGACTTAGTTCCACATAACCTTTAAAATGTCAGATGTGACAACCTGAGATACGCAGTCACACTTGTATTTTCTAGTCACAGCTTAGTCCTTCACTCAGTTTGAGGAGGTGTAGTGCAGCGGCAAAGTGCACTCATCTTGGAGCCTTGGTTTTGAATCCCGGCTCCTCTTCACTACGATGTGACCTTGTGCAGGTTGCTGAACTTCTCTGTGCCTGTTTCCTCATCTATAATAATGGAGACAACACTACTACCTCAGAGTTATTGAGAGTATTAAGGAGTTAAAACGTCAGGTGCTTAGAACAGTATGTGGTACATGCAAATACTATTTTTTGTATATTTACATTATACATACAAAAATAAATTTGCTCAGTCTGGTAATTTAGAGAATAGTCTCCAGCTGAGCTACAAAGAATTTGGATTTTCTGGTGGATTCAATAAATGCTTTTAAGGTTATTTTACAACACTTCCTAAGAAAGCATTTTTCTACCCTACAGTATCTCTCATGTTGATACGATACTGAGTTTTGCCAACTACACTTAACCATGTTTAGTCAAGTGGATGAATTATAATCTAAAAGTTTTCAAAGTCAGCAGGTGTTTAGATCTGATTTTCTTCTTAGGGCTTTTATGTAAAAAACAGTCGCCATATTTTACAAATGCCAGTTTCAATGACTATGAATGGGTGTTTCTGAAAGAGGACTATTTTGTTTGTCATTATAGATATATTTTTGTTCATATACAAGTTTGTATTTCTAACTATGCCAGTGAACCCTTCTCTCACTTGCAAATGGTAATATAAAAATGTACCAATATTTGTTACTGATGTAAAAAAAGCATAAACCTTCCACACCCATTGTTTGTTTTAAGTTGAACATACCTCTCCAACATATTCCATGACAAAACTCATTCTTTTAATCTTCACAAGGGTTTTTACACCCCAGCCACAGCCATTGCTAGTTCGAAAGATGCAAAGAGAATACTGGGTGCCTTTTTGTACAATCCTATTGGGACAATCGGGTCCACATTGACACCTTGAATTGCATTCATAAATGGGGGTACCAGGTGGGATTTTAATTTGCTGGTTTTTATTATAAGCCAAAAGAACTCCAGCTTCAGCAGGACAACATTTCTCAAAGAAGCAGTCTGTACATGAACAACCAAAGGTAGCTTCATTGACTAAGCTGATTCCAGGAGCTGGTTTGTATTCATTAATGTAGTAGAAGTCTGAAGGTGGGCCCTCTAAGTCAACAGTATTTTCAACAAAAATCATTCCTTTATGATTCTTTCTTCTGTTGAGTTCATCTTGCCATCTCTGCAGAGCTACCCTTTGTTTGGCCTTCTTTACAATATATTCGGCAACGGCAGGTTTCAAAGCTTTGTTATTGTCTTTTAGAGATATTGCTTTGCCTTTGTTTACCTGAGATAAATAATTATGCTTGTCATTAGAGAACTGTTGAAGTAGTAACGGGCACTTGAGATTTTGCAAAGGTTCCCAAGTATTTGTAGAATCTGGCCATCCTTTCCATTTTACAAGATAATACTCCATATCCTTAAAATATAAAAGAAAATTGAAATCAGATTATGACAGTCCTAATTACTTAAAATAATTTAATATCTTAAAGAGTAAGGTAGCCATTATCATTCTTCTTAATAAATTCAGAATATATTGAGTCAGAGATTTCTAGTGGATGCAATACAAAACATAAAACTTTTTTCTTTATATTACATAAATTAGGTACAAAATTTAGTTGTGGCATAGAATGTTTGAGCACATTAAAAGAATTGCACGTGAATGTAAGAGTACTGAAATTCATGAATATCTTACCAAACAGTAATTATTAAACCAAGTTGTATTTCGTATTTATCTTGATCATGGAAACAGGTAGTCTCAAAACTAACAATTTATGACATACGTTAGTGCTTCACTTGGCCAGCACAGATGTAGGTATCCTCTAAGGCAGGTAATTTTAATATTTTACACTGGATATAAGGCAAGTTCTATTTCTCAATATCATGGGCACACATCCCTTAGATGTTCTAGAGACACCATGTCCAATACAGTCATTCCTAGCAGCATGTAGCTATCAAGCACCTGAAATGTGACTAGTCCAAATTGAGATGTGCTTTAAGTGCAATACACACTGAATTACAAACACTAAACACACAAAAAAGTAAAATATTTTTTAACATTTGAAAAATATTGATTACATACTGAAATATTTTGCTTTTATTGGATTATATTATTACTTTTTAAAGATTTGTTTAAAGTCCTCTCTATGCCCAACGTGGGGCTCAAACTCACAAGCCCGAGATCAAGAGTCACACACTCTACCGACTGGGCCAGCCAGGTGCCCCCAATATATTCTTGAAAGCAGTCTCACCTGTTTCATTTCACTTGTTTAATGTGATTACTAGAAAATTTAAAATTATATATGTAGCTTATATTGTTTCTACTGGACAGACATCACGATTCCAGAGAATTCTTACCTTATTTAGACTCACCTGTGAATGGATTAGGTAGCAGGCACTCAAGCCACCTAACACCAAATATTTTGATTTATCCCTCAGACTGCTGCTGTGGCCACCATGGTCCCTAGAATTTTGCCTTCCTACCCCAGTGACTTGACTAGGTTCTCTTCCCTTAAAATCAGGGAATGCCATGTTAAGTTTCTCTTTAAAAAGGTAGTTAAGTGTGTATAATAAAAAAAATTCTAAAGCCCTTCAATTTTTTTCTTTGTCCTCTGGAATAACTCACATATACCCACACTCTAAAATATGAAAATGATTAAACTGTATATTCTACAGTTTTTAGTTGTTTTAAATCATAGATATGGATTAAAAACCTAATTGGGATACATTTGCTTTTTCCTGAAATTTTTAACAGTTTTTATTATAAAGGGTATGTATAACACTTGTTTTATTATTGATTAATGCCATATAACCTGGAAGGTTTAGGAAATGTTACTGAGGCACAAACTGGGGAAAGGGAGCCCCGAGGCAGCTCTGCTGAAGCAAATCACTCAGCCAGTGATTAAGTTTATTTTCTTCCCACTGATTTGTCTCAATGTTTTAGTATATTCTACTCAAAAAGCAACACTGCTTGTGAATTAACTTTCCTTCTTTATGAAAATGGTCAAAATATGCTTTACCTGTTTAAAAAATGTGGTTAAATTAAGGTGTGAGGATATGCAAAAAACTGTACTTTCTTGAAAATACATACTGTGATTTCAGGGAAAAAAAGGAAAAGCTTAGTTAGACATATTTAAGTGTTAGTCAAACTGGCTCACTAAGTGTAACATGGATTTCCCCCTCCTGTCAGGTAACTACTACAATTTAGGATTTTTGTTAGTAGATATCTGCTCAACAATAATGTGACCCACGTGGCAGTATCTAACATATCTATTCTACTTCTTATCTAGGAAAGTTTTTAATTTTTCTGACTCTGGAATAAAGCAATGCAACTCTGGCCCTTTTTTTTTTTCTGCTACAGTTTTTCCTACCATACCCTGGATTATGCCAACAGTTGTCAGCAAATAATGGAAGAAACAGAAACACTGGCTTCAAATCAGATGATTAAGCTAAATTATCATTCAGCAAAACCAGTAACACCAACCTCTGAAGTCAGCTTCCAAAGTAACATATCATATTGTTTAGTAATGAGCCAGCTGCATTGTTAGTGACTGTTTTGTATGTTAATACCATCAGTACCTATTTAATTTACAGATGGTAAAGATGTTTATAAAACATGAGTGCCTTTGGCAAAATAGTATAGAAATACTAGTAATATTTTATTTCTACTTTGTAGACTTATTTTAGTAAGTGCATTTTACTTTAAATCCAAAAAAGATATTTCCATTTTGAAAAATTGGCAATTTTACACAGAAAAATTAGTTTGGCCTAACAAATTTAATTAATTCATTAGAAATTCCAAATAAAAGCCCAAAAGTTCATAAGCCTCATATATATCAGTGTTTTATTCTGATATGCAGTCAACTCTTGATTACCCATAGAAATGGAGTACAGTTGTAAAATGATCCATCAATCACTCCTGTATAATTTAGAATGCATTATAAGAATTTTGTCTTAAACACATTTCCCCCCACTATATTTGGCTTAGGTTAAATTCATTCAAATATTTTAGTATTTAAAATAAGTACATGAAAGTTCAGCCACTAGGGGGTGTAGGGGGTGTGATGAGATGTAAGGTAGTGCTAGTCTTGAGGGGTAAAATCTCTCTGGGAAAAGAAGGCAATAATATGTACAGTAAGTAGCAATGCAAGGCGGTACAATTTTAAGTGACAAGACAAGACAATAATTACCACTAGTATATAAAGAAGGAAATCAATATAGTCAGAAAGGAGCACAGAGAAAACAGAACAAACCAAACTGTGAAAGACTGATAGAATTTGTTGGGTAGGGAACAGGGCAGGCAGGATGAAAAACACCAGCAAAAGCTTGGAGCTAAGATTTGTATGAAGTATCCAGAAAACAGTGAAGAGATGGATTTGGCTAGCTTTAAAGTTCAGAATATTGAAGCGAGAGGTTAAACGGCAAGGCAAGAGCAAATTTTAGCCTTGAACACTCGACAGAGGCATTTGAACTTTTTTTATAGGCCAATGGTTTTTACAATTCTTAGAAGCCATAGTGTTTCTATGGGAAGCTTCATTACATACAAATACATTTGATTCCATCTTGTTTATTAGAAATAATTTACCAGTCTTCTAATTGCCAAGCCAATGACTCTTCAGTCCTCATGTTACTTGACTTAGGCTTTGACATCACATTTCTCTCTTCACTATTATTCCTTTACTGCCTTCTTTGCTGAGACTACTTACTATCCCTGCCCATCACTTAATGCAGATACTCGGGGCTCTGTCCTTGGCCCCTTTCCACACCAAGTAAGGTTTATCGCTTTTGAGAATCTGGAGAAAGCTATGGACCTTCCCCTAACAAAAGTCACATATGTACTATTTTGGATAATAGAGAATATCTGGATTCCAGAGGTTAAGAATTCTTGCTCTAAATGCTCTCTGGGCAACCTCATCACTCCAGTGGTGTTAATTATATGCTGATGACTTCCAAAATTTTATTGGCACCCCCATGTATCCAATAGCCTACTGGGTGTCCAACAGGTTCTTATATCCATCTATCTCCATGGAACTCACCACTGTTCTTCCTAAATGGATTTTTTTTCTCCTTTCCCCATCAGGGGTAATCTTACCCATCATCTACCCAGTCACACGAGTCGCAAACCAGGAGCTCAATCTAGATTCTTCTCAATCCATCATCAAGTTTCTTCAGATACTTGTTCCTGTCCATCTTTATTACCATAGCTCTAGTTACTTCAGGCCTTCAATTCTTGCTGGGATTACTGCATTAGTCTCCTAACTGGTTTCCCTGCCTCTGGCTGAAATTCCTTTACTAAAGGGAAGTTTTCTTATAAAAATAAGAAATCCATAGTACCATTCTGTTACTTTCTTGCTTAAAAATTTTAATGGCTCCCCCACTGCCTAAAGAATGAAGTTCAAACTTCGTATTATAACAAAGATCATTCTTGATTGGGTCCCTGATGCCTCTCTAACACAGTCTTCCAACATGGCCCCATTCACACACCACCCTCTAGCCATACTGAACTGCGGCTGCTAGTACTTAAACATGCCAGGCCTTTTCACCCCTTTCTCCTTTGTTTACAAAGTTCTAATTACAGTGGCCTCTTACATTTCCATAACGAACTTATTTTGGTCTCATTTTTTACGTGTGGAAAACCTACTCATCTTTAGAAGTCAGCTCAAATGTCACCTACCCCGTGAAGTCTTTCCTGACTCTCTTGCCCAAGGAGAACTGATCACTGCCAATCCCCTTGTATTCCCATTTCTAAACCTAACCAGAGACCAAGAGGGATGAAATCTTGTTCTTCATAGCCCCAAAACCAAGCACAATTGCCTACTATATCCTAGGCTTTGACTGTTTCTGAATGCAAAACAAAAAATATGCCTACCAACATATGTGTAATATAAAAAAATCACAAGAGTAACTACATGAAACTTTAAAATACAAGCTGTTAAATTTAATGTAGATAGTAATTCATGTTTTTTCAATATTTGTTCTGTCATCTGCTGTCTATAGCCAGTAAGTGGTAGCAAGCACAAAAACTTAAAATATATATATATATATATATGGGAAAACAAAAAACAAAAACTATCTTCCCATTAGCTAATCTTCCCTGAAAGTTTTGAAATCATCATATTCAGTATTAGTGGTAGAACAGCCTGAATCTAATTAGGAAAACACTAGTGTTCCATGGAAAGTCACTGGATTTTCAGGACAGTAACTGACCAAGTAGCAATTCTGAGACCTGGGCTAGTGGTCCAAGACTGACACAACTGAGCGACATGACCCTGGAAAAGTCCTTTCTTGGAGTTCTCTTTTCTTGATGTCTTAAATATGGATTTTAGTCAAATGACTTCTATGTTATTCCAGTTCTTAACAAACCACTCTGAGTGCACTCAGTCTTTCAGTAATATTAATCTATGTTAGAGGTGGACAATTCTGCCAGTATCTGTCATTCAGTAAGTGGTGGTTCTAGAGACAAAGAACTACCTGGATACTTTATGAAGTCAAAGCTTTGGTAATATTTCTCTCTTAATATTTGCTTATTAAGGGAGAAGCCTTACCAATGTGCATTGGGGTTCTGGTTCTTCAATGATGAGCTAAGTATGTTAATAAAGAGTATTCACAGTTTTGTCAGAAATGTTTCTGTATGAAAGGGGAACATGGCAGGAACATGTTGCAGGAAAACCATACAGCACTGACACTACCACAATTTGTTCAAGTGGACCCTGACATGAATTCACAACAGTAAGAGCCCTGTCATTCCTCCAGTGAGCATTCATTCCATTTCCCAAACTGGCTATTTCAGAACTCTTCTACTTTGTTCAAGGTCACTCTCCCACTACCTTATTTTCAGTAGCCCTAGACCTCTGTTCCTAATGCAGAGAGAAAACAGAAGCTCCCTTAATTCCACCCTTCCATGGACATGTAACTAGAGAAAAGGTGGATGCTGATACAAGAGATGTACTTCCTCCATCAATTATCCCACCTCTCCCATCTCTTCAGTTTCTCCTCTACTTGTTCTCACCCGCATTTAAACCTCCCTCACTTTTTTATTTTTAGCTTTTTAAGCCTCCCTCATTTTTTAAAAATAAAATTAAACTAAACCTCCTTTGAGATATAAATGCTGGAATATATAAGGAATTTCAAAAAATAGGATAAATTACTAAAAGTTGAGACAGGAGACTCAAGGTCACAGGGGTGGAAGATTTCTTTTCAGTGTAGGAACCTTCAACTTTTAGAACATTCGATTTCTAAAATCACATGCATATATTACCTATACAGATTTTTAAATAAAAATATAAAATTATAAACACCTTTAAAACCTACATAACCCTTTCTCCTTTTCTTCAAAGCTAGACTTTTTCAAAGCATTGTCAATACTACTTGACTCTACTTTCTCACCTCTGATTTATTTATTTATTTTAAAGATTTTATTTGTCAGAGATAGAGCACGCACACAAACAGGGGGACTGGCAGGCAGAGGGAGAAGCAGGCTCCCCACTGAGCAAGGAGCCCAATGTGGGACTTGATCCCAAGACCCTGGGATCATGACCTGAGCCAAAGGCAAACACTTAACCAACTGAGCCACCCAGGCGTCCTTCACCTCTAATTTATTCTTTAATTCATTCTATTTCGGCTTCTTCTATCCATGCACAAACACTGCTCTAACAGCATCAATGACCCTTCCATTGCTCAATGCAATGGGTCCCTCATGGTTCTTCTTGACCCCACTGCCCTCTTCCCTATTGTGCTAACATTATTTCTCCCTCAGGCTTCATGACTCATTCTTCCAGTTTTCTTCCTACCTTTCTTGCCAGTTTGTCTCAGTTGCTTTGATAGTTTTTCCCATGAGAACCCCCACCTCACCCACCATACTACTCATCAGTCCTTGCTCTCTTCTCACATTTTCTTTGCTTGATATTGCAATAGCCTCTAACCATTTTCAAACCATTCATGGTCCAACAGCCAGAACACCATCTTCAACACATCCATCTCATCATGTCACTCCCCTGCTCAAAACTAGTTAATGTTTCCCTACTGCCCTTAAGATAAAGTCCAAATTCTTTTCTTGAATTGTAGGGAGCTGTACTTCCTGGGTCCTCCCCATCCTTCTAGCCTCCTTTCAATCCCTTTTGCTGACTATGTTCCACTCACACTTTCTATTCCTTGAAGTCAGGCTCTCTTCTGCCTCAAGACCCTTCCCTACTTCTCTTTCCATCCTTTAGGGCTGAGTTTAAACACCATTTCTCACGAACGGCTGCCTAGTTTCTCCAGAAGTTACAACCTTCTGTTACATTAGCACTTACCTCAACTGTAAGTATGTTGTACAATTATATTTAAGGTTTTCCACCCTCACTAAAAGATAACTCCATGTATCAGAAACCATACCTCTGTGTCATTAATTGCTGCGATCCCCACTGTCTAGCATATGACATGGCAGATGGCAATAAATATCTGTTGAGTTAATTAATGGGTAATCATATCCATTCCTAGAGCTTCAATTGCTATCTTTTTCCCAATTCAAAATCTGTTTTCCAGTTCTCACTCTTGACTTTGAGGCACATTTTCAACTACCTACCAGTCATTGTACACTTAAATGTTCTCAACCTTCTCCAAACCCAACCTGGTCCTTCTATCCTAATCCTCCTAAATTGCTGGGTCTTGGTAAGCAGTCTTATCTATGCCACTACAAGTCAGAAACACGTTTTCATAGATGTAGATCCCTCACTGCTGGATTCCTACCCAATCCCGACCACTAAACCATAGACTTGTACATTTTATAACCATGATAATTAAAAAAAAACAAAAACAAAAAAACTACCTATTTCTTTTTATCTCCTTTCGCTTCAGCACTATAATTTCTTGCCCAGATCACCGCAACAGCCTTTCAGAATGTTTAAATTGTGTGTCATTCCCCTCCCCGCCAATCCACTTTCCTTACTGCAGACAGAAAATTCTCTGAACTAAATATCTGATTGTATCACTCTTTTTAAAAACCTTTCAAGTGATCCCCCATTGCTGTAGAATGCTGTGAAAGTTCCTTCACTCATCTCTCATCCTTTCCAACTCCCATATTCTAGCACTCCTTTCTCTGTACTAAAACCATGAGTTATAGTGTACCTGTCTTTTTTAGGCCTTAGGGGGATATCCCCTCTTCTGGGAAGCTTTCTGTGACCTGGCCCTGGTATACCTCCCACAGATAGGTAATGAAGTCTGCCACTGTATTTATTATACTATATTGTAATGGATGGTTTACTTATCCATCTTTCCACCAGGCTGTGAGTTCCTTAAGGTGAGAGACAGTTTCTGATTAATCTTTATTTTTACCAGAGCCTAATGCAGTACCTGACACACAAAAGAAACTCAAATGTTTACTGAGACTATAGAAAGATGATATAGGAGCTATTAGTCAATAGATGGCTGCTTTAATCTAAGTCTGAAGCTAAGAATATCTAGTGTACTGGTGATTGTGAGGAATGGAGAAATCACTGATGCAAAAGCCAATTCAATTCATTAAGTACTAACTAAATACCCATTATGTACTAGAGACTACAGTAAGACCTAGTCCTGGCCCTAAATGATTGACAATTTAGCAGAGAAGGTATGAAACCAAGCTATAAAATGTGTCAAGTTCTAGAATAATACGAACAGTGCTTATTAAGTCCTGACTATAAAGCAGCTAATTTTACGGACATGGGGGAGGAGAGAAAGCTCAAAAATAAGTGGTAACCTTTCAGCTGAACTTTCCAGGCCAAAGAGAATTCTGTCAAGGAGAGAAGGGAAACAACAGTATTCCAGCGAGGGAACTGGATGAGAATAGCAAAAGGGCACAAGGGTGCATAATGTGTTCAAGGAACTAGAATATAAGCTATATCCCCAATGCTTAGAACACTGCCCAGCTCATAGTAGGTGCTCATTAAATCTTAGCTAAATGAAAGAATTTATATGTATTTCCGTGTGTATAAAAAGTAGGATATGTCACAGGAGATGAAGCTGGAAAGGTAGTTGGTGGCCAGATAATAAAGAACCTCACTACAAAAGGTCTCAGCTTAGATTGGTAGACAAGCCATTAAAAGGTTTAAAGCGAGGCCCTAACACAACCAGAACTGTGTTTTAGAAACATCTGTAACGGCTTTGAGGAATATGGTATTGAAACAGTGTCTCTTACGAGCTAAATGGAGGGGTACACACAAAAAAAGGACACGGTCATATGGTCTTTCACGTGCCCTGAACATGAGAAGGGAGAGAGAAAAAGGGTAGAGGTATGTGGAAATAATACTGGCTCACAGATTAAGTAATTTGTGCTAGAAACAAGAAGAAAAGAGGGATATAAGTGGTCCCTCTTAGAAGGGACCTAAGTGTGCAAGTAAGGGTGCTTATTCCAAAACAAGAAACCGAAAGGATTGATAAGAAGGGCGAAAGGGAAACCAAAGAGCAAAAGCTATCTAAACCTAACTACAACATTCAGAATCCTGTATAAGAATAATGGTAGTTTCTTCAATGTAGGCACAGACCCCTACATAACTAACTGTTCAAGTCCAGCAAGAATGAACATGAAAACACAAATAGAGAGACAGAGATAATATAATCTGATGACCTATTAGATGGTAGGTAGAAAGGAAGAATTAAAAATGTCTGAACTTAAAAAAGTTTAGGTAACTGGAGGTATTATGGTTTTCTTAGATTAGATAGGGAACACTCCTAGATCAGGATGCAGATTTGAAGGAGGAAAACAGGTGCAGTTTTGAATATGTTGAATTTGGGAACCTGTACAGTGTCCAGTTTGAAATGAAGTCCATAAAGAGGTCAATGCCTCACAAAGATTTGGCAGTCATGAGTCAAACAGACAGAAGTAGAAACCACTGGGAAAGAGGTTATCTACAGAGTCACTTCAAGGTAAGAAGTGGGCCAAGGACAGAGCTGTGAAGGTTATTTACATTTCATTGGAAGGACAGGCAAGAGACAATGGAGATTCAGAAAGAGTACTAAGAAAAAGGTGGGAAAAGGAGGGGAGATAGAGGTGAATAACAATGACAGAAAACACTTCTACAATATGAACATCACAGGTCAGTCTCTGTTCTAAGCATTTATCTATATCAACTCATTTAATGCTAATCATAACCCTAAGATGGGTACTATAACTATCCTCACTTTGTAAGTGAAGAAACGGAAAGACAGAGAGGCTAATTTGCTAAAAGTCACTCAACTAATAGATGGTAGAGATGGAGTATGAGCGTAGGCAGTCTCTCCTTGGACAAGAGAATTCCAAAGAAGAGAGAGAGGCGAACAGTGTCAGACATTGCTAAGAAAGAGAGTAAGATTTGAGGTCCTCATATTTGGAATTAGGATGTCACTGATAGGGGCATAAATCAGAATAAAGTGGGTTAAAAAGTTAATGAGAAGTGACGAGACAATCCCCAAGAGAAGATTTTTACAAACTGTATATCTCATGAGGGACTATCTAGCATATATAAAGAACTATTACAACTCAATAATTTAAAAAAAAAACCCAATTTAAAAAAATGGGCAAAGGCTCAGAATGGGCAGTTCTCCAAAGATATACAAGTGGCTAAAAAGCACAAAAAAAGATGCTCGGTATCATTAGCCATCAGAGAAATGCAAATCAAAACCACAAGGAGGTACTACTCCATGCCCACTAGGACAGCTATAATCAGAGTCAGATAATAATATGTGTTAGTAAGGAGGTATAGAAATTGAAACACTCATAACACTGCTAGTGGGAATGTCCCTTTGGAAAAGTTGGGCAGTTCCTCAAATAGTTAAACACAGAGAAATTGTATGACCCAGTAATTCAACTCTTAGGTATATATCCAAGAGAAATGAAAACATGTCCATACAAAAAACCTCTACATGAATGTTCATAACAGCATTTTTTATAACAGCCCCCAAACAGAAACAACCCAAATGTCCAAGTGAGGAATAAATTGTATATGCTATATCCCTATAATGGAATAGCTAGCAATAAAAAGGAATGAATACATGCTACAACATGGACAAACCTTGAAAACACCATGCTAAGTGAAAGAAACCAATCAAAAAGAACCACATACATATTGTAAGGTTCTATTTATATGAATTGTCCAAATAGGCAATCTACAGAGACAGAAAGTAGATTACTGGTCGGCTAGGGCTAGTGGGGGAAGGAGATTGGGGAGGTTTGGGGAGTGGTGCCGAGTTTCTTTTTGGCGTAATGAAAATGTGCAACCATCACCACAGTCAACTTTAGAATAACTCTGTGAGCATGCTAAAAGCTGAGTTGTACACTTTAAATTAGTGAATTGTATGGTATGTGAATTACATCTTGACAAAGCTGTTTTAAAAAGTTAATGGGAAATGAAGTAGAGGACAGGAATGCTTGAGTGGGGAGGCAAGGTTGAAGAAAGATTGGGGAAGACCTGAATAGGTTTTACTGACTGAGAGAAGTCAGTGGAAAAAGAGAGCTTAAGAACAAAAAAAAAAGAAAGAAAGAAAGAAAAAGAAAAAAAAAGCAAGCATCATGGATTAAGCAAAGTCCTAACAGGGATGGACAGGAAAAGGAAAACAGTGACAGCAAAGATACAGATAACTGGTGTCAAGTTCAGAGTTCATACTTGAAGGATCCTATATTTCACGGAAGTGGAAGACAGGGAAGTAAATACACTTCAGTGTCTGTGGCTGAATACGAAGGTGAAGGATAGAGTAAGAAGTCGAGAAAAGTAATAAAAATTAGAAAAACTGCTGACAAGAAAGGGAAAAGAAAGCAACAGATAAAAACCTTATGCAGAACCGAGTAGAATGAGATTAGAAATAAGCTTTAATGGTATCAGTACGTGTGATTATAGGATATTCTTGGCTAGATTGGTCAGGCCACAGTTTATACAATAAGATGGCAGGTGACTTGGCTGTTTTGGGGTTGAAGGTTGCTGAAGAGTGTAGGTGAAATGCTTGATCATAAAATCCCATTGAGTGGGGAAGGTAGTTATATGAAAAGATGATGGATGTTTCAAAGGAAGAACTGGATTTAATGACTGAATCAATATGGAAGACGAAGGAGAAGGATTCCTAATTTATTTGTCTGGAAGAACTGACAAATAAATGACCAAAAAAGAGTTCTTGGAGAGGGAGCAGACTACAGAAAGATGAATTACTCAAAAATATATCATAAGGTTTAGATTGAGGAAGGTTCTTAGGAAAACAAACCTGTCATTTTAAAGAGAAACAGGAATTCAGGTGAGGCCCAGAGAAATTAAATGACTTTGATAAAGCCACAAAGTACCAATCGAAGATCAGAAATGACTCTAAACTCCAGGCCATTCTATTACACCACAGAACCTCACTAATATCTGGAGTTTGACATGATACAGGACAAACAAATGGTGATGCTTCCTGAGGAGGTTCAATAGCTCTAAAATTGGGTTTGAATTTCTAGGTTTATTTCAGGTGATAGTGGGGAAATATGATTCAGGAACAAAATGAATGACAGGAGAAGCCAATATGAGATAAAACATTTGCTCTGGTAATCCACACGGAGATAATCAAGAGTTGGATGTAGAATGATATAAGTACCTTAAAATATTCTAATGCAAGAACATTTAATGCTTCAAAATCCTCTCAATGTTATTTGGCAATATAGATGATAGGACATATAAATTTATTATGACTTAGAATTTTTAACATTAAGAAGAGCTTTTGCTTACTTTTAAGGTTCTTTTTATGTTACAGAAATATGAAATACTGAATTGAAGTCTTGATAAGGTCTCTTTTAAGGGGCTAGATATTTGCCTTACCTTTACTACCTTGTAGTCACACAAGTATTCCACCTCATAATTGTTTAGATTCCTTTTGGTGATTCCAATCGATTTACATGTGAGTTTTTCTTTTCTACATAATTCCTGAAGAGTATCAAGTGAAACTAGGCAAGGCACACACCAAGCTACAATAAGAAAATAGAATTCTTTACTAATGAAGTAGCTACTCAATTAAAACAAAAAAAGGAAAAACTTAAGACCTCTATATCCCCACCCTTCAACTAGCAAATTTTACAGGACTGAAAATTCATATGACAAGAAACCATTTATATGTCTTCAAGAAAAAGTTAAGCATTAAAGAACTATTTTGGTAAACTGGTCTTGGATTTTTTTCATGGATCTCTATCCTACTATGCTTAACTAATGTAAATTAATTTCTACTAAGCCACCTGAACAATAAGTTTCATGTCTGTAAGCTTTCTTAAAATTACATATAGATGCAAATGGCAACAGAGATAATGTTTTTACCTTTTCCATTATATTCTATATAGAATATAAAGAATATAATCAGTTTTAATAAAATGTAGATCCTAAGACAAACTTATTGTTATTAAAAATATCTTAAATATATTTTAAAACAGCCTTACAGTTGTAATTTTGTATACAACTGTAATAACAGTTGTTATTAAAAACAACTTTCTCCCTTTCTCTTAGTTGGACAATAAGAAATGAAATCTTACTGAAATATAGTTCTACAGTAACATAGTCATACAGCAATCACATGCCCTACTTTTCCCATTCTGGAATGCTGCATGAAATTTTAAGTCCATTTATTATTTTGCCTATGCTGTATCATTATCAAGGTAAATAAGCCCAAGAATTATTACAAATAATGGAGAATTTATTTTCATAATTCTCATTTCCTGCATTGTTTTAAAGCCAAGATTTACAAAACAGAGTACTCAATTTACATAATCCATACCAAGCTTAAAAAAAATCAGACACACTCATAATTAACCTTACAGAAGCCAGTAACTAAATGTGCTAAAGATTTTACTCTCAATTTTGTGTACACAGTATGCTACCACATGGCATATAAAATATGTTAACACAAACTGATGTTTAGAAATATATAATAAACTTGGTTTTATGGCTAGCGTTATGGTAAGCACTCCAGAGAATCAAGGGTCCTCTGCCCCACCCTTTGCTATGCTACCCAGCTACATGACTTTAGTCATGTTTTCATCTTTCCAGATTTCAGATTCACTGAAAAAGTGTGAGGGTGGGAGTTAAAGTGGAATTAACCAAACAAAATCTATCAGTAAACTCAAGCTTTACTCGGTAGCTCTCCAAGGTAGTTGTGATAACCTTTTGTTTTGAGGTAATTTCCAAGGAAGAGAGAACACACAGCAGCTCTTAACTATATCCTTCCCTCACCCTCCCCAACTCACACTGGGGCTTCATCGTCAGAAACCCTGAAGCACGATTTCCACCACCCTGCTTCCTACAAAAGATTCGTAATTCTAGACCAAGAAAACGAAAGGTATTTTCCCCAAAAAAATATTTGGGGGAGAGACTGCTTACTGTGGAGTGGTGGTTTGGGTGCAGGAGAGTGGTATAACAGAAATGACCACTTAAATGTCTTCCATTTAAAAAACTTAGGGATGTTTTGTGTAAAGTTAACCTCACTATGCTGATCACGTGCAAAGGAGGTTCCTCTTGGATATCACCCAAGATGTGTATGTCTGTTGTCCCTACCATTTTTATCTAGTTTAACTTGAGGTTCAAGAC
The DNA here is from genome assembly GCF_002201575.2 of Neomonachus schauinslandi. Classification (NCBI taxonomy): domain Eukaryota; kingdom Metazoa; phylum Chordata; class Mammalia; order Carnivora; family Phocidae; genus Neomonachus; species Neomonachus schauinslandi. Next base: position 123,876,327 of record NC_058407.1, read on the forward strand.
AACCCTCGACGGAAATGCTATTTTTGAGAAAAAAAACCTGGAACATAAAAAACCGCAAACCCTGGTTAACAATTCCGATTATCTATGATAATGTAGAAGATAATTCATTTGCAAGATTAAACATTTTATTACCACTACAAAAACCTTAAACTAGGTTCACACTAACCCCTAGTGGAAGAAAAGTTTGGGGATAATGAGTTCATAATCTAGGTGGACAGTAGTGCTAGCAAACACCTTTAAATTCTAGAATGCCTTGAAAATTCCAGTCTTTCAGAGGGTGCGCGAGACAGGCAGGCGCACACACACACACACGCTAGAATCTAATTCTCTGGCGTCCACATAAATAACACGCAAGTTCCCGGTGGGTATAAAAATTACCCTAAGGCAGAGGCTACGTCTTCAAACACCCACTTACTGGGATAGTCTCCGACGGGGAATGAACCCTTAGCGTTCATCCTTCAGCCCCAATTTCTTTTTTCCTCTGATACTGAGGTCACATTTACACCACCGGGTACTTCCCGCTTCCCAGTTAAAAAGCCAGCCCGAACACAAAACGTCCCGCCCAAACCACCACAAAGAAGTAAACCACACGCGTGCCCAAGGCCCTCGAGCACCGCCCCCGGGGATTACCAGGAGCCGCGGCGGCCGCCCGAATACCTCCACACGGCGACCAGGCGGGGAGGGGCCTCCGGCCCAACGGGCAGCGGGGGCCGGGCCACGGAGTCCGCAGGACCTCCGCGGAGCGAGAGACAGCCGACCTCGGGGCAGGGCGCGCGGACCGGGCCCCGCGGAAGCGGGGTGCAGAAAGAGACTGCGGGGAGCGAGCGGGCCGTGCCGTGAGAAGGGTCAGGGACCGGGGGAAGGGTGAAGCCCGCGGGGCGCCTTTGGGGGCCAAGGTGTCAGTAGAGCGGAAGGCGGCGTTTCGCCGCGTCGCGCTCTGGCGGGCCCACGGATCCCGGCCCCGCTTCCCGGGCCTCGGGAGTTTGCCTGGAGAACGGGGGACAGTGAGGGGTGCCGCTCTCCAGCCCTCACCTCCTCGCGCCTCGGCCCCAGCCGCCGCCATCTTGAGGAGCTTTCATTCAAACTGGCGCGGTCTGACGGGATAGCTCAGCTGGCCTGACGCCCCGCCCCCGCCCGACCTGCGCGGGAGTCGGGGGGCCCCGGGCTCGGGGCTGGAACCCGCGACGCGTCCTGACGTCACCGGAGGCCGACCCCGGCCGCAGCGGCGAGCGCGCATGCGCCCCAAGTCCCATTCCCGACACGCGGGAGGGCGCGGGAGCCGCTGGGGGGGCGGGGCGCGCGGTCCTGGTCAGGCGGCGCTTCTCTGCATTAGCGGCCAGCCCACCTCGATCGGGCGGTGTAACTCCTAATTCGGGAGTACGGACATCAGGCCTTCCCACGCCTTTTAGTTCTTTCACAGCAGCCCTACTTGTATGTTGTGCAAAATCCAAAATGTAAAGTGGAGCTGTGTGGTGCAGAGTTAGGTTTACCTCCCATGCCTGTTCCTCAGCCACCTGAGCCCAACCATTGTTTCCTTCCACGCTACACCCCTAGATCAAAGGTTCTCAAAATTGGCTACATGTTGGGATTACTTGGAAAGGTTTTGTTTTTTGGTCCCACTCGCTGAGATTGATTTAATTGGTATGGGGTGTGACCTGAGCTTTGGAATTTTTTAGAGCTCCCCAGGTGATTGTAGTGTGAAGCAGTTTGAAACCACCAGTCGTCTCCATCTGTGCTTCTCTCACTTGAATGGCCATAGGAATCATCTGAGGATCTTGTTAAAATGCAGATTCAAATTAGGTAGGTCTGGGCTGGGACCTGAGGTTCTGCCGTTTCTAACGAACTCTCCGCCTGATGCTTCTGGTGGGGGGAGGGGGTCGAAGGGAAGGGTGTGCACAGCTTGCTAGCATCGCTGCAGGACGCCAGGTCTTCTCTGCTGGACAACTGTAGCAGCTCCTAACGGGGCTCCCCACCCCCCCCCACCGCCACGCCCCCATCCATTCTTTACACCGCTTCCATGGTGATTGTTCTGAACAGTCTAACGCAGAAATCTTAAAAAGAGTCAATTGGGAAAATTTGGGTAGAAAGCCGTTTGACATCGACCAAGGATTTTTAAAAGAAATTTGTCAAAATTACAAAAATCTTTCAAAACATCATGTATAAATTTGAAATACTGTATACACAGAATATTGAAGAAATTAATTTGCTTGATTCCATTGTGAAGTACTGTCTAGCCACTTAAAAAGATGTTTATGAAGCCTTTAGTATCATGGCGGAAGTGTTATATGTTAAGCAAAAAAAGCAACAACAAAAACCTATAAAAGTTTCAACTACATAAAAAAGTATAGGAAGATAAATGTAAAATCTCTGGGGAGTGATTTCCTTTTTGATATCTCCTTTTTACATATTTAACCATTTTCTATAATGAGCGTCTTATTACCTTGGTAATAAGGAATAAAAGGTCCTATCCATCCCTATCACATGGAAGCCCCTTTGTGATATGGTCGGTCCTGTCCACTTCACAAGCCTCACTGCTCATCATTCCCTCCTAATTTGTGACTTCCTCGAATATTCCTGCTCCCTGTCCCTAGGACTTCTTCAATTCTGCTCTTACTGCTAGAAAATGCCTACTTTCCCCCATCTTTGCCAGGATTACTCCTAGAGACCCTTTAAGACTTAGATGCAGCTTCACTGCCTTCCTCCCCTCCCCAAGTGTATTCACTGCAGGTCCTGTATGTTCTTAGAACCCAGGAGCACCCATCCTTAGTTTCTTTCTTGGTTTTTCTTCTACCTCAGTGACCTCTCTTCACTCCCCTTTTTGGTTCCCTTTATCTAGCCTAAATGCTGGGGTTCCTCAGGGCTTGGCCCCAAGACATCTCTCTTAGGCTCTCTCCCTAAATGACTGCCTCAGTTCCCATGGATTTATATATCATCATTATGCTTAAGGTTCCCAACTTTTTGTCTCCAGCCTTGACCTCCTCCCTGAATTCCAGATTTGAATATCCATAGTGCCTAGCTGACATATCCTCTTAGGTGTTGCACAAACATCTCAAATTGAACACACTCATAAGAGTGCCCTTGATTTTTGCCTCCAGACCTGGTCCTCTCCACTGCAAGCATCCCCAAACTTCCTCATCTCAATACACTGCCTCTACCATCTACTCAGGGGTCCAAGAAGGAAATCTAGGTGTCATCTTGATTTACCCTCTCCTCATTCTGTAATTTCATTAGCAAGTTGTGTCAATGCTATGTTCAAAATATACCTTGACTCTGCCTCTTTTCTCCATTGCTGCTGCTATGCCCTTAGTAGAGGCTGCCATTTCTCACCTGCAGTCCTACAAAAGCCTACCTGGTTTCACTTCCATTATAGCTTCCCCTCCAATCCATTTTCCATACAACTGAGTGACCTTAACACATAAAATGGGACATGTCCTTCTCCTGCTTTAAATACTTCCCAGAGTACCTAGAATAAAATCCAAACCTCCTGATACCTTGCTAGGCCTTAAGTGACTAGAACCCTGCCACCCTGACCTTACTTTGTGCCACTCTCCTCTTTCCTCACTGTTCTCTAGGATCTTTTCCACCCATTCAGAAATCTTTTATGGTGTATCTCGTATGTGCCAGGCAATGTATGAGGTGCTAAAAGTAGACAGGAAAGAAAAAGACCCCATCCGCATAGAACTCATATCCTAGTGGAAGAAGCAGATAATAAACGAGCAAGTACATAAATATCTGAAGGCAACTGTAATTACTTCCTAGAGGAGAAGCTGCTCTCTCTTCACATGGCTATATTCTTATTGCTTGGGTCTCCGCTTCTTCCACTTCCTCAGAGGCCTCTCCTGGTCACCCTATCTAAAGAAGGTAACTCCTGTCTTCCATTCTCTCTCCTTGGCACTAAATGCACTTCCCAACATTTGTATTTATCTTGTCTGTGTTTTTTGGGTCTTGATCAGTTTCAGTAAAAATTTACAGAATGAATTAGACTCTTGTAAATCAACTGTTTCCGTTGTCTTTCGTCTTCAACCCCATTAATTCCAGGGGATAGAGGAGACCTTGTCTCTTCAACAGGTATACTGTGTAACTATCTAAACCAGCAGCTCTCAAAGTATGGTATAGGGACCCCGAGACCTTTCAGGAGGCTCATAAGTTCAAAACTTTACATAATAATATCAAGATGTTTTCTGACTTCTTTACTCTCCTCTCACAAGTATAGAGTGAAGTTTTTCAGAGGATACACAACTTGGATATTGTAATAGATTGAATGAAGAAACAGAACAGAGCTGTCTTCTCAAGACAGACATTAAAGAGATTTGAAAAAACATAATACCACACTTACTACTAAATCTTTTTTTGTTTTTGAAAAGTTATCTTTCATAAAAATGTTACTTAACATGTAATTTTTTTTATTTAAAAAGCGAGTGATTTTAAAAATCTCTTGGTTTTAGGTCTAACCCAGGGTAGGGTAACATTTTTCAAAACATTCAGGAGACAAGGGGGAAACATACTACTGTAATAGTCACCTGTAACTCAGGGAAGTTTGTTCTAGAAAGTTCCCTCCCATCTTCTCCATGGCCTGACTTCTGAGGATGGTTCTGATCTTCCGTGAAAAACCAGATCCATGCCAGGCCCTTGGCCCCAAGTTATCCTTGGATCTCCCCAACATGCCCAGTAACAAGAGCTTGAGACTGATAGCGAAATTTCACATAGGAAGGAGGAAGGGAAAATATGAGTCAAAGGGACTACAAGTTACAAAAGGAAGGAGGATGGTTCAACGGATGAGGAGGTGAAGGAGTGATAGTGAAACCAGAGGCAAAATATTTACTGCAACAGCTATGACTCCTGGGGGGAACCCAAATTCACCCCACACACATACCCAATATGCACCTTTGTATAGCCAACAACAGAGAGTGTCTGTGGCAGAAAAAAAAAAAGTGTTGGTTTTAACTTCTATATGGTAAATAACTATAACTATATATGTATATATATAAAACCAATATAGGGGCACCTGGGTGGCTCAGTTGGTTAAGCATCTGCCTTCGGCTCAGGTCATGATCCCAGGGTCCTGGGATTGAGCCCCACGTCGGGCTCCCTGCTCAGTGGAGAGCCTGCTTCTCCCTCTCCCTCTGTCTCTCCCCACCCCCATTCATGTTTGCTCTGTCTCATTCTAATCTCAAATAAATAAAATCTAAAAAAACAAAAACAAAACCCAATATAAATAAAAGCTCTTTAGGTTCTCAATAATTTTTAAGAGTGTAAAAGAGTCCTGAGACTAAAAAGTTTGAGGATCTTGGTAAATCCTGGCTATAAATGGAGAAGGAAATCAAAAGCCAGACGCATACATCACTGGCCTCAAGGGAAACATACAGAAATGCCTCCACCCCCGTTTTTTCCCATAAAGACCTCTGCAAATATGATTTCTGGAGACCCTTGGGGTGTCTCCTGTTTCATTTGAATGTTCTTCAAGAGGCAGGGAATAGAATGGACAATGTGAATTTAAATGAAATAATGCACATAAAGTGTTTAGAATAGTAAGCAATTAAGAAAAATTGTTTACAAAAAAAGCATATGAGTATTAGTTCAAAATTCACACTGTCAGTTCTTGGATAAACTATTTAACTTCTCTGAATCTATTTCTGTTTTTACATGTAGAACACAAATAATAGAGGCTAGATTACTCTTTGCATATTACAACTACTCAGAGTTATGGTGACGTTACAATTTAAAATGAGATAAAGGGGGCGCCTGGGTGGCTCGGTCGGTTGAGCGACTGCCTTCGGCTCAGGTCATGATCCTGGAGTCCCGGGATCGAGTCCCACATCGGGCTCCCTGCTCGGCGGGGAGTCTGCTTCTCCCTCTCCCCCTCCCCCTGCTTGTGTTCCCTCTCTCGCTATGTCTCTCTCTGTCAAATAAATAAATAAAATCTTTAAAAAAAAATAAAATAAAATAAAATAAAATGAGATAAAGAATTAAAGCAAACAGTGGTATTGTTATAAATGTTACATGGTTACTCACTGTTACTTTAGAAATCCTGACATTTTCCCACAGAATTTGTTTTGTGCTGCTACATTTTTTTTTAATCTTTAAAAGCTCTTACACATATAACAGCTTTGTGATGACAAGTATGTTGTGTCCTCCCAAGACTTTCACAGTATTATATATAGGAATTTATTTCTATCTGTGTATTTGGCTCTGTCCTTTGGACAGTATCAGACATGTAGATAGGCAAAATTATAGTTTGACATAATCTCTTCCTTTACTGGTAAAAGTGCAAATGTTTTAAAATTTTTTTTTAAAGAGCGAGAGAGAGCACAAGCAGGGAGAGGGGCAGTGGGAGAGGGAGAAACAGGCTCCCTGCTTGCCTGATGTGGAGCTTGATCCCAGGACCCTGGATCACGACCTGAGCCAACAGCAGACGCTTAATCGACTGGGCCACCCAGGCACCCCTCTTTTAAGTATTTGGACACTGCAAAGATAATTGGTGAGTGTATGAAAAGATCATCAAGATGTTCATCAAAAATATCTTAAGTTGTTAACTCTAGGTGGTAGAATATAGGGTGTTTTAGATTTTCTTCTTTTGCAATTTTTTTTTTTTTAATTTTAAAAAGATTTGAGAGAGAGAGAAAGGAGGGTGCACATGCATGCTGAGCAGGGGAAGGGGCAGAGGGAGAAGGAGAAGGAGAAAGAGAATCTCAAGCAGACTCCCCACTGAGCTCAGAGCCTAACATGGGGCTCAATCTCACGGCCCTTAAGATCATGACCTGAGTCGAAATCAAGAGTTGGATGATTAACCGACTGAGCCACCCAGGCACCCCTTTCTTTTGCAATTTTAATTTTATAATGAATGTGTATCATTTTATAATTAGAAGAATGTTGAAGCTGTTTTTACCTTGAAAAAGTAAAACACAAGAAAAGTTAATTGGCAAACCCTCCCCAAATTCAGAAGAAAAAAACTTGTCACATGAGGATGCAAGACAATTTGGAGAACATTTCATTAGGCAACAGAGCACCTTTGGTGACAATTTCAGATTTGATATGTTTGGGGAAAAAATCATGCAAAGCTGACTAATAAAGCCAGAAGCAGTGGTATTCCTTTCCTTCTTTATTGTGTTTCTAAAGAAATCACAAAATATGCAAAAGATGTACTTACTGGCCATTGTTCTGTAGAATACAAAGATGACTTATTTTTTCTTCCATGTAATGCACTTAATTCGATAGACACTGACTGAACACCTATGATCAGGTAATGTTCTGGGGCCTGGGACATAATGGTGACTAACAGCGTCTCTGCTCTCACAATACTTACTAATCTACTGGAAAAAGCAGTCAAGTAAGTAAATTATTACATAGACATGGAAGAAAAGAAAATTCTTGAATAAATCCTTTTGATATTTTATTCTACAGGTTTCACTGATCTACTTCAGGGGTTGACATTTTCTGTAAAGAGCCAGACAGTAAATATTTTAAAGTTTGTGGGCCACAGAGTCTCTGTTGCAACTACTCACTGCCATTACAGTGTGAAAACAGCCACAAACAATACAGATACCAGTGAGCCTGGCTATATTCTAATTAAATTTTATTTACAAAAATAGGAATGGCATAGAACTGACACACTGGCTAGAGTTTCCCAGTGCCTGATCTAGTTTAAAGAGCTAATAGTAACTACGAAATAAAATCCTAAAGCACTTTCCAAAGCACAAATGAAAGCAGTTCAACTAGTTCAGATGCTACTTTCCTATTTTCTGAAAACATTTAATTTATATTTATTTAATTGATTTCAAAGTTTTTATAACTGGAAAAGAACCTAAAAAATAACTAAGTACTCAGCCTTAATCAAAAGGGATGACTTTGAGTCTGCTTCTTTGTGGACTCAGAATCATATCTGAACTCTTTTTGATTCTGTCAATCTGGTACAGAATAATTATGAAAAAATGTAAGTTTGGCTTCTGTATCTTTAGAAATAGAATATTACTGCCACCGAGCTCCATAAAAATCAACTATAATGAATAAAGCACATCCACAAAGCCTGAACAAGATAAAAACAGTACAAGTTTTAATTTTACCATTGGTAAAGGTATTTCCTCTTCTCCAGTCTTCTGGGAACCAAGGAGAGAAATGAATGAAAAATCCTCTCTTGATAATAGAACCTGATATGCACTGCTCACCTTCCAGCTCTCTTTTCAATATACACAGATTAGTTGTCTTGTCTTAGCTAGTGAATAAGCTTTTCATTAGTTATCCACTGAGTATCTCAATGCACTGGTGAGTGCCCTCTGATGAACAGAATGTGGCTAGCCCTCTCTTCAAAATAAAAAAGACCTTTTAATTTCAAAAGATAAAATATGTTTGTTGGAAAAAAAAATCACACTAAAAAAATTGTAAAAAGGAAAAGTGAAAGTGCCACCCTATATTTCTGTCCACAAAAAGGCCACTGTTACAAGTTTGGTGGGCAGCCTTCTAGACTTTTATTTTCTATGCTTGTCACACACATATCTATATACAATTGTTGAGTTTATGAATTTACTTTTTCTTTTAAGCAAAAATGGTATCTTACTTTGCACATGGTTCTCCAATTTTCTTCATTTAATATCAAAAACTTATAAATTGTTCCTAGTTTCTATTTAATAAGAGTAAGATTTCTTTAAATTTGAAGTTATAGAACAGAAATTTTTTAAAAACACAGTTAAATTTCCAGTAAAATTTCCTTCAATGCACTCAATTTAATTCTAAATAGCTTCATGATAGAAAAAGTTCCTTATAATTCCCACTAATAAAGGACCTTATATTTCCCATCTTAAATGGAAAACAAAAAAAGGTTGCAACACTTACCAATATATTGTATTTTAATAGAAACATATACAATTCATTCAAAAAGTATTTTAATATAAACATCACTTGTAAACAAAACCAAATAATATTGACAGTCTAGTTCTAAAAAATTCCTGGTTTCTCTAGAACACTAAGACGCCACTTCAATAGTAATTGCTTCACATTTTCCAGTCTCTTGATCTGTGCACGTCACATGTAAAGATCCATCCCTAAACAAACAAACAATAACATTTCATAAGCTCTTTTCATAAAAGCAGAAAGTTCTTAAGAAATTATTTGAGGACTTTGAGTAACAAGATAATTTTAATTTTTGAGAGTATTAAGATAAAGAAGTAATACAATTTCAGTGTCTAAACTTAAGTATCATGTGCTATAATTAGGTAGCTATTCTTAAAAATTTCTTCCTAGACCAGTGACACAAAAGTTGTATTCCTTGAAAACCATGATGATCAAGATCTCAAGTTTAAGACCTTATGCACACTGAAGATGCATCATGCCATCTTCAAGCCTAGGCCAAGGCAAAACTACTCTAATGAATTTGACATTCTTGCTAAGTATGGTTATGGAATGAATTGTCCCTAAAGTTAATTTGGAAATGATTTACTTGCAAGACATAGTCCTATAGATGGCCGGTTATTAGTGGAGTGGTAATAGCTGGATTTAATTAGTAATTTATTTCCTAAAGATTTTCTGTAGCAATACTGAAATAAACTTATCCTTTCATAGGACAAATAATATCAATTATGTAAACCTGAGAAGATTTTATTTAAGATTGATAAAAATTGTATCTCAAACTTCATGGACCAGTTTTTTAGGCTGACCACACAATTAGAGTTCGTAAAAAATTCAGAATGCAAATGATTTGAGATACACTTTCTTTGTAAAATATAGCAATTTTGTAGGGCAAAAAATGTAACTCACTGATAAAATCTTTGCAAGCTTTAATACACGATTTTCCTAGAATGGCAATGTGTGAAGAAATCAATAAACTGACAAAAAAAGGTCAAGCCTCACAGTGAATTTTCTGAACATCAGAAGTAGTTTAATTTTGTACCTTTTCATAGTAAGAACAGCTAATATATCACGTAATCCATTTTCTTTTTTATCTAGATCCTGGAGTACAACCTGTTTATGCAAAAATAATATAAAGATGATTCAGTACTTTGATATATTAATAAACTGATGCAACAGTTATTCCAATGCACCAAATCTTACTTATTACTGAAACAAATCTTTTAAAATAGGGCAGTTTTCAGAGAATAGGATTAAGCTTTCTTAATGGAACTGTCTCCTCTAGGAGAGCATATAACTAATAGATTTGTTCCTCTTAAACATATCGTAGATTATGAAGTATACTTTGTCTCAGAAAATAAAGACTGCTTTTCTTTTTGGTAATTAAGCCATTACCAGTAACATGTAAATTACATTTTGGCATATACTTCTATATATACTTTTAAAAACTCCAATATTTTAAATACACTTGGAAAACCAATTTAAAGAAACACATGATGACAAATTCTTTTGTACAACTAAGATTACATTTGTACGTAAGAGATACTAATGAGGGGTGCCTGGGTGGCTCAGTCATTAAGTGTATGCCTTCGGCTCAGGTCATGATCTCAGGGTCCTGGGAAAGAGCCCCACATCAGGCTCCCTGCTCGGCGGGAAGCCTGTTTCTCCCTCTCCCAGCCCCCTGCTTGTGTTCCCTCTCTTGCTGTCTCTGTCAAATAAATAAAATCTTAAAAAAAGAAAAAAAAAAAAGATACTAATGAATTTACCAAAAAATTCTTTAGTTTCCTAAAGAAAGGTATACCAATAAACCAAGTTTAGAAGTGACTTTTCAGATTTTGCCAGTATCAAGTCTTATGATCTTAGGCAAGCACTAAGTACCTTGGTTTACACATTGTAAAACACAGAGATTAGAACAGATGGGATCTCTAAAAGAGTATCTTCTAAATTCAGTATTAGGTGACTAACTCTTCTCCTTCTGGCATCTGTAAGTTAGGATATGGTGACAGTAGCTGCAGAGTTTCGGAGTAGTATATGAAGAGAAAAGGTGATAAATGTACAAGAGAGAGAAGCTAAGGGAATGCTAAGGCAGCCAAGTGAGTTCAGGAATAGAGTACACAAAAAAGTGCTTATATAGTAATCCACAACAGAAACATCTTCAACTTTAGTAGTTGAAGGAGCCCTATTCCCCTAGATTCTAAGATGTTTGAGGTGGAGCCCAAATAGGTTTTATGTGTGTGTTTTCATTATTCTTTTGTTGAATTAGAAAACAGATATAAAGCTGAAGATACTATGCATTCCCTTTGGTGACCTACATTTATTTTATTTTCACTATAAAAGTATTTCATGCTCGGGCGCCTGGGTGGCTCAGTTGGTTAAGCGACTGCCTTCGGCTCAGGTCATGATCCTGGAGTCCCTGGATCGAGTCCCGCATCGGGCTCCCTGCTTGGCAGGGAGTCTGCTTCTCCCTCTCCCACTCCCCCTGCTTGTGTTCCCTCTCTCGCTGTGTCTTTCTCTGTCAAATAAATAAATAAAATCTTTAAAAAAAAAAAAAAAAAAAAAAAAAGTATTTCATGCTCATGTCCTGTGCTCTTTGTTAGAAATTCAGTACAAAGTGTTAAAAAGTAAAATGTTAAGTTTTCTAAATATAGTGCTAATACTTATAGATATTTTCTGTATCCATGCATGGATATTTATATACACACACCTACCCAAACACTACCTCCCTCACACACACCCATGCTCTTCAAACTTTTTATTTAAACACAAATGACATCATACTGTAAATACGGCTCTGTAGTCCCTGTATATGTGTTTTACTGTAATTATATTTCTTGGGCATGTTTCTAAGCAAATAAAGTGGCTCCACTTCATTCCTTTTAAAGGATGCAAAGGACTCTATAGTATGAAATAGAAATGTGGTATTTTGAAAAAGTAAAGGTATCCTGTATGAGAGGCGGCAACGGCCCAGGAGTAAAACCAACTGAGGATAAATCTTAGCTCAAGGAAAATACGGTGTTTACTACCATGAGCCTGTTTCTCAATTATCTATGAAATGAACCTAATACTGTCTATCTCATGGCATTTTGCGATATTTGTAAGTTGCCTGGTATAGCACTTGGCATAAAACTAAAAAATGTCATTTTCCCTGCCACTTACATTTTACCAAGGAGGGTAGAGAGCACAAAGACAAACAGAAAAAAATACATATTGTATTTTGTTTTTATTTTCCTGTAACTCTTTCAAATTAAAATTGCTTATTTCTTTTCTTTTTTAAAAGTAAGTAGAAGTAATCCATTCATAAAAATGTGTTAGATAGATGTCTTATATACATTTATATTAATTGATATTAAACTGAGTCTAATGAAGAAGGAAAAGCTAAACAGTTTCACATGACTAGTTCATTGCCAAATTTATGTATTCACCTGTGCAAATTTGTCTTCTTCTTTTGCAGAGTTTTTCCCCTCAGACTCATAGAGTTCAAGGCATACTGAAGATATACTTGCGGGGGCTTGTAATGTGTGTTGTCTTCGAGCTGGCAAAGGAGTTCCTGATGGGAACAGTACTGTGAAACTGTTGGCTCCTGATTCATCGACTTCCTAATAAGCAGAAAAATAATATGCATATCCTTTGATATCTATCATTACAAAGTTACTCCTATAATAAATATAATACTTAATCCTTGTTGATAATCTAGAAACTAGATAGGCAAAGAGAAGAAAACAGAAGTGATCCTTAATCCCAACCTACTTCATTTAAAAATAAATTGAAACATGTATCTCTCTATCTCTATTTGAAGCTTATGATTAAAATTATAAGAAATTAACATGTTAGATAAATACTAACTGAAAGAAAATGAGAAACTCATTAAATGTAAAATTATAAATCTATATGTAAATGTAAAAATTTAAAATTTTTACCAATATATAAAGTTTCACTGTAAAACCATGGTACATATAAGAACTTATGGCAATGAGTCTATGCTACTTTTATGGAAAAGTAAAGAAAAGCTAAGCCTACCTTAACTAAAATATCTTTGGCTGAACACTCTATCTTAAGGGAGTTTTCCACTAAAAGGTTTTCTTTCCCAATAAGAATCCCTGCTTCTATAGCTGCACCAATAGGGATGACCTCATCAGGAGGGATAGAATTCAGAAGCTCAACAGTTGGGAAAAGATCTTTAATCAGTTGCTGTAGCCTTGGGATTCGAGAAGACCCTCCACAAAGGACAACCTAGAAAATAAAAATAATTTTCAGTTTTTTACTTTTAGAACAATGGCCATTTCTCAAAATTAAGTGTTATAAGTTCAGCCATCCTTACCGCATGTAATGGTAAAATATAGGAAGCCCCATTTTAACATATTATTTTATGTTGTAGTTACCATATATATATAAATATATATTTAACACATTTTAAGTATTTAACATATTCTTTACTCATAAAAACAAAACTTAAAATGAAGAGATCTCACCACACAGTAGAAAATACAATATAGCCACAATGTGGCTTGTGATTAATACTGGGCATAGGAGGCTTAACCATAAATAGGCATTTGAATAGGAAATAATATATTAATACTTTGTCCTATTCCAACACTTGTAAAAGAAATGATTACATAAATCGTACAGCATTTTTGTGACAAAATGAATATAAGCAATCTATGTGAAAACTATGCCACAGATTTTTGTCTTTACCATGGAAGAACACTGAATTTTCTGAGGAAAAAGATGTTTTACAAAACTACATTTTAAGCTCTTGGTCCATCTGGTTAAATATGTTGTCTCTGAAGATTTTCATATAAAATTGCTCCTTTATGAGCTTGTCCACACAAGTGCCCCAGCATTTATGGCTGCCACCTGAGGGAATGGGGCTCCAAATCACCTAGCTCTGATGATCAAAGGGACTGGCATTCATGAGTCCCATAGGACTATCACAAACAAAGAGGCAGTTTTTAAATGGTTAAGGAGCATCCCCGGCCCAGTGGCTATACACCTAGTCTCAGCATAGAGGGAGCCAGGCAAAAATGCCCATTTCCCAGTTTATCCCTGGAAGAGGTTTGACTGCATACTTTCCCAGCTGCTGCTTGAGAGTCTGGCTTCCAATCAGCTTGTATCTAGGTGCTGACTGCAATCCTCCTCTTTGGGATACTGATGGTCTTGGCACACTCTCAACTACTGAGAGCCACTAAGAACAAAGATGGCAGCTTAGGCATAAAGGTTTGAGAGGCAACCAGGAGCTTGGGACTGGGGTGATTGACAAAGTTAATTTCTTATGTAAGACCAGTGTGTCAAGACTGGAAGATGTGGCAGTTATATGTAATGCACAGAAATCAACATGGAGAGTCTCTCTCTCTCTCTATATATATATTTGTTTGGAATATATATAATTTTGTTTGGAACATATATATATATATATATATATATATATGTTCCAAACAAAAATAACAAAATAAATCCTCAAAAACCAATCTTAATGAGACAAAGATAAGTGATTTTCCCAATACAGTTTAAAGTAACAGTAATAAAGCTGCTTGCTGAAGTCAGGAGAGTAATGTGTGAATAAAGTGAGAATTTCAACAAAGAGATAGAAAATATAAAAAACTACCAAACAGAAATCACAGAACTGAAGAATGTAATAACTGAACTGAAAAATTCAGCACAGAGGTTAAACAGCACATTAAATGAAGGAAAAGAAAGGATTCGTGAACTGAGAGGACAGAGGAATTCATCTAAACAGAGGAGCAAAAAGAAGAAAGAATGAAAAAGAATTAAGATAGCTTAAGGGACTTATAGGACAACAGTAAGTATACTAATATACATATTATAGAGGTCCTAGCAGAAGAAGAGAAAGAAAAAAAGGGGCAGAAAGTATATTAAAAGAAATAATGCCTGAAAACTTACCTAACCTGGGGAAAGAAACAGAAATCCAGATCTAGTAAGCCCGAAAATTACCAAGTAAGATGAATAAAGAGACCGACACTGAGACACATTATAATTAAAGTGTCAATGGGGCACATGGGTGGTTCAGTCGGTTAAGCATCCCTCTTGATTTCAGCTCAGGTCATGATCTCAGGGTCATGAGACTGAGCCCTGCATCAGGCTCATCGCTGGGCATGGAGCCTGCTTAAGATTCTCACTTTCCCTTTCCCCCTGCCCACCCTCCTGCCCTCCCCCCAAAAATGTGTCAAAAGTTAAAGACAGAGAGAATCTTAAAGGCAGCAAGAGAAAAGCAACCTGTTACATACAAGGGACCCTCTCATAAGATGATGAGCAGATATTTCAACAGCAATCTTGCAAACCAGATGTGAGATATTCTAAGTGCTGAAAGAAAAAACCTGTCAGCCAAGAATACTGTCCTGAAAAACTGATGGAGAGATAACGTGTTTCACAGACAAACGAAAGCTGATGGAGTTTACCAGACTAGCCTTATAAACAATGTTCAAGGGAGTTCTTCAAGTTGAAACAAAAGGATGCTAATTAATAACCTGAAAACGTATGAAACTATAAAACACACTGGTAAACGTAAATATATACAGCTGACCCTTGAATAATTCAAAGGTCAGGAACACTGATTCCCTGCATGGTTGAAAATCCATGTATAAGTTCTGACTACCCCAAAACTTAACTACTAATAACTTACTGTTGACCAGTTATTGTGTTACCAATAACACAATCAATAAACACATATTTTACATGTTATATTATATACTGTATTCTTACAATAAAGTAAGCTTGAGAAAAAAGTGTTATTAAGAAAATCATGAAGGGGCGCCTGGGTGGCTCAGTCGTTAAGCATCTGCCTTTGGCTCAGGTCATGAACCCGGGGTGCTAGGATCGAGCCCTGCATCAGGCTCCCTGCTTGGCGGGAAGCCTGCTTCTCCCTCTCCCACTCCCCCTGCTTGTGTTGCTTCTCTCGCTTTGTCTCTCTCTGTCAAATAAATAAATCTTAAAAAAAAAAAAGAAAGAAAATCATGAAGAATAGAAAATCCATTTACAGCACTTTATTGTATTTATTGATAAAAAATCCATTTATGAGCAGATCTGCTCAATTCAACCTGTGTTGTTCACAGGTCAACTGTAGTTAAATTCAGCATACTCTAATATTGTAATGGTGGGGGTTGAGTCACTTATAACTTTGGTATAAAGGTTAAAAGAAAAAAATATTAAAAATAACTACAATAATTAATGAATGAAAACTGAATACAAAAAGATGTAAATTGTGACATCAAAAACATAAAGTGTGGAGAGGAGGAGTATAAAAATGTAGAGCTTCTGTATGTGTTCAAAGTTAAGCTGTTATGTCTCAAATAGGCTATTATAACTATAACATGTTTTATATAAGCTTCATGTAACCATAAAGCAAAAACCAATAGTATATACAACAAAAGATAAAGATATCAAAGCACATTACTATACAAAAAACCCATCAAATCACAAAGGAAGAAGGAAGAAAGGAACACATGAACTACAAAACAAAATTAGCAAAATGGTAAGAGTAAGTTCATACTTATCAAAAATTACTTTAAATTATTTTTTGTACACTAACAACAAATTATTGGAAAGAGAAATTAAGAAGACAATCTACTCACAATAGCAATAAAAAGAATAAAATACTTAGGAATAAATTTAACCAAGGAGGTGAACGATGTATACACTGAAAACTATAAACATATTGATGAAAGAAATTGAAGAAGACATGAGTAAGTTGAAAGATACCCATGTTCATGGACTGGAAGAATTAATATTGTTAAAACACTACCTAAAGTGATCTAGAGATTCAATGCAATCCTATCAAAATTCCAATGGCATTTTCCATAGAAATAGAAAAGACAACCCTAAAATCCATATGGAACCACAGAAGACCCAAAATAGCCAAAGCAATCCTAAGAAAGAAGAAGGTTGGAGCATCACACTTCCTGATTTCAAAATATATTACAAAGCTATAGTAATCAGAACAGAATGGTATTGACATAGAAGCAGACACACAGATCAACAGAATAGAGAGGCCAGAAAAGAGCCCACACATAAATGGTCAATTAATTTTCAACAAAGGAACCAAGAATATACAACAGTAAGTAAGTGGTATGGGGAAAAGTGGATATTCACAGGGAAAAGAATAAAACTGTACCATTATGTTATACCATATACAAAAATCAACTCAAATTGAAGACTTGAATTAAGACCTGAAACTGTAAAACTCATAGAAGAAAACATAGGATTGCAAGCTCCTTGACATTGGTCTTAGTAGTGATTTTTTGGATTTGACACCTGAAACAAAGACAATAAAACCAAAAATAAATAACATCAAACTAAAAAGCTACTGAATAACAAAGGAAACCATCAACAAAATGAAAAGGCAACCTGTAAAAAGGGAAAAAATATTTGCAAACTACATATCTGAAAAGGGGTTAATATGCAAAATATACAAGGAAGCCATAAACTCAAAAGCCAAAAACCAAACAACGTAATTAAAAAATGGATGAAGGACTTAAATAGACATTTTTCTGAAGAAGATATACAGGTGGCTAACAGACACATGAAAAGATGCTCATCATCACTAATAAGGCAAATGCAAATCAAAACCACAATGAGATATTGCCTCACACTCGTTAGGGTGGCTCTCATCAAAAACACAAGAGATAGCATGTACTGGCAAAAATACAGACAAAAGGGAACCCTTGTATACCGTTGGGAATGTAAAATGATAGAGCCACTGTGGAAAACAGTACGGAAATCCCTCAAGAAATTAAAAATAGAATTGCCATATGATCCAGCAATCCCACTTCTGAGTATATATTCAAAGGAAATGAAGTCACTATCTCAAGAAATATGTGTACTCTCATGTTCATTACAGCATTATTCACAATACCCAACATATGGAAATATCCTGTGTCTGTTGATGGATTAATGAATAAAGATGTGGCATATATATAAACACAATGCAGTATTATTCAGTCTTAAAAAAGAAGGAAATCCTGTCATTTGCCACAACATGAATGAATCCGGAAGGCATTATGCAAGGTGAAATAAGCTAGACAGAGAAAGACAAATACTGCATGGTGTCACTTATATGTGGAATCTAAAAAAAAAAAATGTCAAACTCATAGAAACAGAAAGTAGAAAAGTGTTTGGAGCTAAGCAGTGGGGAAAATAGGGAGAGGTTGGTAAAAGGGTACAAAATTTCAGCTGTTAAGTGAATAAGGTCTGAGGATCTAAAGTATAACATGGTGACTATAGTTGATAATATTGTACTGTGTAATTGAGATTTGCTAAGAAAGCAAACTTAAGTGTTTTCACCTCTGATCCAAAAAGGTAAAAATATGGGTGACGGATATGTTAATTAACTCCATGGTGGGAATCCTATCACAATGTATACATATATCAAATCTTACCTGTACACTATAAATATCTTACAATTGTATTTGTCAATTACAACTGAATAAAGCTGAATAAAACTGCTCCTTTATGAAGACCTTAATTTCCTAATTCATACATTTAACACTTACATCTCCATAGGTACACAGAATATTTAATAAATAGGTAGCCCAGGAAGGGAAATCATCAGTAATTACTTCTTATTTCACAGTCTCTTTATGGATGTTCTCAAAGCTCAGTATGTTAGAGAAAAGGATCAACTGATGAAAACTAGGCCCCTTTAACATTAGGTGTGAAATGAGGAGTAATACCATACCGATCTTCAGGTGAGAGCATGGGGAACATCAACTGAGTGAAACAAAGAAAAAAAGAAAAGCAGGTTTGCCCTGGCAAAGTTCCCTAAGACTACTCCCTAAAAGGTCTGTTTTGGAGGTAAGTAAAACTAAAAGTCTTCTTTAAAATTTTATGATCCTATGTAAGTATGAGAAAAAAGTAGAATATGCCCTTTCAAATTTCTCATATTCAACATCAAAAAGCTTTATTAAAAAGCAATTAAGTGATGCTATGCAAAAACAAACAAAACAAAAAAATAAAAAACTAGAAAATCTTGGCTTTTGGAATTTTCATTTAAAAAAGTAAAAAAAATACTAACAATGTGTTACCATTAATGCTGACAGTAACCACCAAGTTTTAATTTAAATAAATTCTTTAAACGGTCTAGTCTGTAGTATGAGATTTCTTTTGTGATTTAAATTTTAATAGAATATACATATTTTGAATATAAATAACTTGTCTTACAAAGGCTTTTCAAATATAACTTTCACAGCAATGTCATAAAACTGTTGTTAAAAAAATCAAATCACCTTAACTACTTGGGTATGAAAAACATGAATCTAAACAACAAAAAGGAAAAACATTACAGATTATTTTAAAAATAAAGAAAACAATAAAATCTGTCAAAGCTTATGGAATAAAACCAAAGCTATTAAGAAGTGAAACTAGTCAATTTTTTTACTAGGGCAAAAAATAAATGAAAAAATAAATTGGCATTCAATGTAAGAATTTAGAAAAATAATGGAAGTGTCCTGGAAAGACTGGAAGAAATAAGGAGAAAATCAGAAATAAACCAATTAGAAAAGAAAAAAAACATGACTTAAAAAAAAATTTTAAAAGTTTTTTGGGGGACAGTAGTGGCAGGAGTTGGAGCAAAAAAACAAACACACACACAAAAAACTGTCAAACCTAGGAAAGGAAAAGGAAATTCAAAAAGCAAAAAATAAATAAGAGAAACTGTCCAGATTTCAAAAATTTCTCTATACTTTTAAATTTTAATATCAAAAGAAACACAAAAATTAAAAATTATAAGATTATACAAAGTCAACTGTTAAGAATTTAAGAAATCATCATGGAATAGGTCTACAAAATACTTAAATTCAAGATTGAAGCAGTAAAGAGAAATCATGAAAGTTTCTTTAGAACTTCTGAGGAACAGAGAATATCCACAGAATACTTAAGAAGATGAAAAGATATTAAATTCATCTTATAAGCATCTGATAACCCAGGGACAAAACCACAAAAACAAACACCAATAAAACAAAACCCTCTGGAACAAAGGTTGCAAAGTAGCAACTTGCAAATTTTATCATGCAAAATGTTTTTTTTTCATGCAAAATGTTTTGTCTCCTTACACAGAAATCTTACAAGTTCTGAATTAGTTACTAACATTTAAACAGTAAATTAAAAAAAGAAAAAAATCAAACACTATGTAAAAATATCTCTAGAAGGACTCACAGAAAATCAGTAATATTAGTTACCTCCAGGGAGGGAAAAAGATTGGGTGGGGGGGAAGCTTTTGCATTTTGAATTATGCAAATATAAAACCAATTCAAAGTAAACAGTAAAAAGTTTTATTCCAAGTCCCTATTTGAGAGTCTCTTAAAAAGTCAAAGGCTTCAGTAGCACTAGCCTGCATCCCTGAAAGGCAGTTTAAGTGGGCAGCTGCTACCCCTTTTGGACTAGGACAGCTCCTGTCTGTACGTGGCAGGCCCACCACTACCTCCTGTGCCCCTCACACCAGCCAGTGGTCACTTGCCATTTATAATCACATATTTACTCTTGCTTTGCTTACAGCAGAGATTTTAATGTGAAACTTTTCAAACTCTCTAAACCCATCTCTCAATCTAGTAGGAAAATGAGAGAAAGACCAAAAGGATTATGTGTTTCAGGGAAAATGGGGAATCTATTTCCTTTTTGAAGAATGGCACGGTACACTCAACCTGCTGTCTTACGTGGCTGCCTGGCAGCGTAACTGTGGTGTGGTACTTAAAATATTCATATAGTTTATGTGTAGAAAGAAATGGACTTTTTTTCATATCATCTGTGGGAAAAATCTCAGCAGTGGTGCATCAGGTGTGATGGATCAAATGCTGTCTTTCTGACTGACATTATATTCTGCGTAAATACTACCAATAGTCTGTCCCTGTAAAAGATGTGACCTGCTCACTTTTAGAGAAATGAAATGAATACTTTGGAAACTCACTTGACAAGGGATCTGGCACATTTTCTTATGTTGAACTTAATTTACAGACATGTAAATCATATCTAAAATCATATTCCCACATTATGTGGTTAAAGATTCATTTTAGAATTCTACATGTGTCTTTGGAGTAGGTATGTTGAATATATATTTAAAAACCACTGTACAAAGGGTCTGTCCTTGTTTAGAGAAACCTATTTTTTTAAAGGTCTTATTTATCTGGCAGAGAGAGAAAGCATGCGCATGAGCACAAATTGGGGGCGGGGCAGAGGGACAGGGAGAGGGACAAGCAGATCCCTGCTGAGATCATGTCCTGAGCTGAAGTCAGATGCTTAACCAACCAAGCCATTGAGGCACCCCTAGAGAAACCTATTTTGTGAGTAGATATTTTTCATGATGAAAATGAAAAAAATGAAATATTACTTCTAGTTTAAGGGTTTTAAATAAATTTTTTAAAAAAGATTTTATTTGAGAGAGAGACAGTGAGCATGAGCAGGGGAGGGGCAGAGTGAGAGGCAGACTCCCTGCTGAGTGGGGAGCCCAACACAGGGCTTGATCCCAGGACCGTGGGATCATGACCTGAGCCAAAGGCAGACGCTTAACAGACTGAGCCACCCAGGCGTCCCTCTAAAGGATTTAAGGCTGAATTCTACACCAAACAACTCAAAATGTAAGATCTGACACTGACATTGTGGAACAGAAGAAAAGGGGTTTCAGGTTCCAAATCTGGAGAAATTAGTTGTGAAAGAAACATTAATTATTAAATATTTCTATTTGTCAATTTGCTATTTTTTTCAAGCTGGAATTTAAAATGTAACCTCCACTATCAGATATTTGTATTTTTACACTGGGTTCAGACTGATATTTTGTTTTTTAGATTTTATTGATTTATTTGACAGAGAGAGACAGTGAGAGAGGGAACCCAAGCAGGGAAGTGGGAGAGGGAGAAGCAGGCTTCCCGCCGAGCAGGGAGCCCGATGCGGGGCTCGATCCCAGGGCCCTGGGACCATGGCCTGAGTGAAAGGCAGACACTTAATGACTGAGCAATCCAGGCACCCCAGATTGATATTTTTTGACAGCTGTGTTTTCCTATACCTGACAACTTTACTCACGTTCACGCCTGGCCCCTATAAGTAACTGCTAGAGCCTGTAACTTCTCCCACACGGTGCCTCAGGCTACGAAGAAAAGGAAGGTAATATTAACCTCTTTCTGAGGTACACTGTGTATGATTATATTATGTTGGAATAAAGTAAAGTACTGGAAGTTTTGGTTTAGAAGGTATTATTCTGAGTAAATGAATCAGATATATTGTGATATTTTGTCATTCTAAGTTCAAGCATTTGAGTCAAAAAGGAATAATGCTCTTATTTCTTTGAGCATGTCTCAGGAGTTTTTTTTTTAAAGAGAGAGAGAGAGAAGTAGCCTCTGCTTATAAAGTTACAACCTTGGACAAGGTAGACTATTAAGGAAGGAGCAGGTCATGCTCCTAGACTGAAAAAGAAGGGAGGTAGGAGCAGGAAAGATGAGAAAAGGACCAAGCTGTGCCTCCAGCTTTTAATATGCTTCTTATTTGAACAATGCTTGAGACTCACCCATATGCTTCTCACTGTCCCTAAATAGAAGCGTTGGGGCCCTACTGATAAGCAATGGTTCAGGAAATGCCACGGACAACTTATCACGCAGGGATGAGAGAATGAGTTGGAAGGCCAGTAGCTAAGGCACTTCTTTTTTCTTTTCTTTTTTTTTAAGATTTTATTTATTTGAGACGAGAGAGAGAGAACACGAGCAGGGGGAGAGGGGCAGTGGGAGAGGAAGAGTGAGAAGCAGGCTACCCACTGAGCAGGGAGCCCGACATGGGGCTTGATCCCAGGACCCTGAGATCATGACCTGAGCCGAAGGCAGACGTTTAACCAACCAAGCCACCTAGGTGTCCCACTAAGGCACTTCTTAGACCAACGAAACCAAAAAGCAGAACGATTCTCTTTTAAAGCATCTGATATCAAAAGGGGTTACTTTGTTCAGACAATATGGTTAAGGTAGAGAAGCCTGAAATACACCATCTACTCCTTCCTGCTAACCCACGTAAATAAGGTGAAAACAATAAATAAATTATCACAGAAAATTAATATATTAAAAGAATAATTCTTCATAACCAAATGAGGTCTATCTCAGGAATACTGTTCCACATCAGGAAATTATCAATAATTTATCACACAACTTTAAGACAAATATAAAGGAAACCCTAAGACTGCCTTGCAGGTGTCCAGAAAATACAGCTGTAAAGACTCAGCACCTATTTCATATTAACACAGGAAATGTTAGGAAAAGAGAATGCTCAATATGGGAAAGAGAATCTCTCTTTTTTTTTTTCAGATTTTATTTGTCAGAGAGAGAGAGACTGAGCAAGCACAAGCAGGGGGAGCAGGCAGAGGGAGAAGCAGGCTCCCCACTGAGCAGGGAGCCCGATGTGGGACTTGATCCCAGGACCCTGGGATCATGCCCTGAGTTGAAGGCAGACGCTTAGCCGACTGAGCCACCCAGGCGCCCAAACTATTTCAACCCAATTAGCAGTAATCACATTTTTTGTTGAAAGACTAATAACATATTCCTCTAAAAAAGAGAACAGAAGGAAGTTCTGACCAAGGCAACCAAATATATATAAAAAAGTGAGGAATACATATTTGAGACCACTCATGTGTAACCCTCACGGCCCACCCCAACTACCACCCCATTCTCCTGCTGCCCTTATAGCAAAGCTTCTCGAGACAGTTCTCTGTACTCGTTGTGTCCATGATCCTACCTTCTATTCAATTTATTAAATTCACTCCAGTAGCGCGTTCTCTCCGTAACTCCACTAACACCGCTATGGGCAGGCACCTGCACCTTGCCAAGCCCAGCGGTCAGTCCTCAGGCCTCACCTGCTGGTGATCACAGGGCAGCTGATCTTGCCCTCCCTAAGCACAGTTTTCCTTGTCTCCTGGTTCTCACGTTTCCTCACTGGCTAGTCCCAAACCGGCCTGTAAGTGCGCAGAGGCCCTGCGCCCCGTCCTGAGGCCTATTCTCTGTTGTGGCTCTCTTTCATGCAGGCATGGCTCTACGGGGCACACAGGCACTGACGACCGTAGACCTCCAGCTCAGAACGCTCTCCTACAGTCCGGACTCACGTGCCCAACCACACTGTACTGCTGCCCCTGCAGCCAGAGGCATCCATGCTGTGCTCTGATCCGGTCCCTAGCTCCCTTACCACTCTCTCCCTGGTCCACTCAGTCCCACCCACTACCCTCCCTGCTGCCCCTCAAACACAGCAAGCTTCTTGCACGTCACTGTTCCCTCCGCCTGGAAAACTGGCAGACAGCACACAGCCGGTTCCTCTACTTCTTTCAGGTCTCTCATCAAAAGCCACCTCCTTACATGGGTCTCTTATTGGAAAAATCACCCTCTGTCACTAGCTATGACCTTATCCTGCTTTAGTTTTCTTCATAACAGTTATCATAACTGGGCCTTATTTTATTTGTATGTTCCTTTATACATTACCTGAATATCCCTACTGGAACGCAAGTTCTATGAAGGCCAAGACTTCGTTACATTCAGTGTTGTATCCCAAGTGCCTAGAACCTGCTTGCACAGGAATAGGCGTGCTCAATAATTAGTTGTGGATTAATTAGTAAATTAATTCAAATGCATTCCTAGGAAATTCAGAAGACTCCATGAAAACTTATTAATACCAAGAATTCCTGGAATGGCAAAAATATAGGGGCGCCTGGGTGGCTCAGTCTGCCTTAACCCAGGGTCCAAGGGTCCTGGGATCGAGCCCTTCATTGGGCTCCCTGGTTGGCATGGAGTCAGCTTCTCCCTCTCTCTGCCCCTCACCCTGCTCGTGCTCTCTCTCTCAGATTAATAAATAAAATCTTTTAAAAAAATGGCAAAATATAAGATAAATAAGCAAAATTCTGTAAGTATTCCATTTATCGGTGAAAACAAATTAGAAAATAAAAGTATAAATGACATCTCATTCACAATAGCCATAAATCTGACAGCACATATAGCAATAATTTAATGTAAATACTAAAAAAACACGTAACTAAAAGTATTAAAGAAGATCTGAACAGAGAGATTATCAACTTCATGGTCAGGAAAACAAAATACTGTAAAGTTACTACACCATCCCAAATTATTTTACAGTCTTAATGCAACTAACAAAATTACAATGGGATTTTATGTAAGAAGTTGAAGAAATGATTCTAAAGCTCTCTGGAAAAAGAAGTATGAATAAAGAGAATTTTTAAAAATTGCTATGTTAATAATGAAGGTTTACACCTACTCAGAAAGTAAATTGTTTTCTGGTGAGCAATATGGCAATAAATATTAAAAGTTTTGAAATCTGGGATTTACTAAATTTTATTCTAAGGAAATTAAGGATGTTCACAAAGCCACAAAGACTGATTTTTTTTTTTAAAGATTTTATTTATTTTATTTGACAGAGAGAGAGATAGCGAGAGCAGGAACACAAGCAGGGGGAGTGGGAAAGGGAGAAGCAGTCTTCCCGCTGAGCAGGGAGCCTGATGGAGGGCTCGATCCCAGGACCCTGGGATCATGCCCTGAGCCGAAGGCAGACGCTTAATGACTGAGCCACCCAGGTGCCCCAAGACTGCTTTTTATAAAATCAAAACAACCTACACAATTACAATAATTGGTTTTATTAATTATGGTATGTCAATACAATCAAATACCATGCAGCTATTAAAACTACAGCTGTAGAGTCTGGGAGCTTGGTTAAAACGGAGGGATTAATCACATCAACTTATCTATGTGCTCTTCCATAATAAGCCTGCTAAACTGACAGTAAAGAAATTTAAGATATAAGTGCATGAGGGCAAAATAAATGGGAATGAGATCTTGAGTTTGAGATTTCAACAAATTCTGGAAAAGAGAGGTAACTGTCTTAAGGCAGATAAAGTTTGAGATAACCAAAGAGAAAGCAAGGTGGTCTGACATACACAGAATCCCAGGGTGGCTCAGGCCTTGGAAGCACCAAGCACCACAAGAAGGGAGGCTGAAGCTGAGACGTGAAAGCAGGGTGACTGGTAGAGAGGATATACAGAGTGACTGGACTCCCCAGAGCCCTCCCCTCACCCAGACAGGGGGCCAGCAGCACCTTCTCCCACACTCAGGGTTGGAGGTTTGGACCAGTTATGGGATGTGGGCACAATGCTACAGCACGGGGCAGGAGTGGGCATGGTGCTGAAAGCAGGTGGAATAGGGAAAGTGCACACAGGAACAGGAACCCTGATGCTCCTGCTCTCAGAAGGCCAGAAACCAGACATGTCCTTCTCGAGCAAGAGATCAGAGGATTTCTTCTGGAAAAAAACAAACAAAAAAACCCCCCAAAAACCACGAAATCCAGACACTAAGGAGAGAAAGGCAGTGGGCATAGCCATGGGTGATGAGCAAGCTTGGGTTCTGGAGGCAGACTGCCCGAGCTCCAGTCCCAGCTCCACCACTCATGCGCTTCACCTCTTTGGAAGCCTCTTAATTTCCTCACCTGAAAATGGAGATCATGGTGCCTACCTCATGGTGCTGTTGTGGGGATTAAATATTTTAAGGCAAGGAAAAGTCCAATTATTCCCTCCTCCTTCCCTATAAGAGGATGACACACCCCCACCCACGGCCACTGCCCTGTCTTTGCCTCTCTGCAGGTGGAGGAGACTTCCCTGCCCCACTGTCAGGTTGGTCTAGTTTTGGCCAACCGCATGTGAATAACGCTGAAGCACACCATATTGAAGCAAAAGCTTTTTAAAGCCATGCAAGCTCTCTCCTTCTTTCCCCTCTGCCATGAGAAATGCATGTCCCAGAGAGCTGCTCCTTTAGCCTGGGTCCTAGAATGGGAAGCACGGAGAAGAGAGCCAGAGCAATTGACCTGCAGCCACCTTCAGAACTGTTTACTGTACAAAACCACTGAAATTTGGGGCTCGTTTGTTACTGTAAGAAGGTCAACAAACTACAAAGACAACTCTTGTTTTTAAATTCTCAAAAGTGTGTATTTTAGAAATATCTGGGGAGTGAATCTTTAATGACATTCTTAATCCTAAGTATATTCAACTTGAATTCAAGCAATTGAGAACTGTACCATTTGTGATATCTAAATATCAGGGTTCCATGACCAGTTAATGAAGGAAGAGAACTTACATTAATTGATCACTTACTATTAATATGCTACACATGATATTTCACTTAATCCTTGTAACAACCCTGTAGAATAAGTTATAATACTCACTTAAAAGGTAAGTATTTTCACCCCCCTAATAAGAAGAGATAGTTATATGTAAACAATGAATCATGGAACACCAAATCAAAAACTAATAATGTAATGTATGGTGATTAACATAACATAATAAAATTAAAAAAAAAAACTAATGATGACTAACATAACATAATAAATAAAATTTAAAAAAAAGAGATAGAGAAGGCTCAGGAAATTAAGTGATTTGAAATTAAGTCTACTCTGGAACCATTAGCACCATGAGCCTTCCAGTTCAGGTGGGTCTGTCTCCAAACCCATTCACTTCCCATCACAGCCTCGCTACCATTATACTATGTCTTATTCTCCACGATCCACCCCCCCCCCCCCAGCCCTCAAGCACCTAGCACAATGCCTGGCATGTTATAAGTGTTCAAAAAAAAACAACTTCTGAACTAAACTGCAAAGAAAACCACCCAAAAAACAAAAATACCCCAATTTCTACTATACAGTGTACACCAAAATAGTTAAAATATATAAATTTTCAAACTATAGACAATTTAACAGAAAACAGTATTAAATATCTGTCATACATCTGAACAGAGATGGAATTTATAAACTTAGAGGCAGCTGAAGAAATCAGAGTGACAGACCAATAGATATAAATAAATAAATGAAATTTCTGTATGTCAAGTACCATCCTTCCCTCAGAGGACCAAAATTAAACAGTAAACTACACGCCCCAGAAGAAGATTGCAGTAAATCACAATTAATGTACTGATTATGTAAAGCATTTGTACAAAACAATTTTTTTAAAATAGGAAGATTTGAATCATTACATAGGCAAAGAATATGAAATAAGTAGGAAACAAGGAAATACAAAATTGAATAAACATTTAAGAGATAATCCTCTAAGTATCAATAATATACAAAAATACCAATTTTTCAACAATTCAATGGAAAATTTATCTTTGAGTAAGACTCAGAGTCGGGAAGATAAAATACGTATCTTTAAGCATTGCTGATATGAGTATTAGTTAGTGCAACTCTTTTAGAAAGTAACTGAAGGGGGAAGCCTGGGTGGCTCAGTCATTAAGTACCTGCCTTCAGTTTCAGGTCATGATCCCAGGGTCCTAGGATCGAGCCCCGCATCGGGCTCCCTGCTCAGTGGAAGCCTGCTTTTCTCTCTCCCACTTCCCTTGCTTGTGTTACCACTTAGCTTTTGCTTACATCTTAAAAAATATACTGGAAAGGAACTATTCTTTTTTGCTAGGAAACTGATAAACATGTATCAATGGAACCAGTAATAATTCAATTTTCCTTATTCATCAACACAAGCTCAGAAAATATTCAAATTAATAAAAATATTATTTCAGTACCAAGGGGCTCTTTTCTAAATTCCAAGTCTGATACTACTCCTAAAATAAATAAGAAAAATATAAAAGTATTACCTTATTGATATCATCTGCTGTAAATCCACTTTGTTCTAAGAGTTCTCTGATTGCTTCTATACATTTATTAAAAAGTGGAGAACAGAGAAGTTCAAATCTTGCTCTGTATAACACACACACACACACACACACACACACACACACACACACACAGAAGAAAAGACATAGAGAAAAGGCTCAGTACAATTAAGACAATTTTTCTTGTGAAGAGCAATACCAAAACCTAATGTGACAGTTCTCTTAAAAATAGGTTTATGATCAGAACAAGACATTTAACACCCAACAGTGTAACACCATGGGGGGCAGGGGACATCTAAGTTATTCACCTATAAATATATGAAGACATTCAACATCAAATTCAGAAGATTCTTACCCATGGCTTACTTATAAGCTTTCAAAAAACCTAAAAATAAATACACAGTGTATGGCATTCCCAACAAAGCCACAGATTCAAATCAAACCATCATTTGGAAGCTTTTGCTATTTTTATATGTTAGAAGTTTAAAAAATTATTATTTTTTCTTTATAATCTGAGTCTATGCGGTACATAAGTTTAGTTCTCTTGCTCTGAGAAGCTTGAATGCTAGCATATAATTTTAAGAAAGATCTATGTTTATGAAAAATGTACTCCCTAATTTCTACTAAACTGAAATGCAGATGCCTGATTTTTAAATTTATTTGTGCTATCTATATATACCTAATAGTTGAAATCTTTGTAATAAAGGCAAAATTTCCTTCATGAAAAATTACAAATTCTATTTCATTCCTAATAACTAAGCAATAATACACAAGCATATACTGGTACTTGGACAAACTCAGCACTAAATTAGGAATTCTAGAAACAGAAAAAATACACAACACTCTGCCCCCAACCTTTCAATCTTTTGGATTATAGTTTGAAATCTCTCTTTGAAGAGCTGGTGCAGTGCTAATAGAATTTTCTGTGAGCCACCAGACTACTGAGCACTTGAACTGTGGCTAGTGCTACTGAGGAATTGAATTTTTTATGTTATTTATTTCTAATTAATTATAATTTAATAGCTACAGGTGGCTAGTGGCTATTGTACTGGGCACGCAGAGCTAGAGTCTTCAGGAAAGCCCAGGGAAATAAGGAAGCTAAACTACAAGGACCAAATGAAGAGTGAATTTAACCAAATATAGTGAGTAGAATCCTAAAAATAATACTGTAATTCCGGAAATTTTTACTATGTTTCCAAGTCACCTGTTGGTTGTTGGGAGGTTTAAATAGTGAACCACTGGTAGCTATTATTACTGTTAATAATACGCAAGGCAAAATGAGAGGGCAATGTCTTCCCTTTGGATTCTTTGGGTACACGTGTAATCACCTGTAACCAACGTTTTGGATTATGCGAAAGATAAGGGAATTTAAAACAATTTTATGCACATTAAACCTGTGTTTACTAAATAAACACTATCAAAATTTAAAATGTTGACAATGGATGACAGAGGCAACAAAACCAAGACACATATGAAACTAAGGTAGAATGTGATAGAGTATGAACTCTGGAGTCAAACTTGTGGGGTTGGAAACCCTGTCCATCGCTAAGATTACACATACTTACCGTGTAGCCCTGGGCAAGAATGAAACTTCTCTGTTTCAGCTTCCTCATGTGTAAAATAAGGAAAACAACACTACTTACCTCATTGGGTTGTTATGGGGATTTGATGAGTTAATACAGATTACCACTTAGATTACAGCCAGCCACGCTGTGTTAACTATTTAGTTAGAGTAAGTACCACTAACTTAACCAACAACAAGCCTTTCTTTCAAAGATCTAGGATGCCTTTTTCACACACTGCTCTCTGTAGCTGTCAATAACAGGGCAAGCAATCACAATTGATGTCAGTACTCTGGGAGCAGTTACTTAGTCTGACAAGAACTGGACCTCACAATAAAGACAGGAAAGCTCTCCTTGTACTGACGGTTAATAAATCTCAAAAGAACAAACAAAAAGCCCTAAGTGAGAACCTAAAAATATGAATGTATTTGGACTTTTGTAAGTTTCCTGAATTTCAGTTTTACCTGGACACGTTGCAGTCAAAATCTTGACCTTCATATAGTGAGTCGAGGAAACAATTGGCGCTTCCCAAGGTTGACAAAGAATGCTTTGCGATGTCAGCACTGCTCATCAACTTCATCATGGCTCGGGCGTTCCCTCTCACGTCATGTCTGAAGGATCTAAATCAAGAATATAGTCTTTGGAGCTTAATAATTCCTAGGCCATTTAGAATTTATAAAAACTCAAATCTGGATAATGCCTACTCGGATAATAAATCTCATATATTAATATCAGATTTTAGTAACGAGCTCCAAACCCTCCAAACTTTCTGAAGAAATTCTTTGCAATTACAAGGGTCTCCTCAAGAAAAATGAGTAACGAATATTTTTGATACTTGGCATTGCTAAATTCTGTGACCGTAATAACAGACTGTCCTTTAAGAAAGTAGAGTAGCTGCCATCTTTCTGCAGATGCAACAAATGGAGGGTGAAGGAGATCTACGTGACCAGGTCATGTCTCCTCTCTCTCCCTTTATAAATGTAGCACAATCATGGTTTAATGGTATAAAATGATCTGTCCAGCACTAAAAAACAAAACTAAAAGGGCTTTTTTTTTTTTTTTTTAAGATTTTATTTACCTATTTAACACAGAGAGACAGATAAAGAGCACAAGCAGGGGGAGTGGAAGAGAGAGAAGCAGGCTTCCCACCAAGCAGGTAGCCTGACTTGGGGCTCGATCCCAGGTCCCTGCGACCATGACCTGAACTGAAGGCAGATGCTTAACTGACTGAGCCACCCAGGCACCCTGGAAAAGGGCTTCTTTAAAGAAATCTGACACACACAAAATATGCAAAATCACAATTTCTCTATCTCCAAGACGAGTTAATTGTTAAAATTGCTTGGCTCTGTTTCTAAACATATCTAATAACTGGAATTGGTAGTCAAATTAACAATGTCTTATCCTTGAGTTGAAGCACCTTCATAACAAAAAACAGTACAGGTCTTTATGAAACACGTGAGAACTTACTTCTTTTTCAAGACTTTTTTTACCCAGTCGGTTTAATCAAACTGATGAAAATACTGTTTTGGCAAAAAAAAAAAAAAAAATTTTTTTTTAAGAGTGGCAATGTTCAAAATCTAACCTTTATCTATGTGACTCATGATTTTGAATAGAATAATTACACCTAGCAACAAAACTGAAATACTCCTTGTGATAGCAGATTAGTAACTGTATAAACACTCCGAAGACACTAATTCACTAGGATGTGACTTATAATGTAATGTAATCTTTATCACATCTAAACTTTTAAAATTTGTTTAGAAGGTAGTGAGCCCTCAGTGCCTGTATCCTCCTTTATCTAGACGTAACAGCAGCTCCTGAGGAATTAAGAATTCGAACTTGAGACCCAAGTTTACACAGTTCAATGTCTGGTGGGCCCTCACGCTAAGTGAAAAATCTGAGCACACTGCGCTGCGCAGCTTAGCCTGTTTCCGTGCAAATGCTCGTGGAGGACATTGTAACTCTAGACATGAAAACGTCCAATGCACTGGAAAATAAAAACAAAAAACATGTCCTTTTTCAAAGCAGAGCAATTTGAAATAGGAAAAAAACCAAAAAACGAAAAAACAAACCCTGAAGAGAAACTTCAATCGAAACATCAAGTCCATTAGTACTCACCTCTGAAACTCTGAAGCTAGATACTCTGCTAATGTCTCTGTGAAATGTGTACCTCCGATGTTATCATCAGTGGTTGTCGAAAGAACACGATATATTCCACTGTTCACTTCCATGACGCTGACAGATAAGGATGTTCCTCCAAGTTTAAACACCAAGATATTGCTTAAAAGAAAAATAACATGAATAAGTTATAAGGGAATCACACTATTTTAAAGGTAGGTTGGACATTAGAAGTAACTTAGTTTAACCCCTAATCATAATAAGGAATCTGAAAATCTCACACGAGTCAACTTAGTTGTCCATGGTCATCACTTAGTGCTGAATTAAGCCTAGAACCCAGATCTTCTGATTCGCAAAGTTTGTTTTTACTTAGTTGTACTGGTAAAATCGGATTTTTCTGAGTAAGCAGAGTTCAAGACACTAACTTTTCTTTTTTAATTCCAGTATAATTAACATACAGTGCAAGACACTAAGCTTTCCAAGTAGATTGTGATTATAACGAATCATAAGAGAATTAAACATAGAAATTTTACGTGCTAATATTAACAAAGTACTACAATAACACATTCTATAAAAATCAAACATATGCAAAACTAGAAGCTAATTTCTGATTTCTACATTTATCTAGTTCACCTAAAACTGATTTCCGACTGATTTAAACATATTAGTTTTTTTTAAGCTGTGAGATATGAACAAGGGAAACTAGGGGAAATTAACACATCTGTATTAATCTCCCTAAAAGTGCCTGTGTCAGCTCTATTAAGACAAGTTTTGACAACTAAATTAGGAGTATGTCTTACTATTTCATTATCAAAAGATGTCTTAAATCCTATGCTGGACTTTCCCCCATCTCCTGCCAAGAAAAATGTATATAAAAGTACTATTTCTTTTTTTTTTTTTTTTTAAGATTTTATTTATTTATTTGAGAGAGAGAGAATGAGAGAGAGCACATGAGAGGGGGGAGGGTCAGGGGGAGAAGCAGACTCCCTGCTGAGCAGGGAGCCCGATGTGGGACTCAATCCAGGGACTCCAGGATCATGACCTGAGCCGAAGGCAGTCGCTTAACCAACTGAGCCACCCAGGCGCCCCAAGTACTATTTCTAAACATGTTTAATAGTTGGAATTGATAGAAAAATTAACAGTGCCCTAGCCTGAGCTAGAATTTGGTCAGGCTTGTAAATTTCAAATCTTCCTCCAAGAAAGAAAGGTAACATGAGTGATAAGAGAAGGGCAGGGAAGCTCAATCTTCCCTCTCCTTGTGTCCTTTCTCTGCTCTCCCAGGATGTCTTTTTCATCTATTTGAAAATCTCCAGGTGAGTTTCAGCATCTTTTTATTCATAAAGGCCTTATATAACAATCCCTACTGATATAAGTGTGGTAATCTACAATGTTTTCTGCACCGAAAACCTTAAAGCTACAAATATGGTTTTTACCTTTTTCCAGTGGGGCAGTCTTGTCCAATTCCATAAGCCAGAAGAGCTGCAGATGGTTCATGGATTAACCGCAAAACATTAAACCCAGCAGCTCTGGCTGCTTCCCTGTGGACGATTTGCTTTCAATGAATTTACTATCACAACATGTTCAAGTATTTTCTTGACAAAGAAAATAACGTGTGCATATACTAAGTAAGGAAAAGGAAAGCTCTCAAAAATGCCCGTGCTTATAAACTTTAGAAAGATATTAAAACAAACTTATAATACATTTTGGGACTTTCCGGTTTCTTTAACTCAGGGTCACAGTTTTAACATCTCACAAGTTCAAGTAAATAATGCAATTATCTGTCCCAGAAGCAACTCAGATACTTGCCAAAGTCCCATGTGAAACTCTACCCTCAAGGCAAAGGCATGCATGCTCGTGAATTACATTTGCATAATGACCCATAAAAACTAAACCCAACTTTTTGTTTAGATGTGAAGATCTAAGGTGAAGAAATTATTGCAAATATTTTCATTGCAAAAAACTGTATATTTTTATATAATTCCCACATAAACCTTGATTGCATGAAACTAAGGCAAAACAATCTATAAACATCAACTTAACCTGGTAATTAAAAACATTTCCAATCGAAACAGCTAATAAGGTACATATAATTTTATGTTCTCTTGGCATTTCATAAAAGACAGGAAACATTAATGATCATTACTAGACTTTTTTACCATACTACTTACATATGTAAATATATACATGTTTACAAATACAACTTTATTGCCGAAGGTATCTTCAAATACAATTTTACCTTTTACTACATTATAATATTATGAAATCTATATTTCCTTTAAGCAAATAAGATAAACTTACCCAAGAGCATTTTTTTGCTTTTCTCCAAAATCAAATGGAACAGTAATAACTACATCATTTGCATCTGAGCCCAATACAGAATGTGCTGTTTCTGTGTATGAAAAAATATAAATATAAATTCCAATGACAAAAAAAAATATTGTGATATTTTGCAGTTTATTAATTTGTGCCAGTGATCTTCGCACTGTAAAGATTTTCCAGTTTACCTGATTGCCCACCCCACTCATTTTCTTCTCTGGCTCTCTTAAATCATGCAGAACTTTTTGTGGTTTTGGAAGTTTGTGGACATGGAACTAGGTACTTTCCAAAAAGCCTGGCTCTTAGGCTTCAAAACTTCAACTACCTTCCAAACTAGACTGGTTCCATTAAGAATGAGCTTCTAATGCATCAATGTGAAGACAAGAAGCATGTTAGTTCAGGCACATTAAAAGGCTGCCTTCCATCCCACCAATTCATTAACATAATTCCAGAACTGAAGTAAGCCTTATAGATAATCTACTCCAGAATTTCCCAAACTGTTCCACAGCATGCCACTCAGCTTCGAGCCTTCATCGGAAGTGGTGATAAGCCAGACCTGCTTAATCTGCCTAAATAACTGTTCAAAGAGCACTGCTAATCTTGAGCAGAGAGATAAAATATTCACTCTTCATCAAACTTATTTGGCCACTTCAATTTGAGAAGCTGTGAAAATGCTAACCTGGCCCAACTCATTAACATTACTTCTAAGGAAACCAAAGTCGGGAAGGAAGTCAGTTAAGGTCACACGGCCGGGTAGCGGCCCAGTCAGGTCTAGTATTAGGTCTCCTTCATCTGCTTGATCACCCTGCTTCTCTCCAGATCAAGAAACACCTCTTTTTTTTTTTTAAAGATTTTATTTATTTATTTATTTATTTATTTATTTATTTATTTATTTGAGAGAGAAACAGCATGAGAGGGGAGAGGATCAGGGGGAGAAGCAGGCTCCCCACTGAGCCAGGAGCCCGATGTGGGACTCGATCCCAGGATTCCAGGATCATGACCTGAGCCGAAGGCAGTCGCTTAACCAACTGAGCCACCCAGGCACCCTCACCTCTTTCTTTCTTTTTTTTTTTTTTTTAAAGATTTTATTTATTTATTTGAGAGAGAGAGAATGAGAGAGAGAGAGCACATGAGAGGGGGGAGGGTCAGAGGGAGAAGCAGGCTCCCTGCCGAGCAGGGAGCCCGATGCGGGACTCGATCCAGGGACTCCAGGATCATGACCTGAGCCGAAAGCAGTCGCTTAACCAACTGAGCCACCCAGGCGCCCTCTTTCTTTCTTTTAAGGTCAACTTTTAAAAGATCTTTTGCTCAATACCTTTCATCTTACTAAATATCAGTCTGGCAACATCTTCTGGGTTAACAAACTTTGTTCCTTCTCCAGTATCTACTTCGTATCGTAACTTTCCATTTTTTTCAATGACCTATAAAGGAAATTTTAAGTGTGTTAAATGAGGAATAATTTTAATAAAAATACAAAGTTTCAAAATAATAGAATATGTTATGACCTTGGCAATTACTTTTTGTAATGAAGAGGTAATAATAGAATCATACTCACTAAACATTTACTTTCCGTGATGTATTTCTGAGCCTGTGGATCATCAGAGCTGTCCATAAAAATAAAGATAGTTAAATATTAAAATCAGTATTGTTGATGTGTAATAAAGAAGACTATATTTTTCAATACCACTAAACAAATGTAAAAATACAATTATTAAGTTGCTTAATATTAATAAATCATGATATAGAGAATAGAATTAAATGGATACAGTATTTACAATGGTTATAGTGATTCTATTAAAGTGTTAATCTTCACATTTGAAAAGTAAATAGCTCTTATTTGTTCTGATCTTGCTATTAAGAGATGCCATACATCTGGGGGGTAATTTTTCCTAGTATCAGTGATTTTATGTCATGTTCTCTCTCATCTATGATCTTGAAGACCCAATCACTGAGATGAAAAGGGCAAAAAAAAAAAGATTCCAAAGTAAGGGCAAACCAGAATACCTAACACCATCTTTGTTTCTTGGCTTCTGAACATGAACCAACACCCGAAGTCAAAAAAAACTGAGAAGTACGTATGTTATATATGGAAAGGTGCAATATACTGCAGATCGATGGATCTATAATGTCCTATATCAAAGTAGTAAATAAATGTGTATGGCAATGAAAAAATTAACAATGGGTGTAATGTTGCTCAAAATACCAATTTGCACAGACTACAAAATGTTCTTATCTATTATTACCTCAATCTTCACAACTGCTAAGTGGGGTTAATTTGGCAGGTTATTATTTTAGAGATAAGGGGTTCATAGAGAATCAATGATTTATAAGCTAACAAGGGGCAGGGTCAGTACCCAGTCTTCTCTAGCAGGGTAGTGTTTTTTGCATTTTACCAGCTGCCTCCCAGTAAGAAGGTAAACGACTAAAGTACTTCTGCCCCTTTGAGCAGTGATAGGAGTCTTTGATCCTTGGCTTAATTTCATCTAGAAATTAAAGTAAACCCTTCCGGTCAACTCTTCTTCCAAGGTGAAATAGCTATTCCATTCAGAGATCAGTTTTAATAAGAGGAGTTGAAAATTAATAGTGACTATCTGCTGCAGTTACTGAACATCTGAGGACCCTAACCTGTGTAAATAAGAGGAAGACAAAAGGGGTTTAAGATGAACTAAGGCGGCTCAGAAATCTGTCTAGAACACTTGAGGATTCCTCATACTTCCTTCTCCATTACCTAATAATTGATAGGCAAACAGGTAAGGAGCTTGCCCAAAGTCACATGGTTAATTCATGGCAGAATGGATTGGAATCCAGATCTTTAATACAAAGTGCAGTATTCTTTTCACCTAAGCCTTCCCCCCCCTTCCTTCCTGTCTCTAAATCCAATCTATAGACTACATCCTGCACAACTATTTTAAGAGTAAGAAAAAAGATGAAGTCTGCCCATAGTAATTTTTTTGCACCAATATAATTTCAGCATGACACTTACCAGTTGTTTTCTTCAGAACAGAATTTTAGTCAACCAGGACAATTTACCCTGTTATCTACAAACTATCTGTGAGCTATCTAAGACCAGATAATTTGCCAGGAAAGCCTGTATTAGGGAATTTAAATAACTTTTAGAAATGGAGAATTATTTCTCAACTGCCCTGCAAAGGGGCCCTTCTCATGTAAGGACAGGAAGCACACAAAGCTCTTAGGGCCATATACAGGCAGGACCCTGGAGACTAGTTAGTAAGAAAAAGCAAGCAGAGTATGGAGGTGACGACAAATGGTCATGGATATCGCCAGAAAGCAGTGGACTGACCCACAAGTACATACAAGTAAAAACTTTATTTGTTCACACCAGGATTAAATCATGTAACAGAAACACAAAGGACGGTGGGAAGTTGGCATACACAGCACCTCATTTACATCATGGTCGTTAGAAGGCAGAGTGTTAATCCCACCACTGTATCACCACCTCTACAAGCAACGCCACTTCCTCTTCCTCGTCCTTCCTTAAAGGTCTCTTGTACCGACAGCAGGCTGTGGGACCTGGCACACGGCAGCACTAACGTGCCCCAGGGTCTTCTTCCCCGTTCCTGTCACAACACAGTGCCTTCCGTGTCTGAAAGCGTTTTTACATTCATCTGTTCATTTGGCCCTCACAACATTCCTGGGAGGTAGGTAGGAGCGTTACTGGTTTCTCCCTCTGTAGGTGAGGAACCTGAGTCACAGAATGGTAAAATGACCTGCCAAAGGACGGGCAGGGACAAATGGCTGGGCCTAGAGCTTAGGCAGGATTTCTGAGCTTGTTCTCACTCACATGGCCTCCTCTTAACAATATTTCGCCCCTTTATCTGTTTATTTCATTAGGAACTTTCCCTTTAACTTTATTCTCACATTAACGTTATTTCGCCCAAAAGATTTTCGCAATACTACCTTCCGAGTTTAACTCCACTTTTGTTCTTTTAGCACTTCTCCTATCTCAAATAAATCCCTGCCTATGTACTTTGCTACCCTTAATAGAATATAGTACAGGTCTAACTCTTCTTCAAGTACTTCCCTGTTTTTCCAGAAAGTCTACGTATCTACATTAGTGTTATCCAGTTATAAATGACACAGATCCCTCCATATAAAGGCCTAAAACAATTGAGAAAATGCACATATATAGATATATATCCATTTCACTGCCTTAATATATGCTTCTTTAAAGCAAGGAACCTATGTATGGTGTGGTGCTTATTTAAGCTGAGTATATTAATAAATATTAATACCACAGAATGCTTCCTTAAAATACAATTGTTACCACTAATTCAAACATACAGTGTGTGGCTGTGACTGAAAACATTGCAATTAAAATTTTACTTTGCCTTTGTTATGCCACTTATCACAGAATTTTTTTTAGAACTGGAAGGTATTAGAAAAGTCATCTAGTACAAATCTCTCATTTTAAAGAAACTGAGGCACAAAAAGGGCGAGTCATCTGCCCGACGTAACAAACTGCGACAGGGATAGAATCCAGTTCTAACTGGAGTCCAGTGTGTTCTACCACACCAGCTGCTCTCTACATTCACCACCCGTTTATCAGAGCAGCTTGCGTGCTTGCCATCTATTCATGGTTCCAGGTATACTCCCACTGGTGTTTTGACTACTTCTCTACCTATCTATATTGCTGGCTTTTAGGTAAGCACCCAAGCCTACAAAATGTAAAACAAAATCTCCTCAAACATGCCTGCACTTGTTTTATTTATTTTTTTTTTAGCCTGTAGACTGGAGGAAAGCCTTTTAAATTCCAAGGCTCCTATTTGTATTTCCTGAAAGTACTAAGTAAACCACTTAAAAGCTTTAAGTTAGTTAGTTTAATGATGGCCAGTAATGGCATTCCTTCTAAAGTAAACGGAAAAGTATGGCTCAACACCTTCGTATCTCCTAGAGGAAGTGTGTATGTTTTGGGGGGAAAGGGGGTGTGTTTGTTGAGGGCTTTGTGCTTAAAAGGAGTTATCTACTGCAGGCCGTCTTTATCCACACCATCCTCAATCGTTCCCAAAGCTGTCCTCTTCCACCATGTGCCATTAACAAAGTGAACATCTGTCTACAGAATATGAGGAAAAAATGACTTCAGAAAGTTCCCTAGAAGGAAAGTTTTCTAAGGCTTGCCTTCTGTAACATACGAGACAGAAAAAAAAGGCTAACAGAAAAGAAAGTAGCTAAAAGCATTTGGAAAACAGATTCTAAATTGTTTCCACGTGTTGTTCAAATGACACCCAACCTAAAGATATGTAATTATGCATATAAAGGGACCCAAATGATATGGAATGCAAAGAATTTACTTACATTTAATATTTTATAAAACAGCCAATACCTCATTATATTGAAGATTATCAATATGAATCAAAACACACAACTGTGGCTCCCTGTCCGTTCTGAATTATATCCTTATAGTGATAAGACACTAAGAACTAGTAAAATGGAGAGAATGATGGTTTGACCATTGAGTGCTTACTAGCAGGTATGTCATAGACACAGCAGTGAAAACATAAGAGATAAAAGTACAAATCCGTGGATCTACCTTAGTCTAATGAGCTATATAGAGGAATTAAAAAAATGAAGATCTTACAAGAAGCAGTCAAGTTAAACTAGTGAAGATTCAAGCAATGAGGTCATCGTATACACCATAATTCTCTATCTTGTCAACTAATGTGCCTCACCCTAGCCTTACCTTGGCCAAGGTCGTATACATTAATAACTTACACGGGTACAGTGTGTAGTGCTTTCAAACTTCTAAACCCTTTCACATCTATTAGCCATTTGATCCTCACAACAACCCTGTGAGGTAGGCAGGTCAGGAGTTATCACCTAGCCCCCATTCTACAGATGAGGAAACTGGTGTAGAGGGAAACTCAACTGCCTCGCTTCAGTGGGAAAGCCACAGCTCACGAGCTCTCTGGACTCGGCTCCACCTGTTTTCTATTAGACCACTCCTCACACATCCCAGAGGTCTTTCCATTAGTGGAGAAGCTTGGGAAAAGCAACTAGCACGGATCTTCCTGCCACTCTGCGTATTAACGGTTCATCCACTCTTTTTTCCCGAAGGACCTGTAAAAGGAGCCAGGGTGCCAAAAGGCAGGTGTTGGAACTGGGCTTCTACCAGTCTAGGAAGGAGACTCTTTTGTAATCAATTCCTAACTTTTGGTATTTGAAATTAGCCTCTGAAGCAATTTTTCAAGCCCTAGCTGAAAAGCACCGGTGGCCTCTTCGACTGCTGTTGCCAAGCGTTTGACTGCGATCACAGCATCCCTGCGGAGCTCGTTGGCAGTGTCTTGCTGAGCACTGGCCTCCTCACCAATAGCAATCAGCCTGTCCAACTTTTCTTCCTCACGCTTTGAAAGTTCTCGTGCCAACCTCCTGTTTTCTGCCAACTCAGCTGCAATAGTCCTGGCCACTGACCGCCTTCTTCGCCTTGCCCACCTTGGAGGGGGCTCACTGGTCAAAGGCCTATCCCCACCAGAAACAAAAGGAACTCTGGAGGAGACGACCGGAGGCCGCTGTGTGGAGGCCACCCCAGGAGTGTTTCGGCTGGTACTGGCGCAGGGACTGGGCTCACCGGACACAGCCAGTCTGGTCATGGGGCTGCTCTGACAGGGAGCAACTGCACCTCTGAAAAGGTGGTGGGAACTGCTGTAGCTGGGGGTCCCTTGAGAGCACCCTGAAAAACAAAGCAACAATGTTGCAAAGAGGACATTCCTGCCAAGGGAATGCTTGGAGCCAGCAGCGGAGCTGAGAGACAATCACAAAATTCTGGTAGTTCCTGGAAAGCCTCTTTCCACAAGGGGCTGGGAAGATTTCAATTCCTTGATCTGGACACTTCGGCCAACTGTAATCTTACCTCCAAAACCTCCCCGGCTGCCTTCCTGAACCCGTTTCCATGTGGCCACCAACCCAATCTCTATTCACACATTCCTAAGAACCCACTAAAAATAATCCCAAAACGAGTTTGGTTCTAAAGAGTACTTCTTGGGGCGCCTGGGTGGCTCAGTTGTTAAGCGTCTGCCTTCGGCTCAGGTCATGATCCCAGGGTCGGGCTCCCTGCTTGGTGGGAAGCCTGCTTCTCCCTCTCCCACTCCCCCTGCTTGTGCTCCTGCTCTCTGCCCAAAAAAAAAAAAAAAAAAAAAACCTTAAAAAAAAAAAAGAATACGTCTTCCACATTTAAGAAGTTCTAATACCTTATATACCTAGGGTCATTGCTTTTGAAGACCTGGAGCTCTTTCTTAGCAGCAGGCTCAGAAAACAGAGGGCATGGGGCAGAAACAGAGACAATGTTGAAGAGAACACCATCCAAACACATACTGCTGTTTAGAACCAAGTGACTCTGGCACCCCAGTCCTTCACATGCTTGG
This sequence comes from Neomonachus schauinslandi, assembly GCF_002201575.2. Taxonomy (NCBI): domain Eukaryota; kingdom Metazoa; phylum Chordata; class Mammalia; order Carnivora; family Phocidae; genus Neomonachus; species Neomonachus schauinslandi. Next base: position 123,918,153 of record NC_058407.1, read on the forward strand.
GAGTTACCTGCACCCGAGGATTCATCCCAGGAGTCCTCAAGGTCACTGGTTTCTCGCATCTGGTCACTGATTCTCAGTTGACAATCCTCATCTGATTCCTTAACTGTTTTCGAGACAGGCTGATGATGTGCTGCCTGAGTCCTGTTTGCTCTGAGAATGTTGGCTCCCCCTTCCCCTGGGGTGTCAGAGACCACTAAGTTCTGATCACAGTGCTTGGCCCAAGCAGCATCCTCCATTAAGTTGTCTGGGTCAGTCACTACCTGATTTCGGAGAAGCTGATCCAACGTATCATAAAATGGACAGTGTGGTGGATCACCCATACTCGTGGCATGGGCAACATACGCCTTTAAATATAACGCCTTCAGAACTTTAAACTTGGAGCGGCACTGACGTTCGGTGCGGCGGAAGCCTTCCTGCTGCATTCGCTTAGACACAGCCTGATAGACATCTGCATTATGATGCACAGTCTGGAGGCGCTGGATATACTCTGCCTCGCCTAGTATGGAGAGAAGAGTTCGAGTCTCCTGTCTGGACCACCGGATGCCCGCACTGCTATTGGAACTGGCCATAGTGGACTGGGAAGGAAGGCTAGCTGCAGGAAGCTCCTGGGCAGCAAGGTGGAAGTCTGAAGGTGTGGGGAGGCTCTGTGTGCTCTCAGTGTACTTCCAGGAGCCAGCCGATTCTTCCCTCTCGGGGCTAATTGTTGAGAAGCCAGGTCCAAGGACCGCATTTCTGGCTGGAAGGCCACAGGGGAATGAGAGTTACAGGGAGGGTGTAAGGATAATTGTGGCAGCAAGTTAAGTGGTGCTACCTGTGAGTAGGATGCCAAGACTAAGAAAGCCCAACCATGAGAGTTCGCCCAGGATAGGTACTGGACCAAGGGCTCAAAAGGGGCTTACTGGCTCCTCCACAAAAGAGAGAGTGCTTCTGAGGCCAAGACCTGGTACAACTGTATCTGTAAAAATCACCATTGTCTTGTAAGTAGACTGAGGGGGGAATATCTGGGCCATGAGACAGCTCACTCTAGAGAAGTGTCAGCAGGACCATGGTGGAACAGCAGGTCTGAAGAGCGCTCATCCTTTAACAGCCTTGGCCTCAGCAGCTTGCTCTGGCTACATATTACCATCTGACTGCCACCACTGCACTTTATTAAAAGGTAACTTTTGGGGCCAGAAAAGTAAGCTTAAGTTGTTCCTGATAATACAAAGATTTTGTATGATATGGCAGAACACAACCATATCAACACTCTGATCATCTGCCCTAAAACAGCAACATAAAACAGGCTCCCAGGAGACAGATCTATGGCAATGTTCTGTATTTTGATTGTATCAATGTCAGTATCCTGGTTGTGATACTGTAGTTTCGCAAGATGTTACCATCCAGAGAAGGTGGTAAATCCAGTAGTATATTGGATCTCTCTGTATTATTTCTTACAACAGTATGTAAATTTACACTGATCCCAAAATAAAAAGTTTAATTGAAAAAACCTTATATTATTGGCCGCTTATAGTGAATATAGTTCAAAGCCCATCTAGAGCTCCCTGCTTTATTAGGGATCTTAAAACTTGCAAATTTTTGACACCAACTAATTTATTTTCAACATGCTCAATACTCAGTTTGTTAACACATAAATGGATAGGGGAGTATATTTATCATCATAAAAATTTAAATTCTCTCCAAAATACTATCATTTTTGACTTAGTGCATAATACCCTACGGAAAAAAAAATAAATCAAGTTCAGTTTAACTAAATACAGGTAAGGGATAATAAAAAATATATGTAAGTATAAAAGAAATAAATATTAGATTTAATCCATAACCCCCAAATCCTAAGATCAACATGGGACATTTATACTTAAATTCTCAACTGAACAAAGCAAAAAGGGAAGAACGTGGGGCTAAAGGTTAGAAGTCCTGAACTATAGTCCTATCTAGCTCACCCCAACTAACTGAGCAATTCCGTAACTTCTATGTGCCTCAATCTGCTCATCTACAAATGGGGAGGAATAAAACCTGCCCTACAAATCTTTTAGGGATTTGAGAGGATTAAATAATAGATGTGAAAGCACTTTGAAAATTTAAAAACACTGTATCAAGTATTACTACTTCAGTGAAAATGAAAACCTCTAATTATTATGGTAATCTATAATTTGAGGAGACAGAAGTCTGGAGAAGGAAGCCTCTTTAATCTTTTAATTAAAGTTACAACAGATGATTAACCTGATTCTTACTTAAAATGTTAATTAAGCTGTTTCTCTAATGATTAAATTTGTAAGCCAACTGGAAAAGTTAGTTCCCAGAAAGTGTCACAAAAGGACCTGAGGAAGAAAATCAATAGCTTCTATATAAATTATGACCAATTGCAGCAGATTTTGCAAAATTCTGCACTACAGTGCAGAAAAATCTTCAAATTCCCACAAAATCTTCAAGTTCCCTCTGTCATATAAAAAGGTGAAAAGTCCAAATTACCACTTCCAAATTAAACATTATCAAACTATATGAATGTTGGCATTTATCAATAAAAACAGACCTCTGAGCAAAAAACAAATTATCTGAGTGAATCCCATCCTTGAGAAGATACAACACTAATCATCAAAAGAAAGAGCCTACTGGGATAATCTCTGAAATGATTCAATCATAAAAAGCAACAACAACAAAAAGACCAAACTGATCTTCCTAGCTTCATTTCACATTATGCTTAGAATGTATGAACACACTTTATTTCCATATGTAAAAGTATTATTTTATTCCATACCTTCTGCCAAGGATCTGCTTTACTTTCATTACTGTATTTGAAATATTTCTTATTCTACTTTGTTTTGCTGCCAATCCAACAACCTGAAAAACAGCAGCATATTACAATGCATGTAATTTTACTTATTTCAAAATATAAAAATGAGGGGAATAGTACCTCTTCATTTTCTGTGTAAGCAACAACAGCTGGAGTAACTCTGTCACCTGCATCATTTGCAACCACATCAGCCCGGCCATCCTGGAAAAAAAATACACAACTATATTAGGTCTCTTGAGAAAAAAAAAAAAAGAAAAAAAAAAATGTATCCACACACAAACACACACACAGATATACAGTCTCGTCAGACATATGTGGGCCAGTGTTACCTTGCCATACCTGTAAGAAAACCACTTTATCAGTATTTTAAACTTGCAGATTTAATTGCCATTATTAATTTCCTAGATTTTATATAAGGTCAACAATCCACAAACTGCCTCATTTTTTCAATCTGCTCTGCATAGTCAATAATTGGATCAAACATAAAAACCTTCCTGTATACAATAATAAGACTTATTACATCACCCTTTCCAGTTTTCTTTCTTCCCTGACAAATACATCTTTCTTCCTTTTTCTAGGTATGATGAAGTAGCATTAAATCCCTTTGGTTTTTCCTTCCAAATCACTTGACATTTAAATGCAAGACTAATATCAGGGGAGTTCATTATTATTGTTCCTTCCGCCTCCCTCCTGATGAGCAGACTACAATTCCTTGTTAAGCTCTTGCATTCAAGAAAGGTCAAGTCAGTAAGAGCGTGCACCACCAACTCGCTTCACGCGCTTCGCGGGATTAACAACTCCAGTTCCAGATCTCGACCACCCGGTCCTTTCCTGGCAAACATTCAAAAACCTCCGGGTCGGGACGTTCCGGCCCACCTCCCCGCCTCCAGCGGCCCTGCCGTTCCCGGGGACCGCCCCCTCCCGGCGTCCAGCGCCCACGAGGTCCTCGAGACCCCTCCAGCCCTCCTGTAGCTCTGACGTCCCCGAGACCTCCCAGGCCTCCTGCTGCCCTGACATCCCCCGGACCGCCCCTCTTCGGGCGTCCAGCGCCCACGAGGTCCTCGAGACCTCTCCGGGCCTCCCGCGGCCCTGATGTCCCCGAGACCCTCCAGGCCTCCTGCTGCCCTGACGTTCCCTGGGACCGCCCGACTCCGAGACTCCAGTGCCCACGACATCTCCGAGATCCCTCTGGGCCTCCAGAGGCCCTGACGTCCCCAGGACCGCCCCCCTCCAGGCTCCCTGCGGCCCGGACGTTCCCGGACCCCGCCGGCCCGCGTCGTCACGACCCTCCGTCCGAGCACAGCAGGCTTTCCGGAGGAGCTGCGGAGGACCAGGCTGGGTCCGCCCGGCCCTTTGCCTCCAAACTTCCCCGCAATAATGCCTTTCCGCACGACATTCCTAGGCCGGCGACAAGCGTGTTCACAATCCCAGAGGAGACCAAAGGACTTAGCCCCGCACCCGGAGAACTGGGGGGCCATCAGCCCGGAGCCCAGATCCCCCAGTCTCTCACCTTATAGACGGCCACACAGGCTGATGTGCAGCCAAGGTGAACTCCGATGGCCGCCATGAGGCGGCAGAGAAGGCAGCAGCAGTAACGAGTGATCCCGCTGTGGCAAGAGCTTCGGGCCTCGGAACAGCCCCATCAGGCACCGCGGAAACTTCACGTTCCCGCCCGCCCACCGGTCCATCCGCCGCGGCCTCCCGCGTCGCCACCAATCAGCGTGAAGGTTTCGCCTTTCCTCTCGGACTGCCGGCGAATAGCTTTAGTGCGTCCTCCCACCCCGCCCTGCCGGCACTGCAGCGCGTGTGCGAGAGTGCGCACGCGCCAGTCGGGGAATGCCTGGAAGGGATTTCTTCGTCCCGCCCCCTTCTAGGTCCTTACCTGAAAGCCAATGGAAACTCATGATTGAATTGCGTCATTTGGCCTAGCAACTCTCGGCAGATTTTTCCCCGACCACTCGCTCGGCTCCTCGGCGTCCTGTAACGGCCCCGGGCGGTAGCACCGTGGCTGGCGGTGGACGCGGGTGGCGAGGCGTTTGGAGCGGCTGGCTCAGCATGTGGTGCACGGGCCCAGCCGCAGTGGTGGTCTTTTTTGCCGGGCTTTGGGTCTCTAACCCGGGGCCGGCGCTGGGCCAGGAGGCCGGGGAACGGCCAGGGGCCGACTGTGAAGGTGAGCGGTGTGAGACCTGCTTGCTTGGCGATGGCACCGCGCTGCCCCGCAGCTGTTGTCGGCTTTGGCTTCCCCCGGCCCTGGCTATAAATAACATTTAACTCAGGAAATGCAGGTCCCCGTCACTGGTTTCCCATCGCCTTCGCCCAAGCCTAGGCAAAAGTTCGATCCCGGCCCAGTGACACCTTGAGGCCGCGTTCTGTTCTTGGGCTATTTGGGATTTGGATTAGATATTGTGTAGACGCAACCAGCTTCAGAAGACCCTGGCGCTGCGTCCATGCTGCTGCCGCTGAGGAGCGAGTCTGGCCCCTCCCTGGCCAGGCGAGGTCTTTCAAATTTAAATTTGTTTGACTCCCAAAAGAAAAATAAAACAAGTTGTCTGTAATTGAGTCGAGGTGGCTTAAACCAGAGAACAAAAGTAACGTTTGTTAGGACTTACCGAGTGAAGTTGATTTATAGAGGAGTATATTAACTCTTTAGGAGGAATACCCAGGGATGATTCCTCTTCTGCTCGCAGAACCTAGGCTAGGCACTGCAATCAGAACACGTGGGACTAGGTTCCGCCAACCCTTCTGCTCTGAGTCCCCATGCCCCTTCCTTGCAAAATATGCGTGATAGTACCTACTTCAGAGGGTTGTTAACAAGATTAGAGAAGATAATTGGCTATGCTAGCCCCTTCCTCCTGGACTGCTGTAACAACCATTTTTCATTGACCAAAATAATTTATATAAAGTGGATCTCCTCCTCACCCTTCTGTAACCTTGGGACTCTATCCCTACTTAACAGGAAACTGTAGATTCACAGTATACATTGAATAACTGGATGAGTGTAGTTTGTATAACAACTTAATGAGGTGTTAGGAATTGGAGTCCAGTTTTCTACCAGCCCTGCGGTAATTAAACTTCTCTCCAGAAATTGAAAATATCTACACGATGTCATTTTTAAATTTTCTATAGATATATTTGTTCAGCTAAGTTATAATTTTGTTTAAAGAATCTTATAACTGCATCCTATGCATTTAAAGCAGAATTTGTGAGACACAAACAATTGATCTGATTACTCATTAGTAATTTAATTTCTGGAGCATTTATCTGAAAACATTTCAGAAAAGCCAGAGCCCCTGGATTAGTTGAATGTAAAGCGTATGCCATCTTTCCTAGATTTATTACAGCATATGGTGATTATTGCGTGTTGGACTAGACCTCATTTTCTACGGTCCTCCCTCCCCTTGGTCACTCTGCTTCCATAACTCTGGTGCCCTGACTGTTTTTTGGACCCGCCAAGGACACTCCTGCACTAGAGCCTTTGCACTTCTTCCCTTTGCCCGGAGAGTCCTACCCCAAGTAGTCCACTTATGGTTTTCTCTCCCTTTCTTAAGGTTGCTGCTCAAATACCACTTTATCCAAGAGGTTTTCCTTGACCACTCCATTTAGAATACTACTACTTACCTTGTCACTCTCTACCCCCATTACCATGTTTCTTTTTCTTCACAGCCACAAGATACTTTTATTTATTCCCTAGCATGTAATCCTTGAGGGTATGGACTTTGTTTTTCAACCACTAGAACACTGTCTGGTACTTACTAATTGCTCGGTGAATGTTAAAAATACAAATGACAGGCTGTTATATTTAATGTTCTGTTCCTATTAATAGCATTAGGAATGAATAGGACGTGGAGCTCTAAAAGACAACATGACTGATCCTCTAGCTGAAAACAACTAAAAACACTGGATAAAATTTAAAAAAATGTAAAAATATTTTTAAAGATTTATTTACTTATTTGAGAGACTTTGTGCGTGTGCATGTGAGGGATGGGGGAGGGGCACAGGGAAAGGGAGACAAGCAAACTCCCTGCTGAGTGAGGAGCCTGCCTCAGGGCTCTATCCTGGGACTCCTGAGATCATGACCTGAGCAGAAATCAAAAGTCATGCTCAACCAATGAGCCCCCCAGGTGCTCCTAAAAATAATTTTAAGAGTAAGTTAGTAAGGTATAACCAGAGGCCAAAAATCAAGGTGAAAGTGGAAACTAAAAGAGGTAAAAGGAATGGGAAGGTGGCTTTTGCCTTGAGGGCATTTGTTACCCGGGCAATCTGCATTTAGGTTTTCCTGGCTTTGGTAGAATAAAGAGAATAAAGACAAAGCCCAGGACCTTCCCAAGTTAGGAGTTTAATATAAGGTCTTCCTCCAATTAATCTGAAATCCCAAAGAGCTAGACCTCCATTATAAAAGATGACCTGGAAATAACCACAACACTACCCCCATCCTTAGAGACTAAAAGCAATTGTGGTACTTGAACTTTGTACCAAAAGGGAAAACAAAAATGTCTCCAGATAACTCCTAATCACAAGATAGCCCACTTACGCATTGAGGCCCAAATGCACACAACCTGGATGGTCCAAAACATCTCAAACTGAAATTTTAGTTTAATGGGGTTTTAGACATCAGCAAATATTGATCTTACCTGTAGGAATCCACCTTTAGCCCAGCCTGCAAATAATTCTCATAAAGTCTAAGAAATAAAGCTTACATTCAGAAAAGTCTTGCACCCATGAGGAAGAAGGGCACCATGAGTGACAGCAAGTTTCGACTAGTGGCAGAAACTAGTGGAAAGGCTTCAGGTACTGGAATTATCAGGCACAGGGTAGAAAATACATTTATTTTGTTTTAAGAAATAAAGGAAGGGATTGAAAATATAAATAAAGGGCAAAGACTCTTAAAAATGTCCAACCATATTTGGAAAAGGACCAGATTAAATGGCTACAAATAGAAATTAATGGGATTAATAGAAGATTAGATACAGCTGATAAAATAATTAATAACTAAGAAGATCGAAGAAATTGTCAAGAATGAATCACTAGAGAGAAAGAAGAAGAAACAAAGAGAAAATCTTAAACATAGCCAGAGAAAAAAATACTGATGGACTTCAAATTAGACTGTCAGATGATTCAACAGTGAAAGGCCCAAAGTCACACAGTTAGTAATCAATAAAGCCAGGATTTGGACCCAGAGAGTCTGCCTTCAGAGCCCAAGCACTGAATAACTAACTATACCGCTTCTGAGTATACTGCTGGGAACTAAATTATTTAAGGAAATATTAAAAATAAAATCGGAACAATGAAGTAGTACACAAATTATTCAAGAAGTTCTGGCTATTTCTAAACTCTTAACTCCTTATAACATATGAATATTCTTTTTTTTTTTTATAGAGGGATGCTTGCAATTTTTTTTTTAAAGATTTTATTTATTTATTTGAGACAGAGAGAATGAGAGAGAGAGAGCACATGAGAGGGGGGAGGGTCAGAGGGAGAAGTAGGCTCCCCGCCGAGCAGGTGATGCGGGACTCGATCGCGATGCGGGACTCGATCGCGATGCGGGACTCGATCGCGATGCGGGACTCGATCGCGATGCGGGACTCGATCGCGATGCGGGACTCGATCCCGGGACTCCAGGATCATGACCTGAGCCGAAGGCAGTCACTTAACCAACTGAGCCACCCAGGCGCCCCAACATATGAATATTCTTAGGTAGCAATTCTCCCCTAGTCCTGGTATCACCCAGATTAATCTGGTGTCTTTTTAAATTTTTCCTCCAAAATCAAGTAGATAATGTGGGACTGACTTCAGTTTTAGAAGGTGTGGATGGAACTGTTGAAAATAATGTTTCTAGCCCACTGCCAGTTTAATTATTCCACCAACCTGATTTTGAGCATTTATCATTATCTTTTTGAAAAGCTTGTAGCTCTTTTCCTGCAGGTGGCATTATTATATTTTCCAAATACTGTTTTCCCCTTTTGGGCTCTGGCTAATAATTGCTTAATTGATATGTGATTTCACCTTAAAATTTTAAATTCAATTTCACTAACATTACCAAATATTTTATTGAGCATATGGGGGATTTCTGTGACAGTCAAAGATATTGTGGTGAGTTTTTAACATCAATTAGCAACTACTTCAAACATACAGGAAAATTTTTATATGACCTATACCTAGCATCTAGATTCATTGTCAATATTTTGCTACATTTGCTACCATTCTGTCTTTAAAAAATAAAATAACACACTTGTAGCCACTGTTTTCTCTCCCTTTCCAGGAGAAATGTCTGTTCTAAAGTTAATGTGTGCTTCTTTTCCATTTTTAAAGAACTCTTACTATAAATGTGTGTATCCACAAATAATCTATGTAATTTTTTTGATCTTAGTTGTATATAATTGTACATTGTACATATTCATTTGCAACCTTTTTCATTCAACATTATATTGGGGCATTTTATACGTTGATAACTACAGACATAGTTCATTCTTTTTAACTTGCCTCTAGAATTCCACTTTCTGAGTGAAATACAGTGTATGTAACTATTCTCTCTTGGAGGTTCGGTTAGGTTCTTCCCACTTTTACATAACTTTAAACAATGGTCCTCTGAATATTCTTATACATGTCTCCTAGAGCACATTGGTGATGATTTCTCTAGGTCATAGAGCAAGAATTTCTGGGTGATAGATTATATGCACTTTCAACTTAACTTTTCCCTATTGGACTGCAATTTTCTTACAGATATGCAGAATCTCTTTTCTTCAGCCAAAAAATACATTTCACACCCAATCTAGGTACTTTGTTGAGGACAGAGCGATGTGGCTTAAGTGGGAGAGGTGACAGACCCTGAGGTGTGAGAGGCAGTGGAAAGTCAGGTCAGCCGGGACTGTGGGACAATCTAGAGACTGGATTAGACTCTGAGTGATATGGAAAACCACAGGAGGGTGTTGAGCTATGAAGTAGCATAATCTTTCATTTTTAAAGACTCTGGTCAGAATGTTGGGAACTTAGTGGGTCAGATTACAGCAATCCTCTGGCCAAGAAATCCTAATGCTGCAGGAGAAAATATGAAAACATCATAAAGGATCCAAGAGCTGACAAGATAGAAAGATTTACTAGGGCAAAATTGAAGGGGAAGAAGCAGTCCTGAATGGTAAACTGAGTTTACACTCATTCTGCCCAGATGACAGTGGCCAGTCAAAGGTGATCTTTGGTGTGAGGGAGATGGAAGGCAAAGCCTAAGACTTGTTTTAGGTAAGGAATCTACTAAGACACTCTTCGCTGTTAATCTGGGATTCCCAAAGTGTTTCTCCCTCTGTGTAAGGTTGAACGAGCAATAAAGCTAACCCATCCCTACCCACAGAGGTCTCTAAGGAAAATTTCCTTGACACTGAGCAGAATTGAAGAAAGAATAAACACATTTCTGAGAGATTATAACCACAAGATATCCTCACTTGGATTTGCAGCTAAATTTCACATAAGGGGTCCAAGAAAATATCAAGCTGTCAATTTAGTTTAAAGTAGTCCCTGGCTAGTAGCTCCTAAGCCTGATAAATACAGACACAAATCCTTTATGGAAATAAGACATCATAATTCTATGCCTCAAATAATCTCCACAAATACATTTCAAGTGACTGTAAGTATCATGCAGGACAAAACAAGGAAGTAGACAAAAAAACAAATAATCAGGTCACAAGGGGAGGCGAAGGACCCTGTCTTTCACAACAAACCTTTTATGACTCACTGACTTTAAACTAGGTGTGGGAGGAGTGAGGGAGAGGAAGAGAGGAGAGACTTGGAAACCACAGCACAAAAATTCTTTGTTTTTCTTAAAGAGGAAGGGGCAAATGTGGTGGTATTGGGCGGTGGTGAGGCGGGGAATGTGGTGTTGAGAGATCTTTCTGTTGCTTCCAAGATATGAGAAGTAACACATCATGTTGCAGGCTAATGGGGAACCAGACAGGAGGGAGAGCGCAGAGGTGCAGGAGGAGGGAGTTGATAGGATCTCTATAGCGGGTGGAGGGGTTGTCAAAGTTCGTTCATAGAATTAAGGCAGAATATGCAGGTACAGGTGTGGTTGATGTGACAGCAGAAGCAGGAGAGACTTCTCTCCTGTTGCGTTTTGTTCCTCAGAAAAATAGGATGCAGGATCATGAGGTGGGAGTGAGGATGGGGTGGAGGTGCCAGACAAGCTTTGAAGAGAGAGCAGCTTTGCAATTGTCATTTGGGGAGTTGGATACAGTGTGGGTATGGCCAAGGGAGTAGGGTTGTTGAACAGCCCTGATGGCTTACTGGAAATTAGTGTCATGAATTTAAAGTGAGGCCAGTGAGCACCACTGTGTTATTTCCTCCAGTTATGTTCAGTGAGTGTAGGTACAAACTGGGTGGAGAGTTGGTTTTAACTAGGGCTTAGGGTTTTTCCAGGTGCATACAATGAGGGAGGGAGATGCAAGAGAATTGAATTTATGTGCAAAGAAGTGACTATACTGTAGAACATGGAATCTAAACTGAGTAAGGAAGCGTGGTGAAAAAGGTGGGAAAATCAATGGATTGTATGACCTGGTGGGGTCGGAGATCTTGGGCGTTGGGTGTTAGAGGACATGAGCTGGAGAGATAGGAGGTGATGGTCAGACAATGGGATGTTTCAACTAAAATTATAGAGAGATTATAGTCATTGGTAATGACTGGACCCAAGGGTATGACCATAGCAATTTTTCATGTATTCTAGATATTAATCTTTAGTCAGTTATGTAAGTTTTAAATATCTACCTCCAGTCTGTGACTTGTCTTATCTTTTGTTTATGATTTCTTTGGCATTACAAAAGTGTTTAATTTTGCTGTAATCCAATGTATGATCTGTGTTTTGGTAACTTCTTTAAGAAATATTTCTTCTTGAGGTGCCTGGGTGGCTCAGTCGTTAAGCGTCTGCCTTCGGCTCAGGTCATGATCCCAGGGTCCTGGGATCGAGCCCTGCATAGGGCTCCGCATCGGGCTCCCTGCTCAGCGGGGAGCTTGCTTCTCCCTCTCCCACTCCCCCTGCTTATGTTCTCTCTTGCACTGTGTCTCTCTGTCAAATAAATAAAATCTTAAAAAAAAAAAAAGAAATATTTCTTCTCTATCCTGATGTCATGAAGATGCTTTCCTGGGTTTTCTTCTAAAAGTTTTGTAGTGCTGCTCTTCCCATATAAATCTTTATTCACCTGGGATTTATGTTTGCATGTAGTTTTAGATAGAGATCTAAGTTTATCTTTTTCACTGGTGAGTTGTCTTAGTACCATTTATTGACTAGTATATTTTTATCCTCCATTGATTTTTAGCATCACTTCCATCCTTTACCAACCTTCTCTAGATTTGTGCATTTGTTTCTAGACTCTATTTGTGCATTTGTTTCTAGACTAGGTCTCCTGGTCTATTTCTGTGCCATTCCCACAGTGTTTTCAATGCTGTAGCTCTAGAACTAAATCTTGATAGATGATAACGTCTACTCCTCAAACTCCTTTTTTTTAAAAAAATATTTTATTTATTCATTTTGAGAGAGAGAGAGACAGAGAGAGCACAAGCAGAGGGAGAGGTAGAGGGAGAGGGAGAAGCAGGCTCCTCGCTGAGCGGGAAGCCCGATGTGCGGCTCAATCCCAGGACCGGAAGATCATGACCTGAGCTGAAGGCAGATGCTTAACCATCTGAGCCACCCAGGCGCCCCTCTTTTTTTTTTTATTAAAGATTTTATTTATTTATTTGACAGAGAGAGACACAGCGAGAGAGGGAACACAAGCAGGGGGAGTGGGAGAGGGAGGAGCAGGCTCCCCGCTGAGCAGAGAGCCCGATGCGGGGCTCCATTCCAGGACCCTGGGATCATGACCTGAGCCGAAGGCAGATGCTTAACGACTGAGCCACCCAGGCGCCCCCGCCCCTCTTTTTTTTCTTCTTCTTCAAACGTTTCTTGACTTTCATTTGCTCTTGTTTCTTCGTATGTATTTTTGGACCAGGTTGTAAAATCTATAAAAGTCCTATCGGGATTTTGATTGGAACAACATTATTTCTTTGAGAGAGTGAGCACAAGCCAAGGGGAGAGGCAGGAGGAGAAGCAGACTCCTTGCTGAGCAGGGAGCCTAGGATCATGACCTGGGATCATGACCTGGGATCATGGCGGAGCTTAGCCGGAGCTTAGCCGAGTGAGCCACCCAAGTGCCCCTGGAATAACATTAAATGTATAGATTTACTTCAAAATAATTATAATCCATAATATTGACTCTTCCCATCCATGAACATGGTTTATTTTTCCATTTCTGAGGTCTACTTTGAGATCTTTTGATCAAGTTTTATAATTTTTTCTTTCAAAGTCTTGATATATTTCATTAAATTTATTCCTAGTTACACTGGAATTTTTGTCACGATTGTAAATGATTTCTTATTTTAAATTTGCAGGTTCCTCATTGTTTCTTTGTATTAATCTGATATTCAGCAATTTTGCATAATGCTGTCCTTATTAAGAATGTTTTTCTACCTAGGCAATCATATAGTCTGCAAATGATAAAAATTTTGCTTTTTCCTTCCTTCTTTTCTTTTCTTTTTTTCCTTTTTTTTTTTTTTTTTGAGAGATTGTGTCCTGGGTGGGGAGGGTCAGAGGGAGAGAGAGAGAATTTTAACCAGACTCCATGCTGAGCATGGAGCCTGATGTGGGGCTCGATCTCATGACTCTGAGATCATGACCTGAGCCTGAAATCAAGAGTTAGATGCTTAACCAATGGAGCCACCTAGGCACCCCACTTTTTCCTTTCTAACAAACATCTCTTCCACTAGCTAACACATCTGGTTCTGTATTGAATACAAGTGGTGACAAAGGATCATTTTATTGTTAATGTAGGACATTTGCTGTAGAGCTTTCGTAGATATCCTCTATCAAGTCAATGCAGTTCTTTTCTATCCGAGTTTGCTAAGTGTCTTTATATGGATGCTTGCTTTAATCATGAACAGAAATTCGATTTTATTAAACACATATACATCTATTGAGATGATCCTATAATTGAATTATTAGCTTTTCTAATTTTAAAACATCTTGGTCACTGACGTGATTCTTCCTTGATTATGATTTTTTTAACGTGCGTTTTATTTTCAAAACGTGAAATTGGCCAGTCATTTTTGTCTCATATTGTCCTTGCCTGGTTTTGATGTCAAGGTTTGGCCAATCTCATTAAAATTTGGGAGGTTTTCTTTCCTTTCTTTTCCTTTGCTATTCTTGTCTCTGTGATAGTTTATATAAAATAGTTCTGATAGCTGGGTTCTTTTTTTCCCTGGTAGATTTTTAATTACTGCCTCAATTTTTTAAAATGGCTTTTAGGTCGGTTCAGGTTCTTATTTCTACGTAAGTTTATTTTTGTTATACTTTTCTAGGATGTTGTCTATGCTGTTTCCGAATTTATTGAAATAAAGCTTTTCTTATGGTGTTTTCTTATGATTTTAAAGTCTCTATTCTCTCTCTAGGTATGTCTCCTTTTTTATTATCAAATAGTTATGTATATGCAGAAGTTTAAAATGTAAATTTTTTTTTCCTGGGTCTATATTGAAAAATGTTAAGCACCTATCCATTCTTCTCTAGATAGTGCTTTCCTCTGCAGCTACTTCCAAGTAGTTTAGCTGCTTCATCTGAAACATATCTTTATTAATCTAAATAAACTGCTTAAAATGTTCTTTTTCAGTTTGGCACTTTTATTATCTTTTAAAAATGAAGTTTTAGATCTATTACACCCACCCACATTTGTCTCTTGCACACCCATTCCCCCATTTTACATACATTTATATCACCACTTGGGGTAAAAATAAATCTCAGGGTTTATATTGTTGTGTCATGTAAATTTTATTCAAAAGTTAGTTATCTAGTGCACCAGAATTTCATCTTTCATGTATATCTTTCTCCCCTTGAATTAAAACTTGCCTCAATTTTCTTTGGTTAATTTTTGTTCCAATCTAATAAATTTGTTCCAAATTTATTAAATAATAATTACATATGATTAATACATTTATTAAATAATAATTATTAAATGATAAATAAAATTAAATAAATAATTTTAATAAATTTAAAAAATATCTATATATATCCTCCCCCCCCCCCAACAGAACTGAAAATCATCTTTGAACAAGTTAACCACATCAGGTAGTCTATTAGTTTGATCTTCTGCTTGGTGGCATCATTCCTGGGACTCTCTGTGTCCTGCTTTAACCTGGACAGGCATCTCTCCAGCCAGCTACACCACTGTTGTCCTAAGACTCCCTCCCCTCCTGGGAATTTCCTTGGTCTCTTTGTTGTGTTTGACCTTTGTTTCCTGGAACCCAAGGCATTCCTTTGATTGGTTCACTCTTATGTTTTGGTGAAGCCTACTGTCCTTAAAAACAGCACATGATAATATAATTTTGAGATCTTGAGTGTTGAAAATGACTTTATTTACTTTGACATTTTAATGAATAGCTTGACTGTTTATAGAATTCTAGGTCAAAAACATATTTTCTGTAGAATTTTAATGACATTAAGCTATTTTCTTATAGTTTCCAGGGTTAAGAAATCTAATGACACTCTATTTCATAATTGTTATTAGAGCTATTTTAGATTTCAGCAGAATTATAGAATCTTTTCTTTTTTACCAGTGTTCTAAAGTTTCTTGATTTTTATGTGTTGGTATAGATCTTTTTCAATTTTGTGGGTCTGTCAATCCAGATATTTGTGTCTTCCACTAATGAGAATATTCCCTATGTTGGTTCTTTGACTATTCCCTCTTCTATCTTTTTGAAGGTCATATTATTTAGGTATTTGTCTTCCTGAATTTCTTAAATTTCATTAATCATTTTCCACCTCTTTGTCTTTTGGTCTACTTCCTGGTGATTTTTCCCCCCAACTTGATCCCCTAAATAAATCTGGTCAACTTTTTTCTTTAATTTAGCAATCATATTTTAATTACCAAGAGTTCTTACTTGTTATTTGGTTGTCTGAATATTATTTGATTTACCACTTAAAAAAATTCTTTATCACTTTTTTCCTTGCTAAGAACTTATCTATCTTTACTGACCATTAGTTTCATTTATTTTTATTTTTTTCTGCTTAATTTATGTGGTTTTATTATCAGTAGTTTCTATATTCTTTTGGTTTATATAGTTATACTTTTAAAAACCTTAAGTTGAATGCTTACTCTTTTTCATTTTTTTCTTTTGAAAGATAATAATGTTATGAATTTCTTTGTAAGTACTGCTTAACTGTAATCCTTAAGTTTTATATATAGTATTTTTCCTGGAATTAAGTACTGAAAATTGTACATTTCTGTTACTTCCTACTTTTTCTTTGACCCATGGATTAGTTAGAAGTATGTGTTTTAAAAATTTCTAGGCATAAGGAGGGCAGACACTCAGTTGGATCATATTTTTGTTACTGATTTCTAATTATATTCGGGGAATGTGGCCTGCTTAGTATGGGTTTTTTGGTGCTTGTTGAGAACTGCTTTTTGGCCTACTACCTGGCAAATTAATGTAAATATTACAAATTTTCTTGAAAAGAATGTGGGTTCTCTAATTTGGGGGAGAAGGGTTCCATATGGTAGAAGGTCAAACTTGTGAATAGTGCTCAAATATTTAATGTCCTTATTAACTTTTGGTCAATTTGATCAAATGATTGCTGTGAGGATGTTCAACCATCTACTGTTATTGTGAATTTGTCAATTTCTTCTTATGATTCTATCAGGATTTTCTGTATTATTAAGCTATGTTAATGGCTGTACATTAGTTTAGAACATTTATTTTGGTATTTCTGGTAAATGGTTCATTTTATGGTTAGTAGTGACTGTTGTTATTCTCAAAAATGCTTTATAGGACTAAAGCAGATTTTGGTTAGCATTTTCTAGGCATATCTTATTATTTTTAAAATCTCCTCAATTTTGTTGTTGTTTTTTGTTTTTTCAACCTTTTTTGTAGTCTCATACTTTTTATGTGACTCTTATAAACAGCAGATAATTGAATTTTTGATAGTTCTGCTCTGAAAAATCCTGTTCTATAACTGCAAGTTTAATATTCATGCTTATTGTAATTAATGATATATTTGGGTTTATTTTTCCCACTTAATTTCATGTTTTTTTTAAAAAAAATGTATTGTGCTTTCTTTCTTTTTCTTTTTTTTTTTTTAAACTTTTCTGCCTTCCAGTGGACTGATAATGTTTGAACAATCCCTTCCCATACCCTGCACCAATATGGATCTGAAAGCAATCTGTTTATATTTTTTAGTTACTACCCTTACGTTGTTAACATGAGTAATTGGCTAAAAATTATTATGACTTAACAGTAATGTTTCTCCACCCTCTTCTGGATGATAAAGGATCTTAGGAAGTTTCAAGTGAATTTTCTTGTATTTCTCATCTTATGTGTTAGGATTGTCCTGTTTTGGGGTTTTACCTTATGCTTATTCCCCTACATGTTTATTATTATTGTTACACAGTTAATCTTGATTTAGATTTCTCTCCCACTTGCCATTTTTTCTTCTCATATTACTTCTTGCAACCTGATTCTCCTTTCTGGATCTTGCCTCCTTCCTGAAGTTCATCTGTTAGTAGGGCTTCCTAAGGTGTTTTATACATAGGAAGTAGTCAATAAATGTTTATTAAATAAAGTAATTTAATCAGATGAACATAGTTTAAACTACAGTAGGTGTCTAGTTTGTGTATTAGGGTGATCGGTGGATCTTGCCTCATTTACCAGACAGATAGATAAGACACTTGAATATTGGGGATGGCAGCACATTACCTGGTTTTAGTTAATACCATGAATCAAGAGTAGGGATAGAACCAAGGGCTGGAGCACTCTCCACTCTTCCTTAGTATGTTTCTCTAGAATTCTGTCTCTAATACTAGGGCCACTGTTTTCCAGCATAAGCTTCTGGCCTCCATTTCCCTCTCTGCTTGCTAGGGCCAGACACTTGCCCCATCTGGAAAAGCAACATGGGAAAAGCAGTATCCTCCTACTGCAGAGGTACCTAATGGATAAGTGTGTAGGGCCAGTGTCCAATGGCCTGGGATCTAATTCCCTCTCTAGCACTTATTAGGCAAGTTAACTGGCCTCTCTTTGACTCAGTTACCTCACCTGTAAAATAAGGATAGTAGCATAGCTTTGTTCTGAGACTTGAATGAGTTAATAACATACATTAGAACGGCGCCAGCACCTTTAAGCACCCAACAAATGTTAACTATGGTTATTGCCTGTGCCACTTCTTAGCTCCTCTGCTTCTTCGCTGGCTTTGGATGCTGGGATTGAATATGATTGTTCAAATTGGAGTTTCACTTAGGTTCATGATGATAGAACTTACAGACCTAGGCAGACTACCAAGGGGTTTCATTTAAGATATGTATTCAGGTTTTTCTCTGTGCTTTAAACAAAGCTGTCCCAAGAATCGTATCCTATATAAAGCTGTATTCTCTTTTAGGGTTAACTTTTGTGGGAAAAGTCTCATTTTAGGTTCAAGTTGGTTCCAAAGATTGATTACTTCGATAAGTTCATATTATTCAAGGCCCAATTTTAAGCAAATAGCTATAGACCCCAAACAATTCTTACTTATAATTTGAATCCATTGTCACAATGTGTTGAATCATATTTAACTTTTTTATTTGGTGAGCGGGGCATACACATAGGTGTGGTCATGGTTATTTTGTACATAACTACATAATTTCTTTGATCCTTCTAGTATGTAAAGAATTCTTGAACCGATTCTATAACTCCTTGATAGCCAGAGAAGTCAACTTTTCCCTGGACACCATAGAAAAGGAATTGGTCAGCTTTTGCTTGGATGTCAAAGGAAAAGAAAACCGCCTGGTATAGTAAATTTTCCCTGTTCATTTTCCCTTATGCTTGAAGAAACTGTTAATAGTTTCATTTCTCATCTTAGTCTTAATGTTCTCCTGCTTAAATGCTTGCCTCAAGCATGTTCATTGTAGACAGCAGGCAGAAATTGATCATCCAGTGAAATGTAGTCCTATGTATTTTCATTTAGAATGTATCTGGTTTCATTTTGCTTTCTGAATAGACAAGCAATTCCATGTTTTAAGTAAAGTTACACAGATTCCTCATGAGAATTTTCTGTCCTGGGTTAACAGTGGGTAGACTCTTTATTTGTTACCAAGACTATTAGTTAAACCTGTCCAAACATTTTTATCACATCATTTATACATAACTAATGAAGTATTTATATTTTCTTATAATGGTGTTTCCTGGGTTTACACAGATGACTTTTCATTAAAGTGTTTTATTTCAATACAGATCATTGCAGGCCAATTCATTTTGCCTAAAATTTTCATGTTCAATTTGTCAGTTAAATCTGCATTGTTGACTGTTCAACACTGACACATTGTAAAACTCTCAACATTTATTTGTGCCATTAAGTTTCATATTTTTAAATGTAAATTGTCTCAGTTAGGCAGCTGGAAAGGCAGCATAGCATGATGGAGAAGGACATGGACTCTAGAGCCAAAATGCTAGATGTTTAAATTCCGTCTCTTCTGCTTACCAGCTGGTGACCTTCAGGTGACTTGGGTGTAAAAAGGGGATAATTATAGTACTTACTTCACAGGATTGTTGTGAGAATTCAATAAGTTAAGACCTTTAAAGCCCCGAGAGCAGTGCCTGGCACAGAGAAAACACTTAGCAAACGTTGGCTCTTATTAGTCTTTGAGCATCGTGTGAATTGTAGGGCACTTCTAATTAACATGATCACGGGGATGGAATCATTTGTTTTCTGGTGCCTTAGTCAGCAGGGGTTAAAATTTAATAGCTGGGCCATGAAAACTAGGTTAACCTCTTTCTCACTTCTCCAAACTATATTAACTACTTTTTTTCATCACCCAGGACACTAAATTCTCTTTGTACTCCTTCAGTGCTATTATCTAGGTGCAACGAAGGATGCAGCCACAAAGATCCTCAATGAAGTCGCTCGCCCAATGAGTGTGCATATGCCTGCACCAAAGATTTGCGAGAAGCTCAAGAAGATGGACAACCAGATCTGTGAACTGAAATATGGTATAATGGAGACAAATGTATTTTTCCAATATGTCCAGAGCATTGCACATTCTCCAAACCAAGGTCCCTGTTTCTAAAAAGTCAGTGGGAGAAGGGAAGGCAATCTCCACTCGCCAGTAGGTTGCTGGGCTGCTGAATGGTGCCTAGCACCATCTGAGCTCCTTTGGGGAAGAGAAACGAAGACTGGCACAATCAGCATTCAGCAAAACTGCCAACCCGGATAGCCAGGTTTAAACTCTTAAATCACCAAGGCAATGTCAACTATGTGTGTCAAGGAAAAATTCCAAATGTAAAGGGAGCAGCTATTCATGGTGATTTAGCTCTTGGTAACCTATTAAGACAAAAGTTTCATCTATTCAAAGGCCATGTCGGGACTTTGAAGTTTTAAACATGGACTGTATCTTTTCCCCCTAGATTTGTCTACCATCTTGCCGGTTTTAAATTTTAGGAAATA
Organism: Neomonachus schauinslandi; assembly: GCF_002201575.2. Lineage (NCBI taxonomy): Eukaryota > Metazoa > Chordata > Mammalia > Carnivora > Phocidae > Neomonachus > Neomonachus schauinslandi. The sequence continues at coordinate 123,938,414 of NC_058407.1, forward strand.
GGTTATTCACATCAAGTCGGGTTGTGTTTTATGAAGTAAGCTTATCGAGGGTGCCTAAAGTAAACAGTGAAGAAAGGGAGGAGATGTCCTATTTAAAACATTATCCTTGGCCTTATGAATTTCACAGATATAGATCTATTCTTATACAGTACTGAGGATTTGTATCTGGGTCAGCCTTTTGGGTACACTGAATAGGTGTGTTGAAAGCCTGGGGCATCCCTCCCTTAGCCTGTCCTTAATACCTGAGATTTTACCAGGAAAGACTCACTTCTTTTGCTTAAGTCATTGTTTTATGTTACAGACCCACTGTAGTATTATAAACTACCTAAGTAATTAGCACCCAACTCTGAATTATTTTAGTCTTATTTTCCAACATAGCTGTGTAATATGCCTATGCACCATAGCGACAAAGCTGGCTTTAAATAGGTTTAAGGTCAGAAGATACCAAAGACAACCTACTTCTTAATTTGCCAAGGGCAAGCCCTAATCTCCAAGGTGGTGATTATGGGGAAGGCATCTGTTTTTATTGGCTTCCAAGTAATGAAGTAGAGGCAGGAATCATTGAGTTCATATAAACAATATTCACAAAAGGGACAAACCTGTCTTGATTCTTTCATTTGACAAATGTACTTGGAATAACATCTGCTTTATACAAGGATCTTACTTGGCTCCTTGAATAATAGAAAAATTATTCAGATATTATTGAAAAGAAATGCATTGTTACTAATCTTTTGGCAATGCTGGCCACTAGAGGCCCTTGGGGAGCCATGAACTAGTTTTAATTTTGGGATCAACGTTTTCCTTATAGTTTTAGGGTTACAGAGTTTTTCCTCTTTTAAAATGAATGTCAGATGCCAAGTTCTCTAGAAAAACTCAAAGACACTACTGACACTCGGAAGAAAATGTTTTCTTTTTCCTTCAATAATTTATCTTGAATAGACCAGCAGTTCTAAATTCTCCTTCCCAGCTTATGGTTGGCAGGAAAGTTGAGATTGAACAGGGCTTCAAATGGTGGGATATTAATAATTTGCGCTGTAAAAGCGTCTATGTTTAAAGGTCTTTTATTAAGTCAGCCATGAAATGAACAAACAAGATAAGTGTAGAGTGGGATTATGTTTTCAATTAGGAGGGTGTCATTTGGCTTTTGACCTAAAAGTATGTTTTTGCTAGATCTATTTTTTTTTAAAGGATGGGGATCACTATAAAAATTGAAGGGTCCCTGAGCACAGGGTATAGCTGACCATCCAAATAAAAAAAGGCTTTAAAATTTAACTTTTATTTATTTTTTCCAGATTTATTAAGATATAATTGACATAAAACATTGTGCACGTTTAAGGTGTACAACATGTTGACTTGATACACTTATATATTGCAATATTATCACCATCGTGTTGGCTAACACCTCCATCATGTCTTATAATTACCATATCTTTTCTGTGATGAGAACATTTAAGATCTACCCTCTTAGCAACATTCAAGTATATAATATAGTATTAACCATAACTACCAGGGTGTACATTAGATTCCCAGAACTCGTAACTGGAAGTTCATACCCTTTTGCCAGCATCTTAATTTCTCCACCCACCCGACCCTGGTAAACACCATCCTACGCTCTGTTTCTATTAGTTTGGCTTTTTTAGATTCCATGTATAAGTGACATCATACAGTATTTATCTTTCTCTGACTTATTTCACTTAGTCCATTCTTGTCGCAAGTGGCAAGGTTTCCTTTCTCATGGCTGAATAACATTCCGTTGTATGTGTATACATGTGCATCACACACACACACACACACACATACATCACATCTTCTTTATTCATTCATCTGTTGATAGATACTTAGGTTGTTTTCATATCTTGCCTATTGAGAATAATGCTGCAATGAACATGGAAGTGCAGACATCTCTTTGATATCCTATTTTCATTTCCTTTTGATATATACCCAGAAGTGGGATTGCTAGATCATTTGGTAGTTCTACTTTTAATTTTTAAAGGAACTTCCATACTCTTTTCCATAGTGGCTGTACTAACTTATACTGCCAGCAAGAGTGATTTTTTTTCTGAATTGTTTCCAACACTTGCTATCTCTTAGGTTTTTGATGACAGCCATTCTAACAAATGTGAGGTGATACCTCATTGTAGTGCTGTTTTGCATTTCCCTATGGTCAGTGATGCTGAGTACCTTATCAGGGACCTGTTGGCCATTTGTATGTCCTCTTTGGAAGAATATCTATTCAGTTCCTCTGCCTATTTTTTTAGTCAGATTGTTTGGGATTTTTTTGCTATTGGGTTGTGTGAGTTTTTAAATATATTTTGGATATTAACTCCTTATTAGATATGTAATTTTCAAATATTTTCTCACATCCCATAACTTGCCATTTATTTTGTTGATGGCTTCTTTGCTGTGCAGAAACTTTTTAGTTTGATGTAGTCCCACTTACTGATTTTTGTTTTTGTTTGCTCTGGTGTCATATCCAAAAAATCGTTGCCAGAACCAATGTCAAGGAGACTTTCCCTATGTTTTTTTCTTGGATTTTTATGGTTTCGGGCTTTATGTTTAACTTTTTAATCCATTTCAAGTTAATTTTCCTAAGTGATATAAGACAGGGGTCCAGTTTCATTTTTTCCACATGTGGTTATCCAGTTTTGCAAACACCAGTTATTGAAGAGACTGTTCTTTCCCCATTGAATATTCTTGGTTCCTCTGTCAAATATTAGTTGACCTTATAGGCAAGGGTTAATTTCTGGGCTTTTGATTCTACTCCATTAGTATCTGTGTCTGTTTTTATGCCAGTACCACACTGTTTTATTATAGTTTTATAGTATAGTTTGAAATCAGGGAGTGCAATGCTTCCAGCTTAGTTCTTTCTGAGGATTGCTTTGGTTATTCAGGGTCTTTAGTGGTTCCATACAAATTGGGGTTATTTTTTCTGTTTTTTGTGAAAAATGCCATTGGAATTTCGATGGGGATTGCATTGAAGCTGTAGATGGCTTTGGGTAGGATGGCATTTTAGCAATATTAATCTTCCAGTCCATGAACACAGGATGTTTTTCCATTTGTGTTCTCTTCAGTTTATTCCGGTAGTTTTCAGTGTATAGATCTTTCACCTCTTTGGTTAAATTTATTCCTAAGTATAAAATCCAACTTTTAGATTTGAGCACACTAACTGGAAATTTTTGATAACTCACCTGACCACTATGTTAGGTTGATAACAGGCTTTCAAATGCTGTGTTTTATTATGCAAGGGAAAAAAGGAAAGGGTTCCTCAAGAGAAGTCAAGCTGCAAAAGTCCTGGGCTGCCACTAATAAGCAAACTTCAATGTTGTATCCATGTTCAAGGACACACCTGGTCATGGGGGAGGGGGAAAGAAAAGAATTTCCCCATTCTGACAGGGAAATTATAATCATGAGTATGTTATAGATGAGCTTTGTTTGTTTGTTTTTCCTATTTTGGGGTCTGACAATAGAGAAGTAGCTGAGTTCTTCACATTGTCTGCAGGTAGTAAATGGAAACAGTAGTCTTTCTAGAGGAGTTGGATGTTAATGACAAGTGTTCCTGCCGGTTACTGGCAAGAAGGCTAGGAGCCAGATCGGTTGGCACCAAAGCGCCAACATTAGAGAAGTGGGTATATCCCAAAAGACTGTCAATGAATGCTGTGATGATTTTGTAATCCCAGTAGGGACAGAGGATCAGGTGAGTTCAAGCAGAGATCCCAAACAATTAAGGACCAGTGAGAATGCTCTTAATTTTATTCATGTGTTTTGGTGTCTTAAATTTGTATTTAAAAACTCGATAATGCTTTGTAATAGGTATGTCCATCTGTTTTAATGCAGACATGTCTTCGTATAGAAAGCGAACCATCACTTTCTAGTTAATTACAATCTAAGACTTTCATCTGGCCACACTCAAGACCATCCCAAGGCACTGCCATTTATCAATTCTCTTCTTTGTATCTTAGGAGCAGCAATTAGGATGCAATGTAGTCATTTTAGTAATTATGGTCTTGAGAAGCCGTGGAGTGGTCACAAAATTCTTCAAAGCTACCCAGGCCCCTGTTTTGAAGCAAGTATAATTCCATGGAAAGCAAGTTGAATAGAACACTAATGATCCCAATAGCTTTGTACATAACACATTTTCCTTAGGTATGTCTTGGTTTCCATAGAAATTGGAACTGTTCCCCCACTTTGGAACACAGGGTAGTCGGCACCAAGATAGGAAACACCACTGGCCTTTCTAAGTGTTTCATGGTTGTTTTGGTTTTTTTAAAAACCGTGCTTTTCCTTTTTGTTGTTTAGAAAAGAAATTGGACCTGGCATCAGTGGACCTGTCAAAGATGAGGGTAGCAGAGCTGAAACAGATACTGCACAGCTGGGGAGAGGGGTGCAGAGCCTGTGCAGAAAAAACTGACTATGTGAATCTCATCACTGAACTGGCACCCAAGTATGCAGCAGCCCGTCCCAAAACAGAGCTGTGACCCTCCGATGCCGATGTGCCATCAAGGAGAGACACAGTGACTCTCCAGGATATGGACTTGTTGGTTAAGAGTAACTGGGAGTTGCGCTGTATGTGGTCTCATACTTTTTGCTTTGGTAACACAACCAACCAAGAATTGGTTACTTGGATTTACGATGAAAACTGCTAATATTAGTGGTCTCTTCCATTTGCAGGGTACCCAAACCTAACAGTGCTTTTCTTATCATTTTTGTAAGGATTATATATATTGTCTTTGCCCATTTCCTTAAAAGTGGGAAATGTGAACTACTGAAAAATTGATGGAGTAGTCGATTCAAAGAAGGAAGACAGTGCTCAGAGGCTGCTCTCTGTGTATTAAGTTTTAGTTAAATATATTGGTTTAGGATAAAAGAAAGTTTGGCCTACCTAACTCCCACCTTCAATCCAAAACAATAACATGGCATAATCAAAGGTTTTAAAAAGTAAACTTTGTACATTCAACTGCAAATCACTCTACGTTCTGGCTCTTTTTGGTATCCGATATGGGAGGGCAGGAGGCAGTATTTGAAATTAGGATTTCCCCAAAGAAGGAATACCTGTTTAAAACCTATTTATACCTACTTACAGAAAACAGATCAAGACTCCACTTAAATAGAGTCAGTGTTTTAGCAAATTGTATCAACACTCACACTGTTGACTGAACTAAGCTCAAGGTGTTCTGTATTCCTTGCTACCACACATTAGACGAGCTTTTGATAGAGGATTAAAGCATGGTAAAAGCACCTGCAGGCAACATAGAGCTCTATGGTTCTTAATACTATTTTATCAGCTTTAAATTGTAAAATCATTCTTGGCTCCATTTTCTGGCCATATCAGAGTAAGAACCCCCCCTGGGCAAGTGACTGCCTCTGGGGGGAAGGCAGAGGTGGGGAAGGCCTGCAGAGCAGCTCAAGGGAACTTTCTGGGGGGATGGGAATGTCGTATATCTTGACTGGGGTGGTTGGTGGTTACATGGTTGGATAGGGTTGTGAAACTCATGTAGTAGTACAACTAAAATTTGGTCTTTTTTTTTGTATATACATTTTATCTAAAATACTGCTGTAGAAAAATTATTTGAAAATTAACTGAACTTCGTTAATTCAAAACATCTTGTTCGTGTAGAGAATTGCATTTACTGACTGGGAGTCCTTTGGGGGAGTGGAGGAGAAATTTTCCAGACTGAATGTGTACACTGAAAGTATAATTTTCATGTTTCAATGCTGTGCAGGTAAATGAATTTTCAGTTGGACAGTTGGGATGTTACCAAACTTGTCAGAGAATTGGTGGTTAGTAACTTAAAAATGAGAATAAAAAAGCTTTGGTGTAATAAATGACCAAAAAGTTATTGTTTCTGGGTTTGGGCAGCTTGATCATTATGTGTAAAGCACTCTAGTTTATTATGAATTATATCTTTAAAAGTCCATATTTAGTGGGTTTTTTTTTTTACTTTTTGTAACCTTTGTATTTGTTTTCCTTTAGTACATTTTGAACCTATTGAGAAACTTAACATTTGAAAGTATGTCTGATGTCTGATCTCAAAATCAGGTCATATTTTCTCAGTGTTGTGTGTTCTTTGTTTTTTGGGTTTTTTTTTTTGACAGGATAGAAATCTAGGTCATAAGAACACTGCCCAGCAGTTCATTCAAATCCATGATGTTTGGTCTGGTTTTCATAGAGCATTCACTCTGTCAGTGCCACTGAAACTTTTCAAACAGTGTGTACAAGGGACCCGGGGACCTTGTTAAAGTTTGGATTTTGATCCAGGAGGCCTGGGTGGGGCCCGAGACTGCTTTCCTAACAAGCCCCTGAGTGATGCCCGTGTGGCTCTTGCAGGCACCACACTTGGAGTGGCAGGGTCCTGAGCCCTGGACCCCGCAGTTGATTTATTTTCTCCAACTTCCCATCTCAGTCAGGTTTTCACTAGAGCTGAATGTAACAACAACAACAAACAACAATAAACACACAAGGGTTGCTTCTCTCATGTAGAAGAAGTCAGGTAGCCCGGCAGGAGTGAATACGGCAGCTCCACAAAGTTATCAGGGATGGAGTTCTTATCTTTTTGCTTTACATCAGGGACGTGTTCCATTCTTAACTCATGGTCCAAGTGGACCCTGGAGCTCCTTATTCTAGAAGGGACAAGGCATCCGCCTCTTTAGGGCATCCTTCCCCCCTTCCCTGGCTGTTACCCCTCCCCCACATTCTGTTTACAGATTATTGATCAGAACTTAATCCCATGCCAAACTCAGCTGCAAGGGAGTTTGGGAAAGAACATCTTTTGGTTAAGTTCATTGCTGCCCAGATAAGATCAGGATTATTTATTTAGTTAATTAATTAATTTTTTTTTTTTAACTGAGGAAGAATGGAGAAATAGTTTGTGGCCACAAACCATCTCTGCCACAGAGCTCCAATTTTTCATTCCCATGAATCTTAGTTATAATTCCTGGCTGTTTTACCCTAAATAACTCTTCTTCCTCCTTACTGTTGGCTTCTTTTGTAAATGTAGGCAATTATGTCTTTCTTTCTTTTTTTGGTTTGACAAGAAGTAGCTACTGGTTTTCTATTTTATTTTCATTTTAAATTGCTTCCTCTCTCATTGTGTGTGTGCACGCGCATGTGTGTATGCAACTTTTGTTGTATTTTTACCCAAAATCTATAAGCACACAAAATTTACAAGTCAGATATTCTGACAGACGTGACAGAACTCTGGGCTAAACACTTTCATTTAAACAGCAGCAGTCTGGGGCAAACATTATTCCTGATCTATTTTAGATTTCAAAAAGTCCAAGCAGATGATCCTTTAATTTGGTGCCTAAATATACATGGGAGACTAGATATAACATTTAAAAGCTGTAGATCCTTGAGTATGCATATTTGTCATCCACATTCCACTAAAGAGTGTTACATTTAGAACAAATTAGCTTGGCATATAGGACAAGAAAATATTTGATTATCAAATCCTTAAAAACAAGCAGAGCATTTTGCGATCCCAGAGGCTCCACCTATGGGTTTGAGCTCTTAGTAAGTGTTTTTCTAGACAGATAGCTGAGTTTTTACCTTCCAGATTCATCCAGAAGAAATGATTGTCAAGTGCCTATTCTTTCATGGTGTGTTTGAAATAAAACGATTCCACCAAATATGAAATGGAAAAGGGGATGAGCAGTATATATTAAGTTTTTAGTTTGTTTGGGGGTATGCTTTTCACTGATAAAAATTTTCAGAATTTGGGATTGTGCAGGTATAGCTGGTGCTGAGTTTCTAAAGCTCACCAGGATTGAAATGAAAACGTTAATGTGTGAGACAGATAAATTAAAAATTTAAATGTGAGAGTTCAGAGGTAAGGTTGTTAATTGTCACTGAAGTGGATCCCTTTTAGGGCAGTATTTTTTAAAGATTCTCAGGTGATTTCTTTGTGTGTGAGGCTGTCGTAGGTAGTCTACATATAATTCTGGCAGTTCCTTCCTGGCCGTGGTAGTTTCCTGGTGTGGGAAGCTCACCTTGTGGGCTCTTCCGAAGTTTGGTGGCTGACCTTGCAAGCTAACATACATGGTCTGGCAAATTGTGCATTTTCTGGGAACACGTAGCTGCTTACTAAGAAACTGTGAATTAGTTGCTTATATTGTGTGAGACATAACTTAACCTGCATTTAGAACAAAAGAAGAAAGAAAAAAGAACATTTAAAGATATATAATACAGGTCCACAATCCGTTACCAAGACATTTGGAACTAGGTATTCTTGGAACTCATAATGTTTCATATTTTGGAAAGACAGGATGGTGGATATACTAAATATTTCATAATCATCTAGGGGCTTGGGGCAGCACCCCCTAACACCCTCTCTTAAATCCAGGTCAGGTTTGGTCACCGGAAGAAGCTGGATCAGGTTTTGCTTGTCAAATGAGTTACAAAAAAAGAAACTTTTATTTTCACAGCCCTTTGGATTTCTGAATCTTGGATGAGAGATTGTGCCACTGTAATTCTGTGGTAACCCCCATCTAGGTGTTATCAATCATTAATTAAGACTTTGGGTCCTCTTTGATAAAACCTCTAGCTCCCATAGACTAGTCTCCCATAGACAGAACTTCTTTCTCCCAGGAAGGAGTTGAAAAGCACCTGAGACTCCCAGAAGATTAGTAAGACTCCGGGCTCCTCACTTCCTTCTTTTGGCCACACACCTTGGCCAAAAGAAGCATGGAACAGGGTCTGCATTCAATACCCATCGAGGAAATTTGCTCACCGTGTTGTCTTCCTTCTAAACAGGTGGGTCAGCTGGGGTTTCTTCTCCTCAGGTCAGGAGAGCCAAGAAGCCGAGAGGAGCAGCTGCTCTTCCTTTCTGCAGCCCCCACCCTGAAGCCTTCTCTCTCATCAGACTGAAGGTCTGTTCAGACTTTGCAAGCAACTGTCTGCTATTCTCTTTGGCGGTAATGTTTACAATCGGCCACAGAAGACGTTGTTTACAGGGCTCTTGCCTTTTTCCTTTTGAATTTTTAAAAACCTATTTTGGAAAGAACAGATCAGATGTTGGCGCCTTAGTGATGGAGCAGCTATAAATACATTCCAAGGAATCTTGGGCTTTGCAGTTCCTAGCAGGCAGTAAACTTTCTCACTTGCTGGATATTATCTAAAGACTGTCTATCCCAGGAATTCAGGTGTTCCCCTCATTTCTGAGTCTCCCACTGCTAGTCAAATATTTACCTCTCATATATTTCTACTCTTCCTCACTCCTAAATTAATAAATTCCTTGTTTCTTTCCGAAAGGAGTCTGGAGTCTTCTCCTTTCCAGATTATAGTTATATGTATTTATATTTGCCTCCCCAGAAAGTTCAGTGTCACAGCTCCTTGACCTCGGGATGTATGTGCTCAAGAGTCTGGTTCAGACCCAAACTTTACAAATGATCTTTGCAGTCTTCTTTGCTTTCTCTAGTAGTTTATTGGTGTTTGCTAAAAATTTCATTCTACTGGAAAATCTTATTACTGTAATATCATTTTGACTATACAAAGATGGAAGTAGAAATAATAAGAAAGAGCACCAGATTGAAATTTGAATCCTGCGTTTGCCTGTGGCTAGTTGTGCTGAGAAAAGTAATTCACCTTTTCTGGCCCTCAGTTTTTTGTCTTAGGCTGTAGCTAATAATGTCTACCTAATTGGGCTATTCCATTAAATGGAAAAATATAAGTAAAATACGTAACAGAGTGCCCAGCTCAGGGTAGACACCTCAATAGATAGAAGTTGAATCTGAATGGAATTTTTCTTCTCAAGAGTTCATTTATTGTCACAACGTTCTACACAAAGGTATGATGAGCATCGGCCCATTTTATTGATGAGGAAGTAAGGCAAAGGAGACATTTAGTGACTTGCCCACTGAAGCCAGGAAATGAATTCAGGTCACTTGATTTCTGGATTGGATGTAAACTTTTAGGCTGAGAAATTCAGGGGTGAGAGAATTTGATGATTTGGAAACTAGGACTTTAAAGTGATCTTTGGGAAGTAGGCACATTCACATGACATGCTTTTGGGTTTTAATGATATTGCAAGAAATAATCAAAAGAAATTACCTGAAGTGATTGGAATTTGGTAAGTCATGACCATAATGTGCTCTAGAAGGTCACCTGTGATCAGTAGTGGGCTACCTCTTTTATGTGGGGTGGCTCGATATTTCTGGAGCGTCCTGTAATTCTACACACCTCCATGATGCTATTGCTTCATGTGAAATGCAGAAGAATTTAGGTCAACTGTCTTGTCCAACAACAAAAACATGATGAGTATGTTCCTGGATCTTTTTATTGCAGCCTCATATACCAGTTGTCTGGAAATGCCTGAGAAATGTATCCATTAGCATGTCTCTGGAATGCCTTTTAAAACTCTTGAAACTCCATAATCTCAGATGAAGCACTTTTGAATTGTGCTTTATTTGAACTAGTTTGACTATTAGTAATTTTCTTGTCTGTCTTCCCTTTTCTATTAGACAAAAAAGATAATATATTATAATGTGATACTTTATTGTTCTGTGTTGAAGAGTTGCTTCTCACTTGTTTCAATTGTTAGAAAATATAAGGTTGATTTTCTTTTCCTGTATTCATAGTAGTATCAATTATTTTCATCTAACCTATGCTTATCAGAACACACTCCAATTTATGTAACTCTTTCCTGGGGGTGGGGGAAATAGGTAATATAGTGCTTGGGAAAAATCAATGCATATTGGGCGCCTGGGTGGCTCAGTTGGTTAAGCGTCTGCCTTCGGCTCAGGTCATGATCCTGGAGTCCCGGGATCGAGTCCCGCATCGGGCTCCCTGCTCGGCGGGGAGTCTGCTTCTCCCTCTCCCACTCCCCGTTTGTGTTCCCTCTCTCGCTGTGTCTTTCTCTGTCAAATAAATAAATAAAATCTTTAAAAAAAAATCAATGCATATCTATGAATGTGCTTTGGTTAAAAACCTACTTGTGCCTTAATTTTAAACCTAGACCTTCATGAATAAATACTATATTTAAAAAGACAAAAGGACACTTACGTGCTTTTATTAATCATTGTAGTTAACTCAAATGGATTTTTCTCCCCAGCTGTAAGAATGATGATGAATTGAAAATTTAATATTTTTAAAGTGACTATCATGTGTGGTTTAAGTGGAAGGGTGATTGTGGCAGTGGCGTTTATAAACTTTTCACTCCTAAGATTTTGAGTCTTTTCTTTTTTAACAACTAATAATTTATTTATTAAAAAGGTTGATTTAGGGGCGCCTGGGTGGCTCAGTCTGTTGGGCGACTGCCTTCGGCTCAGGTCATGATTCTGGAGTCCCGGGATCGAGTCCCGCATCGGGCTCCCTGCTCGGCAGGGACCCTGCTTCTCCCTCTGACCCTCCCCCCTCTCATGTGCTCTCTCTCTCATTCTCTGTCTCAAATAAATAAATAAAAAAAAATCTTAAAAAAAAAAAAAAATAAAAAGGTTGATTTAAGCATCTGCAATGGTGACTTCAACCTCAACTCCTTGCTCAATACTGATGGAAGTAATCTGCTTAACAATCTCAGAAGGACGGTGCCAATCAATGAGACGCCTGCGGATCCTCATCTGAAAATGATCCCAAGTCTTAGAATCTTCACCACAAGGAGTTTTTCTTGTAGTGATTCTCAATAGTCTTGGTAGGCATCCAAACTAGTCCTTTCACTTTGAGATTCTTTTCCTTTGGGCCTCTGATCAAGCCAGCACATACCTTCTCTAAAGATTTTACGTTGCGGCTGGTAAGAGTAACTCTAATCCGGTGACTTGCTACCTCTGGTTCCACGGATGTCTTCCCGGTGTCTTTAAAAGCCATGGATGGCTGTGGCGCGGCTTCCTGACCGACTTGTTCTTTGGTGAGAGCAAACAGTGATGAGTCAGGAGCAGGAGCTGGTGTCCCAGGCTCCGCGACCGTGTCTTCCCCAAAGAGGGCAGATCTTGAGTCTTTGATGACCGTGACACTTACTAGGAAATGGAGGCAAGCAGGAAGGTAACTCCTAGGTTACCCATTCTCTTAGCTCCACTGGTCCCATTGAACAAAATCAAAAGCCTCACAAAAATAACCACACACAAGCTTATTTTCTGTTTATGCATAGAAATCCTACCTTGTATTTCTAGCAATTCCCCAGTGTTTTGGGGATCAGTTTTGCAAGAGAAATGTCCAAGGCTTTGAATGCTTGTCCAGGGCCAACCTCTGCTTCTACTGTCCTTAATGTCCCCCTTGGGATGTTGGCAGGGTGTGGCGCTGTAGATACCTCTGACGCAGCCCTATCTTGCTTTGGGAAGCTTACATTCTTTCATGGATGGCCCCTCCCACTTCCCTCTTCTAATTACAGAATAATGACATGTATGCAGAAACTCTGCCATCCCCAATGAATACATCAAGGGAGAATGGTTCTTTAGCAACAAACACAGAGGATAAAATGGTTTCTCTGATTCTGTGTTTGCTGATTATCAATGTGCCTGAATAATTTCACATGTGCGGGCATTCTGGAAAATGCTAATAGCTGTAGGATAAGCGTAGAAATTGCAATGCCCATTCCTAAGTAGACTGACAAAGAGGCCTCCTAAATCAAAATAAAGTAGAGTTCTAAAAGAAAGAAAAAGATGATGAGACCCTTGAAAATTTGGCAGTTGCTCTGCTAGACAGTGGGCATATGAGAAATTTAGGCCCCACTGAAGAATCTTATTGATTTGTCCATTGGCACTAACCTTGCCTTGAACTCATCATTACTTTTGAATATTTATGTGACCCAAGTCCGAGGATTTTTTTCCCCCCTGTGACATGCAGTAGTTCACATGCTGACTTTAGGCATACGATTTGGTAGTAAAACTGTAAAATGAAAATAAATGTTTTAGAGGATATTAGGTAGCAACTTAAATATCTTCCGATGGGAAATTGGTTTAAAAATGATGGACTAGCAATATAAGGCAATTCTATGCAGTAATTAAAAAAGATTGAGGTAGATTTAGCTTACTGATCTGGAAAGATTGCTAAGTTATATTTTTAAGTAAAAAAAGCAAGTTGTATTTGTACAGTATGATCCTATTTTTAAAAACAGCAACAAAGTCCCTATGTATGTACATAAATATAGAAAACTGTCTCAGATAATGACTTTTTCTCCCTTCCCCCATCTCTCTGTGTCTGTCTTTCAGTATGTCTTGGTCTGTTTCTCTCTCTAGGTATGTAGTATTTGCTTACTTTGCTAACCTAAAAGTTGGTATTGAGTTTTATCATATACTTTTTTGGGGAATTTTACTTTGAAATAAATTTAAACCTGTAGAAAAATTTCAATTTCAAGAACAGAACACAGAAGTCCTATATATCCTTCCCAAATTCACCAATTGTTGATATTCTACCATATTTTTCTTTCTTTTTTTTTTTTAAAGATTTTATTTATTTATTTGAGACAGAGAGAATGAGAGACAGAGAGCATGAGAGGGAGGAGGGTCAGAGGGAGAAGCAGACTCCCTGCCGAGCAGGGAGCCCGATGCGGGACTCGATCCCAGGACTCCAGGATCATGACCTGAGCCGAAGGCAGTCGCTTAACCAACTGAGCCACCCAGGCGCCCTCTACCATATTTTCATCTCTCTCTATATATACACATATTTTTTCTCAACCATTTGGAATTATGTTGCAAATGGTGCAATGTTCTATTACCTCTAAATGCTTCAATGTGCATTTCCTTAAAACAAGAACATTCCTGGGGCGCCTGGGTGGCTCAGTCATTGGGTGTCTGCCTTCAGCTCAGGTCATGATCCCGGGGTCCTGGGATCGAGCCCCACATCAGGCTCCCTGCTTGGCTAGGAGCCTGCTTCTCCCTCTCCCACTCCCCTTGCTTGTGTTCCCTCTCTCGCTGTCTCTCTCTGTCAAATAAATAAATAAAATCTTTTAAAAAAACCACAACAAAATTCCCTACTAGCCACAGGATACCCATCAAAATCAGGAAATTGACACAGATATTGTACTATCTTCTACTCCACAGATCCCTGCTCAAATTTCCCTGATTGTTCTGGTGCTTAAACTTCCAGAATCGCACACTGCATGTAGTTAGTATGTCTCTTCAGTTGTCTTTAATCTGGAACAAGCTATTTAGTCTTTATCTTTCATGACCTTGACATTTTTGAAGTGCCCAAATCAGTTACTTTGAAGAATGTCCCTAATTTGGAGTGGTCTCATGTTTTTTTTTTTTTTAAAGATTTATTTATTTGACAGAGAGAGAGACAGCGAGAGCAGGAACACAAGCAGGGGGAGTGGGAGAGGGAGAAGCAGGCTTCCCGCGGAGCAGGGAGCCCGATGCGGGGCTCGATCCCAGGACCCTGGGATCATGACCTGAGCCGAAGGCAGACGCTTAACGACAGCCACCCAGGCGCCCCTGGTCTCATGTTTTGTCATAATTAGATTCAAGTGTATCTTGAGAATATCACAGAAATGACCACATGTTCTCAGTGCATATTATCAGCAGGTACATGATGTTGATTTAACCTATTACTGGCGACACTGACTTTTATCATTTGGTTAAAATTCTGTCTGTCAGGTTTCTCCACAGTACAGTTAATTAATGAGTACTTTGTGATGGGGTATTAATAAGTATTGACAAGTATTCATTAAGATGTTAATAAGTATTTTGTGGGGAGATACCTCAAGACTGTATTAATACCTGGTTCCTTATTAAACCTTTACCCATTATTTGTGGCATCCACAGATGCTACTCCTGACCCAATTATTATTAACACTGTGGATAAGTAATTACATAATGCTACCATTTCTTCTACACATATTTTGTTGGCATAAGGTAGAGCTTCCTCTTATTTATTTATATCGGTCTGGATCCATGGATTCCTGTTTTATTGAATGAGTTATAATCCATTACTAGCATTATTTACTATGATGCTCAAGCTGACCCAGATTTAGCCAGTGAGAGCCTTTTCAAGCTCTTGTGACTTTTGACATTTACCATGATTCTTGGAGAACTTCCTTATTTCTGCCATAAGATTTCAGGCTGATCTGATACTTTCCCTGCCCTAGCCCTGGAGTCAGCTATGTCTGCAAGGAGCCCTAGTTCTTTTAGTTGAGAATGTTATTTAGAAATCAGGGTTTAGGCATTAAAAATGCTCAGTGCTATCAGAGTGTCATCAATTCTGGGTCCTCTCAGTGGGTAGAGCTATACATACATGCACACATACACATATGCTATCTACCTCGGTAGCCATATTTCTCTATTTTAGATACCCTGTGTTCATGCCAATGCTCCTGATTACAATCCAATATCACATGAGTCTTGCCTTTTCCATGTTTGTGCCTCCCTTCCTCAACAGTGAGAAGACTGGCTTCCATTATCTTTAAGGTATGTGATTAATTCTTTTGCATGTGACCAATCTCCCATTCATGTTGACTGTCTTCTTATCTCTAGTGCTTCTCACTCACATTGGCCAGTGCAGGTCAAGAGCAAAGTGATTCCCCCCAACTCTGGTGGTACGCCAGCTGAGGGTTCCAAATCTATGTTGTTTTGAATGAATCTTGACTATTTTATTGAGGGGCTGGCTATAATCTAGGGGTTAAGTGTGAGGTCTCCACAGTCAGAATGTCAGGTCTACACAGTAGATATGCCACTTGCTAGCTGTGTGAACTCGGGCAAACGAGTTAACCTCTTCTAGTCTCCAAGATTCCTCTCTCCAAAGGGAGGCCATAAACAGGAGAAAGCAAGCCACCTTGCTACTTTTCTTTCATTGGATATAGATCCTGAGTCTCAGAATAAAGGGTGCTTGCTGCCTTCTCTGGTCAAGTAGCCAGTGATCGAAGAATGAGCAGCAACCTTCAGCAGGCCACAGGGGGTGGGGTGGAGAGCATGAGAGGGCTTCAGGGGAGTGGGTGGCTGTATCAGCTATCAAAAAAGGGGCTTGCCTATGACATCAGCTCACTTGGGATCAGTATAACCCAGTGAAGAATGATGAAATTCAGGCTTCAGTTTCTTTATTTGCAAACTAAAGATGGTGATGTGGGTTAACCTACCTTAGAGTATTGTTGTGTAAGGGTCAGCTGAGCTAATGTTTTCCAGTGAGTGAAGTGGGAGACATTTAGAGAATATTTTCCACCCCCTGCCCCCTTCTAAAAATAATACATATTCACTGTAGGCAATTTAGAAAACTCATCTAAGCAAAAATAATCGCTATCACCGATAATCCCATCAGGCAAAGATAACAACTGTTTACACTTGGGGATGGGTCCCCCCAGTCTTATTTCTAGGCACATCAGGTCTAAGTCACTAATATGGAGTTTTCCCTTCTCCTCCCCACCTCTCCTCCCCTCCCCTCCCCTCTTCTCTCTTCTCTTCTCTTCGCTTCTCTTCTCTTCTCTCCTCTCCTCTCCTCTCCTCTCCTCTCCTCTCCTCTCCTCCCCTCCCCTCCCCTCCCCTCCCCCCTCCCTTCCCCTCCTCTCCTCTCCTCTTCTCTTCTCTCGTCTCTTCTCCCTGTGTGAGGTGAGACCAGATTCTCTCCAGGTACCACTTCCTAATTCTCCTAAGCCTCTTGCTGGCTGGACCCAGCAGTACAGTACTCTATAAAGCAGAGGGCAAGCAGGCCCAGGTCCATGCGTGCACCCTGTGGACGATGCACCGTGCACTCCTCCTGGTGGGCACTTCTGTCTGTGGCAGCATCCTCTGATGAAGTTCTTCTTCCGTCCCAGGTGCAGAAGGCCAAGGAACAGGTTCCCTCACTCTTTGATCGTAATGACTTGTCTACTGCGGAAGCTGGCTGCAGTCCAGATTCTGGAGGAAACAGCATAAGCATTTTCTATTCAAGTGCTACTCCCTTGTAGGCTCTTTGGGCTGAGGTGTTTGGGAGAGCGAATGTGGCTCTAGAAGAGATTCAGAGGATGTGGGGGATCATCTCGCCAGGAGATGTGCACACACTGACTCACAACCTTTCCACCCCTCCTGTCCTTCCTTTGATGTTGGTGTCAGCATATCTGGCTGATCCACTGACCATATGCTTGGCCATTTTGCAAACATTTCCTCAAACATTACATAACACTATGTTTGTGCCTAGGGATAAATGGGAGGAAGAAGAATATGTAAAAGTTAGACTTTTTTTTTCCCCCTCAGAAGTTTTACCACATAACCAATGAAAGGATACTAGTCTGAGTTCAAGTTGGCTCTGTGGAACTTTCGAGTAGTTCCTCTAAATGACTCACTGATCTTCCTGTCAGTTATGTCCACCAACACTCACCAGTCTGGGATGCTGTTCTGGCACTGCCATCTTAATATTTTCTGTCATTTAATACACATACTAATATGTGCTAGGTATTCGGCCCAAACTTTGTTCCTCACTTCCTGTCAGTGGTTTGGAATCTCACTCACCCTTAGAGATTTGAGACCTTTGAGTCTGGAAGATTTTATTCACCAAAAAGAAAGAGTCTGACTATAAAACATAAGTAACCCCTGAGCTGTTTCAGTGAATACGCTGCTGTGTGTTGGTTGATACAAGCTCTGTGAGGGAAGAGGGAGAGGAACATACCAAGGGAGATGGCAACAAGGGACCTAGGAGGTCCTACAGACAAGTAGCATGTCAGGACGTATGAGGAGTTTGCTGGTTTTATCATTTAGCGAGCATCTGGATGTAGCTCATTTCTTTTCCTTTTTTTTTCTTTTCTTTTTTGACTCTCAGAGGAATGGGCTCAATCATGACACTTCATATTAACAGTATTCACTGTATCTGTCGAAGGAATAGTTCTGGGAGGAATGGCACATTTTGGGAATCCCGGGACAGCTGATGGTAATTTCTGAGGAAATGGATAGGACTCTGACCCAGGGAATGAATGTGAAAAAGGCTCTCATGGGTTCTTTGGCTTTTATGCTGTGTAAGCAAAGACATGCATTCTTGGATCTGCCTTCACACCCTCACAGGGGCCAGCTTCCAGAGCCATGGCAAACCTTGAGAAGATAATAACAGGAACTATTCCCAATAGAATGAAATTTTGTGAAACCATCTATAGAAGGACTAAATTCAAGAAATTGTATGTTTGATACTTTTTGATGACAAGCAAAGTTATTATTATTATTTTTTAAAGATTTTATTTATTTATTTGACAGAGGAAGCAAGAGAGCACAAGCAGGGGAAACAGTAGAGGGAGAGGAAGACGCAGGCTCCCTGCCAAGCAGGGAGCCTGATGCGGGGCTCAATCCCAGGACCCTGAGATCATGACCTGAGCCGAAGGCAGACGCTTAACCATCTGAGCCACCCAGGCACCCCGAGCAAAATTATTTCTTATTAAGGGGTTACAAATGGAACCAAAACAATTAGTATGGAACTGAAAAAGAAGACAGATATTGTTCCTAAAAAATCATTCATATTAAGTAGATAATAATTCTATTTTGCTGAGTGAAGATGTAAATATATGCTGATGGTACCTATTGTTTATGTAAATCTAGACTGATGATACATACTGTATTTTTATTTATTTTTTTTTTAAAGATTTTATTTATTTATTTGAGACAGAGAGAATGAGAGACAGAGAGCATGAGAGGGAGGAGGGTCAGAGGGAGAAGCAGACTCCCTGCCGAGCAGGGAGCCCGATGCGGGACTCGATCCCAGGACTCCAGGATCATGACCTGAGCCGAAGGCAGTCGCTTAACCAACTGAGCCACCCAGGCGCCCCCATACTGTATTTTTAAATATGCAATAATTGCAAAGCACATCACTTTAGAAGCAACGAGTCATTGAAAAAATGCAAAGGGATAAGGAAAATGTATATTGGAAGGCTATATGAGCAAAGATTGTGCATAAGCTTGTATTTTGAAAAAACTAATTCACAAAAATATTATATTTTAAAATATGTCTTTTCTACCTCTCTTTATTATTTATTCTATAAATCTTACCATCATGTTGGAATTTACTTTCTAGTCTCCACTTCTTATAACCTACGTTTCACATTGTGTTTCTCTGTGGTGAGTTTGGATAATTTTCCACAGCTCTGTCTTTTTTTTTTTTTTTAAGATTTTATTTATTTATTTGTCAGAGAGAGAGAGAGAGGGAACACAAGCAGGGGGAGCAGCAGGGAGAGGGAGAAGCAGGCTCCCCGCCTAGCAGGGAGCCCGATGCGGGGCTTGATCCCAGGACCCTGGGATCATGACCTGAGCTGAAGGCAGACACTTAACCAACTGAGCCACCCAGGCATCCCAGCTCTGTCTTTCAGTACATTCTTTCTTTCCTCAACTATATCTGATCTACCTATTATGCTGTTCAATCCATCAATATGTTTTAAAATTGTAAAAACTACATATGTATTTAAATAACAGCCTTATTGAGATATAACTCACATCTCACAAAATGTAACCTGTTTAAGTATACAATTCAGTGCTTGTAGCGTATCATGGAGTTAGATAACCATCACCACTACCTCATCTTAAAACATTTTCTCCACCCCCCAAAGAAACCCTGTACCCATTAGTAGTCATTTCCCTTTCCCCTTGACTACCAAGCCCAGCAAACGCTAGTTTCATCTCTGTCTCTGTGGATTGCCTATTCTGAACATTTCATACAAATGGAATCATACCATACATGGCCTTTGGTATGGCTTCTGTCACTTGGCATACTGTTTTCAAGATTTATTTATGTTGTAACATGAATCAGTACTGAATTCCTTTTGTAATATTCCACTGTACAGATATACCACTTCTTTTAATCCATATTCATGAGTTGAGGACATTTGGGTTGTTATAATCTTTAGGCTCTCATGAAGAATGCTGCTATGAACACTTGTGTACAGGATTTTTAAATTTTTTAAATTTAAATTCAATTTAGTTAATATATAGTGTATTATTAGTTTCAGGGATAGAATTCAGTGATTCATCAGTTGCATATAACATCCAGTGCTCATTACATCAAGTGCCCTCCTTAATGCCCATCACCCAGTTACCCCATCCCCCCACCCCCCTCCCCTCCAGCAAACCTCAGTTTGTTTCCTAGAGTTAAGAGTCTCTTATCATTTGCATCCCTCTCTGTTTTCATCTTATTTTATTTTTCCTTCTCTTTGTACAGGATTTTTTTGTGCATTTACTTGGAGTTTTGCACCCTAATAATAAATATGCAAAATTTGTGTCCAAACCTAAATGTGGTACAGGATTGGGTTTTATCCTCACCCAGAATCCTTGGCAGTGATGATTTTTCCTTGAGCTTATTGGCCTGTGAGAGGAATTCTTCTGGGTCTCATAGAGCACACTGTTTTCAAGCTGGCCTCAGGGCTAGCCTCCTGCCTCATATGGACCAGGATACCATTCTATGCCCTTGGGGTTCTAATCACTGGCTCCTAGCTGTGGGAATCTTTTTTATTTAGGTCCATATCTATGTAAATCATTCTTCACGAACACTTGGTTTTATTGGATTTGAAAAATTTTTTCGGTATGCTTGAGTGTTTTATGGACTGTTATTATTATTTTAATTTGTATTGTCTAGTAGGCTGAATATCTTTTCTTACTGTTATGTGTCCTATTCTGTGAATTTCTTCGTTTTATCTTTTGTCCATTTGTCTCTTTTCCTGTTTTTCATTTCTTAAGTGATCTGGGGAGTTCTTTACATAATTGAAAATTTATTTATTTGTCAGTTATATACATTACAGGTAATTTTCTTTCCTGATCTGTAACTTTGCTTTTGTCTTTGTGTTGCCTT
This sequence comes from Neomonachus schauinslandi, assembly GCF_002201575.2. Taxonomy (NCBI): domain Eukaryota; kingdom Metazoa; phylum Chordata; class Mammalia; order Carnivora; family Phocidae; genus Neomonachus; species Neomonachus schauinslandi. The sequence goes on from NC_058407.1 coordinate 123,959,058, forward strand.
TTGCTATGCAGAAAATTTTTCCTTTTAATGTAATCACATTTAGCAATGTTTTCCTTTAAGATTTATGCATTTCCTATCATATTAAAGAAATTCTTTCCTGCTGTAATATCATACAAATATTCTCCTATTATTCTAGAAGAATTAAAGTTCTTTTACATAAAATTACATAATAAACAGAAATTTAAAAAAATTTTTATTGTTATATTAATCACCATACATTATATCATTAGTTTTTGATGTAGTGTTCCATGATTCGTTGTTTGTGTATAACACCCAGTGCTCCATGCAGAACGTGCCCTCTTTAATACGCATCACCAGGCTAACCCATCCTCCCACCCCCCTCCCCCCTAGAACCCTCATTTTGTTTTTCAGAGTCCATTGTCTCTCATGGTTCATCTCCCCCTCCTATTTCCCCCTTTCTTCTTCCCCTCCTGATATCTTCTTTTTTTTTTAAACATATATTATATTATTTGTTTCAGAGGTACAGATCTGTGATTCAACAGTCTTGCACACTTCACAGCACTCACCATAGCACATACCCTCCCCAATGTCTATCACCCAGCCACCCCATCCCTCCCATCCCCCACCACTCCAGCAACCCTCAGTTTGTTTCCTGAGATTAAGAATTCCTCATATCAGTGAGGTCATATGATATATGTCTTTCTCTGATTGACTTATTTCACTCAGCATAATACCCTCCAGTTCCATCCAGATCTTGCAAATGGCAAGATCTCATTCCTTTTGATGGCTGCATAATATTCCATTGTGTATATATATACCACATATTCTTTATCCATTCATCTGTTGATGGACATCTTGGCTCTTTCCACAGTTTGCCTATTGTGGACATTACTGCTATAAACATCGGGGTGCACGTATCCCTTCGGATCCCTACCTTTGTATCTTTGGGGTAAATACCCAGTAGTGCAATTGCTGGATCATATGGTAGCTCTATTTTCAACTTTTTGAGGAACCTCCATATTGTTTTCCAGAGTGGCTGCACCAGTTTGCATTCCCACCAACAGTGTAGGAGGGTTCCCCTTTCTCAGCATCCCCGCCAACATCTGTTGTTTCCTGACTTGTTAATTTTAGCCATTCTGACTGGTGTGGTATCTCATTGAGGTTTTGATTTGGATTTCCCTGATGCCGAGCGATGTTGAGCACTTTTTCATGTGTCTGTTGGCCATTTGGATGTCTTCTTTGAAAAAATGTCTGTTCATGTCTTCTGCCCATTTCTTGATTGGATCATTTGTTCTTTGGGTGTTGAGTTTAAGAAGGTCTTTATAGATTTTGGATACTAGCCCTTTATCTCATTTGCAAATATCTTCTCCCATTCTGTTGGTTGTCTTTTGGTTTTGTTGACTGTTTCTTTTGCTGTGCAAAAGCTTTTTATCTTGATGAAGTCCCAATAGTTCATTTTTGCCCTTGCTTCCCTTGCCTTTGGCGATGTTTCTAGGAAGAAGTTGCTGCGGCTGAGGTCGAAGAGGTTGCTGCCTGTGTTCTCCTTTAGGATTTGGATGGACTCCTGTCTCACATTTAGGTCTTTCAACCATTTGGAGTCTATTTGTGTGTGTGGTGTAAGGAAATGGTCCAGTTTCATTCTTCTGCATGTGGCTGTTCAATTTCCCCAACACCATTTGTTGAAGAGACTGTCTTTTTTCCATTGGACATTCTTTCCTGCTTTGTCAAAGATTACTTGACCGTAGAGTAGAGGGTCCATTTCTGGGCTCTCTATTCGGTTCCACTGATCTATGTGTCTGTTTTTGTGCCAGTACCATACTGTCTTGATGATGACAGCTTTGTAATAGAGCTGGAAGTCCGGAATTGTGATGCCACCAGCTTTGCTTTTCTTTTTCAACATTCCTCTGGCTATTCGGGGTCTTTTCTGGTTCCATACAAATTCTAGGATTATTTGTTCCATTTTTTTTGAAAAAAGTGGATGGTATTTTGATAGGGATTGCACTGAATGTGTAGATTGCTCTAGGTAGGATTGACATCGTCACAATATTTGTTCTTCCAATCCATGAGTATGGAACATTTTTCCATTTCTTTGTGTCTTTCTCAATTTCTTTCATGAGTATTTTATAGTTTTCTGAGTACAGATCCTTTGCCTCTTTGGTTAGATTTATTCCTAGGTATCTTATGCTTTTGGGTGCAATTGTAAATGGGATTGACTCCTTAATTTCTCTTTCTTCTGTCTTGTTGTTGGTGTATAGGAATGCCACTGACTTCTGTGCATTAATTTTCTATCCTGCCACTTTACTGAATTCCTGTATGAGTTCTAGCAGCTTTGGGGTGGAGTCTTTTGGGTTTTCCACATAAAGTAGCATATCATCTGCAAACAGTGAGAGTTTGACTTCTTCTTTGCCGATTTGGATGCCTTTTCTTTTTGTTGTCTGACTGCTGTGGCTAGGGCTTCTAGTACTATGTTGAATAGCAGTGGTGATAGTGGACATCCCTGCCGTGTTCCTGACCTTAGGGGGAAAGCTCTCAGTTTCTCCCCATTGAGAATGATATTCACTGTGGGTTTTTCATAGATGGCTTTTATGATATTGAGGTATGTACCCTCTATCCCTATACTCTGAAGACTTTTGATCAAGAAAGGATGCTGTACTTTGTCAAATGCTTTTTCTGCATCTATTGAGAGGATCATATGGTTCTTGTTCTTTCTTTTGTTAATGTATTGTATCACGTTGATTGATTTGCAGATGTTGAACCAACCTTGCAGCCCAGGGATAAATTCCACTTGGTCGTGGTGAATAATCATTTTACTGTACTGTTGTATCCTATTGGCTAGTATTTTGGTGAGAATTTTTGCATCCATGTTCATCAAGGATATTGGTCTGTAATTCTCCTTTTTGATGGGGTCTTTGTCTGGTTTTGGGATCAAGGTAATGGTGGCCTCATAAAATGAGTTTGGAAGTTTTCCTTCTGTTTCTATTTTTTGGAACAGTTTCAGAAGAATAGGTATTAATTCTTCTTAAATGTTTGGTAGAATTCCCCTGGGTAGCCATCTGGCCCTGGGCTCTTGTTTGTTGGGAGATTTTTATTGACTGCTTCAATTTCCTTAGTGGTTATAGGTCTGTTCAGGTTTTCTGTTTCTTCCTGGTTCAGTTTTGGTAGTTGATACATCTCTAGGAATGCATCCATTTCTTCCAGGTTATCTAATTTGCTGGCATAGAGTTGCTCATAATATGTTATTATAATTGTTTGTATTTCTTTGGTGTTGGTTGTGATCATTCCTCTTTCATTCATGATTTTGTTGATTTGGGTCATTTCTCTTTTCTTTTTGATAATTCTGGCCAGGGGTTTATCAATCTTACTAATTCTTTCAAAGAACCACCTCCTAGTTTTGTTGATCTGTTCTACTGTTTTTTTGGTTTCTATTTCATTGACTTCTGCTCTGATCTTTATTATTTCTCTTCTCCTGCTGGGTTTAGGCTTTATTTGCTGTTCTTTCTCCAGCTCCTTTAGGTGTAGGGTTAGGTTGTGTATTTGAGACCTTTCTTGTTTCTTGAGAAAGGCTTGTGTTGCTATATACTTTCCTCTTAGGACTGCCTTTGCTGCATCCCAAAGATTTTGAACAGTTGTGTTTTCATTTTCATTTGTTTCCATGTATTTTTTTAATTCTTCATTAATTTCCTGGTTGACCCATTCATTCTTTAGTAGGATGCTCTTTAGCCTCCTGTATTTGAGTTCTTTCTGACTTTCCTCTTGTGATTGAGTTCTAGTTTCAAAGCACTGTGGTCTGAAAATATGCAGGGAATGATCCCAATCTTTTGGCACTGGTTACGACCTGATATGTGACCTAGAATGTGATCTATTCTGGAGAATGTTCCATGGGCACTAGAGAAGAATGTGTATTCTGTTGCTTTGGGATGGAATGTTCTGAATATATCTGTGAAGTCCATTTGGTCCAGTGTGTCATTTAAAGTCTTTATTTCCTTTTTGATCTTTTGCTTAGATGATCTGTCCATTTCAGTGAGGGGGCTGTTAAAGTCCCCCACTATTATTGTATTGTTGTCGATGTGTTTCTTTGCTTTTGTTATTAATTGGCTTATATAATTGGCTGCTCCCATGTTAGGGGCATAGATATTTACAATTGTTAGATCTTCTTGTTCGATAGACCCTTTAAGTAGGATATAGTGTCCTTCCTCATCTCTTATTACAGTCTTTGGTTTAAAATCTGATTTGTCTGATATAAGGATTGCCACCCCAGCTTTCTTTTGGTGTCCATTAGCATGGTGAATGGTTTTCCACCCCCTCACTTTCAATCTGGGGGTGTCTCTGGTTCTAAAATGAGTCTCTTGCAGACAGCATATTGATGGGTCTTGTTTTTTAATCCAATCTGATAGCCTGTGTCTTTTGATTGGGGCATTTAGCCCATTTACATTCAGGGTAACTATTGAAAGATAGGAATTTAGTGCCATTGTATTGCCTGTAAGGTGACTGTTACTGTATATTGTCTGTGTTCCTTTCTGGTCTATGTTGCTTTTAGGCTCTCTCTTTGCTTAGAGGACCCCTTTCAAGATTTCTTGTAGGGCTGGTTTCGTGTTTGCAAATTCCTTTAGTTTTTGTTTGTCCTGGAAGCTTTTTATTGCTCCTTCAATTTTCAATGACAGCCTAGCTGGATATAGTATTCTTGGCTGCATATTTTTCTCATTTAGTGCTCTGAATATATCCTGCCAGTCCTTTCTGGCCTGCCAGGTCTCTGTGGATAGGTCTGTTGCCAATCTAATGTTTCTACCATTGTAGGTTACATATCTCTTCTCCCGAGCTGCTTTCAGGATTTTCTCTTTGTCTATGAGACTCATAAGTTTTACTATTAGATGTTGCGGTGTTGACCTATTTTTATTGATTTTGAGAGGGGTTCTCTGTGCTTCCTGGATTTTGATACCTGTTTCCTTCCCCAAATTAGGGAAGTTCTCTGCTATAATTTGCTCCAATATACCTTCTATCCCTCTCTCTCTTTCTTCTTCTTCTGGGATCCCAATTATTCTAATGTTGTTTTGTCTTATGGTATTGCTTATCTCTCAAATTCTGCCCTCGTGATCCAGTAGTTATCTCTCTTTTTCTCAGCTTCTTTATTTTCCATCATTTGGTCTTCTATATCACTGATTCTCTCTTCTGCCTCATTTATCCTAGCAGTTAGCGTCCCCATTTTTGATTGCACCTCATTAATAGCCTTTTTGAGTTCGACTTGGTTAGATTTTAGTTCTTTTATTTCTCCAGAAAGGGTTTTTCTAATAACTTCCATGCTTTTTTCAAGCCCAGCTAGTATCTTTAAAATCATCATTCTGAACTCTAGTTGTGACATCGTACTAATGTCCATATTGAGTAGGTCCCTGGCAGTCGGTACTGCCTCTTGTCCTTTTTTTGAGGTGATTTTTTCCATCTTGTCATTCTGTCCAGAGGAGAATAGATGAATGAGAGAACAAAATGCTAACAGGGTACCAACGTCCCCAGAAAATATACTCTAAACAAATCAGAAAAGTCCTGAAACTGGAGGGAAAGAAAGGGAAAGAAAGAAAAAAGAAAAAGAAAAAGATAAAAACAAACAAAAACAGAACAAAACAAAACAAAAAAAAACCAGAATATGATCAAATGTGATCAGGCTGGTGCATAGATCAGTGCCACACACTAGATTTTGGGTGTATTTTGGTCTGTTAGAAGAAAGTGCCTCCTAAAATTTTAAAGACACAAAAACTTATATAAGTACAAAAATAAGGGTTAATATGATGAGGGATGGAATATGACTGTAAAGATGAAAATTATAAAAAATTTTATAAAAATAATTGATAAGAAGTTGTTTGAAAAAAGAAAGAAGAAGATTAAAAAAAAAAGGAGAGAATGTGATCAGGCAGGAGACTAGAACAAAGCCATACACTAGAGATTTAGGGTATATTTTGATCTGTTAGAAGAAACTGTATCTCAAAATTTTAAAGAGAGAACAACTTATATATATATGCCAAAAATAAGGGTAACTACTATGAAGGGATAGAATATGACTCTAAAAATGAAAAATAAAAATGTTTTTTTTAAAAAAGGGATTGATAAGATGTTGGTTGAAAAAGGGAAAAAGAAAAAAAAAAGACATAAAAAATTAACTTTGAAAGACTAAAGAATCATAGTAAAAAAGCCATGAATTCTATGTGTGGTATTCCCATAGCGCTGGAGTTCTGCCGTTCTCATTGATAGGTAAACTTGGTCTTGGCTGGCTGTTCTTGCTGATCTTCTGGGGGAGGGGCCTGTTGCCATGGTTCCCAAATGTCTTTGCCGGGTCAGGGGCTAAGTAATCTGCTTGGGTTTGCTCTCTGGAGCTTTTTCCCTGCAAGCTTTCCATACAGCTTTGGAGGCGGAGAGTCAAAATGGCGGCCTCCCAATCTCTGCCCCGGAGGATCCAAGAACTCGGGGCCCCACTCCTCAGTGTGCCCCCAGAGTAAAGAAGTCAGTCACTCCCATCTCCCCAGTCTCCGGCCGCACTCCGTGCTCACCCAGCCTGTGACCAAGCGTTTCTATCTCTGGCACCCGATTCGGTGTGGAGTCTCCAAACCCAGCAGATCCCTGCGGTGCACTCCCGTGCCACTCCTCCCGGGGAGGAAGGGGAGTCTCCCAGGATCTGCCGCTTGTTGGGTCCCTGCTGGAGGAGCAGTGGCCCGACTGTGCCCCGGATCACGGTCTATGGCAAGCCTGAGCTGAGAGCTCACTCCTCGGCTCCGTCTCTGCAGCCGGCTTCCCTGCTCCGATACCAGGGAGCTCTGCTGCACTCAGGCACCCCCGGTCTTTCTGTGACCCCGAGGGTCCTGAGACCACACTGTCCCACGAGGGTTCCACCCCCCGCTTAGCCACTGGAGCGACGTCCCTCGGCAGAGCCGACTTCTAAAAGTTCCAATTTTGTGCTCCGCGGCTCTATCACTTGCCAGAAGCGGCCGATGGAGGCCCCTCCCCCGCCGTCTATCCTCCTGCATATCACCTCAGATTCACTTCTCCGCACGTCCTACCTTCCAGAAAGTGGTTGCTTTTCTGTTCAGAGAGTTGTTGCTATTCTTTTCTTCGATCTCCTGTTGAGTTCGTAGGTGTTCAGAATGGTTTGATCCCTAGCCAACTGAATTCCTGGGACCAGACAAAATCCAGGTCTCCTACTCCTCTGCCATTTTGCTCCACCCCCTAAACAGAAAATTTTTAATGATGTGAGGTAGGGATTTAATTTTTATCTTTTTCTCCATTATTTTCTGGACAGTTTTTTCTTTCTCTATTAATTTATAATGTTCCTTTATGATATACATCTGTCTGGGTCTATTTTTAGGCTTCTATTTTCTTCCATGGGTTAAATCCTACTATTTTAATAACTGCTACTGTCCAATCATAAAATCTGATATGGGAATATACTTATTGTTATCACTATTACTTTAAAAAATATTTGCATGGCTTTTCTTTGTCCTTTTCCATTCTATGTGAATTTAAGGATCTCCTCATTAAGTTCCATGGTAATAGTTTGTTATATTCTGCCTAAATGTTTTGCATAGCTTTTTAAACATTTAATTTATTATTGTTTGCATAGCTTTTGCTAGATTAATTCCTAGGGCTTTATCCCTTATAATTTCGAGTCCATTTTATTTTATTTTATTTATTTATTTATTCTGGAGGTTTGTACCTGTTAATATCCTGCACTATTTTGCCCATCCCCCTCAACCTTCTCCTCTGACAGGTGCTAGTTTTTTCTCATGTATTTATGAGTCTGTTTTTGTTTTGTTTGTTTTGTTTTTTAAATTCCACACTTAAGTGAAATCATATGAGTTCTTTATATATTTGTGGTATAAGTACCTTATCAGATATATGACTTGCAGAATATTTTCTTTCATTCAGTAGATTGCCTTTTCATTTTGTTGATTGTTTCCTTTGCTGTGAAGAAGCTTTTTAGTATGATGTAGTTCATTTATTTGTTTTTGCTTCTGGGGTCAGAATAAAAAAATAATTGCCAAGACCTATGTCAAGGAGCTTACTGCCTATGTGTTCTCTTAGGAATTTCAGGTCTTACTTTCAAGTATTTAATCCATTTTCAGTTAATTTTTGTGTATAGTGTAAGAAAGAAGTTGAGTTTCATTCTTTTGCATGTGGCTGTCCAGTTTTCTCAACGCTATTTATTGAAGAGACTAGCCTTTCCCAACTACATATTCCTGGCTCCTTTGTTGTAAATTAATTGACCATACATGTGTGGGTTTATTTCTAGTCTCTCTATTCTGTTCCACTGATCTATGTGTCTTTTTTTTTTAAGATTTAGATTTTATTTATTTGAGAGAGAGAGAGAGAGAGAGATAACAAGAGACAGAGCATGAGCAGGAGAGAGAGGGACTAGCAGGCTCCCCACTGAGCAGGGATTGTGACCTGAGTTGAAGGCAGACACTTAACTGACTGAGCCAACCAGGCGCCCCTGATCTATGTGTCTTTTTATGCCAATATGATAGTGTTTTAATTACTATAGCTTTGTAATATAGTTTGAAATCAGGGAGCATTATGCCTCCAGCTTTGTTCTTTCTCAAGATTACTGTGGCTATTTGGATTATGTGTGTGTGTGTGTGTGTGTGTCCATACAAATTTTAGGATTATTTGTTCTATTTCTTTGAAAAATGCCACTGGAATTTAGATAGGGGTTGCACTGAATCTGTAGATTGATTTGGGTAGTATGGCCATTTTAACAATATTGATTCTTCTAATCCATGAGCATAGAATATCTTTCTATTTATTTGTGTCTTCAATTTCTTTCATTAATATGTTGAAAAAAGGTGGCAAGAGTGGGCATCCTTGTCTAGTTCCTGATTTCAAAGGAAATACTTTCAGCTTTCACCATCGAGTATGATGTTTGCTGTGGGCTTGCCACATATGGTCTTTATTATGTTGAGGTATGTTCCCTCTATACCCAATTTGTCTAGTTTTTATTATAAATGGATGTTGAATTTTGTCAAATGCTTTTTCTGCATCTATTGAGATGCTCATATGATTTTTTATCCTTCATTTAGTTAATATGTTACATCACATTGGCTGATTTGCAGATCTTGAACTATCCTTGCATCCCTGGAATAAATCCCACTTGATCATAGAGTGTGATCCTTTTAATATATTGTTGAATTCAGTTTTCTTAATATTTTGTCGATGATTTTTGCATTTATGTTCATCAAGGATATTGGCCTGTAATTTTTTTTCTTCTGGCATTCTTGTCTGGTTTTGGTATCAGGGTAATGCTAGCTTCATAAAATGATTTTGGAAGAGTTTCCTCTTTTTCTTTGTTTTTTTTTGGAAGTGATTGGGAGGATTGGTATTCATTTTTCTTTGAATGTTAGAATTTACCAGTGAAGCTGTCTGGTCTTGGACTTTTGTTTGTTGGGAGGTTTTTGATTATAAATTCAATCTCCTTATTAGTAATTGGTATGTTCAGATTTTCTATTTCATCATAATTCATTCTTTGTAGGTTGTATGTTTCTAGGAATTTATCTATTTCTTCTGTGTTGTCCTTTTGTTGGCATATAATTGTTCATAGCTGTCTCTTGTGATCCTTTGTATTTCTATGGTATCAGTTGTAACATTGCCTCTTTCATTTCTGATTTTATTTATATGAGTCTTCTCATTTTTTCTTGGCGAATCTGACTAAAGGCTTATCAATTTTGTTTATTTTTTCAATGAACCAGCTCTTAGTTTCATTGACCTTCTGTATCATCCTTTAGTCTCTATTTCATTTATTTCTGCTCTAATCTTTATTTCCTTCCTTCTACTAACTTTGGACTTTGCTGTCTCTTCTGTTTCTATTCCTTTAGGTTTAAAGTTAGGTTGTTTACTTGAGACTTTTCTTGTTTTCTGAAGTAGGCATTTATCCCTATGAACTTCCATCTTAGAACTACTTTTGCTGCATCCCACAATTTGTGGTATGTTATATACCCATTTATGTTTTTCTCTTTTTGATTTCTTCTTTAATCCATTGGTTGTTCAGCAGCACATTGTTTAATCTCCACATATTTGTTAATTTTCCAGTTTCTTCAAGTAATTAATTTGTACTTTAATAACTTTGTGTTGGAAAAGATGCTTAATATGATTTCAATCCTCTTAAATTTATTAAGACTTGTTTTGTGGCCTAACACATGATCCATCCTGGACAATATTCCATGTGCTTTTGAGAAGAATGTGCATTCTGTTGCTTTTGGATGGAATGTTTTGTATATTCCTGTTAAATCCATCTGATCTAATGTATCATTTAAGGCCAATATTTCCTTATTGATTTTCTGTCTGGATGATCTATCAATTGATGTAAAAGGGATATGAAGTCCCCTACTATTATTGTAGTGCTGTTTATTTCTCCCTTTAGGTCTCCCTTTATATGTATGCATGCAACCTTCCACTTACTGCATCTTTCTTAACCAGGGAGTCCTGTGACTACTGTTAAGAAGAAATAAATTCATCTTTCAGGAGAAGATTTAACAATTTCAAGAACTATGAAAATATTTATATTATTTGTGCTCTTCTCTTAGTAGGATAATCTAAAATATAAAGAAAAGAGTGTATTCATGAAAATTCTCCCAGTATGTTTATTGTAGTGAAAAACAGAAAGTAGTCATACAACATAGAACAGACAGCTACTGGAAATAAGAGGTGAAGACTTCTTGGCAGTATGAAATACATATGCTATAATAAGTGAAGAAAATAGGATTACTAAATTGTATATATTCTATGATATAGGAAAACATAAATAAAAAGACTAGACATTATATTAGTCTTAGGGAGGTGAAATTATAAAAGTTTTCAATATCTATTTCCCTAGATTGTGTAACATTAAATACATAATAATTTAAAAATTTATTAGAAATAACTAATTCTTTAAGAAAGTGTGGAGCTTTGGGGCACCTGGGTGGCTCAGTTGGCTAAGCTTGTCTTCAGTTCAGATCCTGATCCCAGGGGCCTGGGATGGAGCCTAGCATTGGGCTCCCTAGCATTGCTCAGCCAGGAGTCTGCTTCTCCCTCTGCCACTCCCCCTGCTCGTGCTCCCTTTCTCTATCTCTCTCTCTCAAATAAATAAATAAAATCTTAAAAAAAAAAAAAAAGAAAGTGGGAAGTTTTAAGAAGCGAGGGTGCTGTTATAAATCAGGTAGCAAAACCGCTGTACCTGAGTGGGGTGTTTTCATGGCCTTAATTTGAGTGGTCCTGTTAACATTTTAGACAGCATCATGTCACAGGGGAATAGGAACAATTTCAGGAAACTTTAGTGACCTATGTCTGTTGTGTTTTGGTTCTAAGTATTTCAGAATATTCTCTATATTTGCATGTAAAAATAAAAATATATTTTAAAACTTAAAAATATAAATTTTAAATTTACATATAAAATATATACATACTTATATACTTAAAATAAGAATATGTATATATTTTTAAAATTAGGTTAGTGTTGGGACACCTGGGTAGCTCAGTTGGTTAAGCATTATCTTCGGCCCAGGTCATGATCCCTGGGATGGAAAGCCCCCGGGGGCTCCCAGCCAGGCTCCCTACTCAGTGGGGAGTCTGCTTCTCCCTCTGCCCCTCCCCCTGCTCAAGCTCTCTCTCACACACTCCCTCTCTTTCTCTCTCAAATAAATAAGTAAATAAAATCTTTTAAAAATTAGTTTAGTGTTTCAGGATCAGAGAACAGAGGGCTGCTTCTTCACATTAACTGCTAAAGAGTTTAAGATTTTTTTGTATTTTGAGTACAGTTTCTTAGCATGGATGAGAATTAAGCTGGGAGTTGCCAGCCTTCCTTTGACTTGATTATTCTTTCCCTTCTCAAATAATAGTTTTAAATACATGGAGGTACTTATGATCTTGGTCACAATAGGTAACATCTGAAATCAGGTCTGCTAATGTGCAAGCAAAGATAAATTACTCTAACCTAACCAAGATGATGACCAAGATCTAAAAAGTCTAAACCAATAGAATGCTCTATGAGTGAATTTCAGACACAAAAATAATATCTTTAAATCCTGGATACCCATGAGATATTTAGGCCCTTTTAGGCCAAGATTTTGAGTTCATTCACTTATGGGAATGTCTTGAGAACTTTTCTTTTCTTTTCTTTTTTTTTAAGCAGGCTTTATGCCAAGCATGGGCATGAACTCACAACCCTGAGATCAAGACCTGAGCTGATATGAAGAATCAGATGCTTAACTGCCTGAGCCACCCAAGCATCCCAACTTGAGAGCTTTTAAATGGTGGTAGGAAATGGCCAGTGGAGTGTGAGAGGAGAGGAGTGGCAGGGTGAGGAGAACATGGATAGAGCGATAGGTTTGAGGAGACACAGCAATACAGGTAGAAGGGGTTGGTGGGGGGCACCACTATATTATGAAAGAGATAGTAAAGAAAGGATGGATGGCGTTTTGATTTACTTAGTATTTAAAGCAAGTTGGTTAATTTGTTTCATTTTTTAGTTGTTTTAAAATTTTAACTTTAACATTCATGCTCATTTTTTCTACATTAGTGACAATTTATGACATAATGCAATGTTTGGTTATGCCCAACAGAAATGGCTACACATACTAGAATGTTCATAGCATAACTATTTCTAAAAACCCAAACTGGGAGCTACCCAAATTCCCAGTAGATATTTTATTGTATTGACACCACAGGATACTCACTACACACTAATGAGAATGAGCAACCTATGGTTACACATAACAAGATGGATGAATCCAACAGCATGATGTTGAGTGAAATAAGCCAGACTATTCAATTACATTTACATAAAGTTAAAAAAAAAAAAGGCAGCACTCATCTCTGCTTTTGGTCAGACAGTGTTTATCTTTGGGGGGGTAGTAAAAAGGGGGCACAAAGGGATCTTCTGGGATATTAGTAATATTTTTTTGATCTCGGTGCCAGTTACAAGGATGTGTGCAATTTATAAAAATAGATTAAACTGTACATTTATGGTATATCCCTTTTCTGTATGTATATTATGCTTCATAAAATTTTTAAAAATATTTAATTAGAGTATTGGCCAAGAGTTAGAAATCTTCAATCTTTATAGTCTTTTTATAAAGCCTGATCAACATTACAAGAAAAAGAGATCATAGACCCCATAGTCTTCATGAACAGAGACAAAAAACCCTGGCAAAATTTTAGCAAGTCAAATTTAGCAGATTATAAAATAGATAATACATCTTGACCACTTGGGGTTTATTCCAGGAATGCAAGGTTAATTTCCCATTCAAAAGTCAACATTATCCACCATATTAATAGACTACAAAAAAGGATGATTACAGGGCGGAGCAAGATGGCGGAGGAGTAGGAGACCTGGATTTCGTCTGGTCTCAGGAATTCAGCTGGATAGGGATCAAACCATTCTGAACACCTACAAACTCAACAGGAGGTCGAAGAAAAGAAGAGCAACAACTCTCTCATCAGAAAAGCGACCACTTTCTGGAAGGTAGGACGTGCGGAGAAGTGAATCCGAGGGATATTCGGGAGGATAGACGGCGGGGGAGGGGCCTCCGGCGGCCGCTTCTGGCAAGTGATAGAGCCGCGGAGCACAAAATCGGAACTTTTAAAAGTCTGCTCCACTGAGGGACGTCACTCTGGTGGCTAAGTGGGGGGTGGAACCCTCCGGAACAGTGTGGTCTCAGGACCCACGGGTCACAGAAAGACTGGGGGTGCCTGAGTGTGGCAGAGCTCCCAGGTATCGGAGCAGGGAAGCCGGCTGCAGAGGCGGAGCCCAGGCGCGGGCTCTCAGCTCGGGGTTGTCATAAACTGTGATCCGCGGCACAGTCAGGCCACTGCTCCTCCAGCAGGGACCCAACAAGCGGCAGATCCGGGGAGACTCACCTTCCTCCCCCGGGAGGAGCCGCGCGGGAGTGCACCGCAGGGATCTGCTGGGTTTGGAGACTCTACCCGGGGTCGGGTGCCAGAGATAGAAACGCGCGGTCACAGGCCGGGTGAGCACGGAGTGCGGCTGGAGACCGGGGAGACAGGAGTGACTGACGGCTTTTCTCTGGGGGCTCACTGAGAAGCGGGACCCTGAGTTCTCGGCTCCTCCGGGGCGGAGATTGGGAGGCCGCCATTTTCACTCTCCGCCTCCAAAGCTGTACGGAAAGCTCGCAGGGAACAAAAGCCCCGGAGAGCAAACCCCAGCAGATTACTTAGCTGGGAGGGGGCAAGGGCGGGGCAATTCTGCCTCCGGCAAAGACATTTGGAAACCACGGCAACAGGCCCCTCCCCAGAAGATCAGCGAGAACAGCCAGCCAAGACCAAGTTTACCCATCAATGAGAACGGCAGAACTCCAGCTCTAGGGGACTACTGCACATAGAATTCATGGCTTTTTTACCATGATTCTGTAGTCTTTCAAAGTTAATTTTTTTTTAACTGTCTTTTTTTCTTTTTTTATTCTTTTTGAATTTTTCTTTTTCCCTTTTTCAACCAACATCTTATCAATCCCTTTTTTTTTAAAAAAAAACATTTTTATTTTTCATTTTTAGAGTCATATTCTATCCCTTCATAGTAGTTACCCATATTTTTGGCTTATATATATAAGTTGTTCTCTCTTTAAAATTTTGAGATAGTTTCTTCTAACAGATCAAAATATACCCTAAATCTCTAGTATATGGTGTTTTCTGTTCCCCTGCCTGATCACATCCTCTCCCTTTTTTTTTTCTTTTTTTAAATCCTCTTCTTTCTTTTTTCAAACAACTTCTTATCAATTCCTTTTATAAAATTTTTTATAATTTCCATCTTTACAGTCATATTCCATCCCTTCATCATATCAACCCTTATTTTTGTACATATATAAGTTTTTCTTTCTTTAAAATTTTGGGAGGCACTTTCTTCTAAAAGACCAAAATACACCCCAAATCTAGTGTGTGGCACTGATCATATTTGATCACATTCTGGTTTTTTTGTTGTTGTTTTGTTTGTTTTTGTTTTTATCTTTATCTTTTTCTTTTTTTTCTTTTTCTTTTTTCTCTCTTTCCCTTTCTTTTCCCACTGCTTCAGGTTTTTTCTGATTTGTTTAGAGTATATTTTCTGGGGACGTTGTTACTCTGCTAGCATTTTGTTCTCTCATTAATCTATTCTCCTCTGCACAAAATGACAAGACGGAAAAAATCACCTCAACAAAAAGAACAAGAGGTAGTACCGACTGCCAGGGACCTACTCAATACGGACATTAGTACAATGTCAGATCTAGAGTTCAGAATCATCACTTTAAAGATATTAGCTGGGCTTGAAAAAAATATGGAAGTTATTAGAGAAACCCTTTCTGGAGAAGTAAAAGAACTAAAATCCAACCAAGTAGAAATCAAAAAGGCTATTAATGAGGTGCAATCAAAAATGGGGGCGCTAACTGCTAGAATAAATGAGGCAGAAGAGAGAATCAGTAATATAGAAGATGAAATGATGGAAAATAAAGAAGCTGAGAAAAAGAGAGATAAACAACTACTGGATCACGAGGGCAGAATTCGAGAGATAAGCGATACCATAAGACGAAACAACATTAGAATAATTGGGATCCCAGAAGAAGAAGAAAGAGAGAGAGGGGCAGAAGGTATAATGGAGCAAATTATAGCAGAGAACTTCCCTAATTTGGGGAAGGAAACAGGCATGAAAATCCAGGAAGCACAGAGAACCCCTCTCAAAATCAATAAAAATAGGTCAACACCCCGACATCTAATAGTAAAACTTACGAGTCTCATAGACAAAGAGAAAATCCTGAAAGCAGCTCGGGAGAAGAGATATGTAACCTACAAGGGTAGAAACATTAGACTGGCAACAGACCTATCCACAGAGACCTGGCAGGCCTGAAAGGACTGGCAGGATATATTCAGAGCACTAAACGAGAAAAATATGCAGCCAAGAATACTATATCCAGCTAGGCTGTCATTGAAAATTGAAGGAGAGATAAAAAGCTTCCAGGACAAACAAAAACTAAAGGAATTTGCAAACACAAAACCAGCCCTACAGGAAATCTTGAAAGGAGTCCTCTAAGCAAAGAGAGACCCCAAAAGCAACATAGACCAGAAAGGAACACAGACAATATACGGTAACAGTCACCTTACAGGCAATACAATGGCACTAAATTCCTATCTTTCAATAGTTACCCTGAATGTAAATGGGCTCAATGCCCCAATCAAAAGACACAGGCTATCAGACTGGATTAAAAAACAAGACCCATCGATATGCTGTCTGCAAGAGACTCATTTTCGACCCAAAGACAGCCCCAGATTGAAAGTGAGGGGGTGGAAAACCATTTACCATGCTAATGGACACCAAAAGAAAGCTGGGGTGGCAATCCTTATATCAGACAAATTAGATTTTAAACCAAAGACTGTAATAAGAGATGAGAAAGGACACTATATCATACTTAAAGGATCTATCCAACAAGAAGATCTAACAATTGTAAATATCTATGCCCCTAACATGGGAGCAGCCAATTATATAAGCCAATTAATAACAAAAGCAAAGAAACACATCGACAACAATACAATAATAGTGGGGGACTTTAACACCCCCCTCACTGAAATGGACAGATCATCTAAGCAAAAGATCAACAAGGAAATAAAGACTTTAAATGACACACTGGACCAAATGGACTTTACAGACATATTCAGAACATTCCACCCCAAAGCAACGGAATACACATTCTTCTCTAGTGCCCATGGAACATTCTCCAGAATAGATCACATCCTAGGTCATAAATCAGGTCTCAACCGGTACCAAAAGATTGGAATCATTCCCTGCCTATTTTCAGACCACAATGCTTTGAAACTAGAGCTCAATCACAAGACAAAAGTCAGAAAGAACTCAAATACATGGAGGCTAAAGAGCATCCTACTAAAGAACGAATGGGTCAACCAGGAAATTAAAGAAGAATTAAAAAAATACATGGAAACCAATGAAAATGAAAACACAACTATTCAAAATCTTTGGGATGCAGCAAAGGCAGTCCTAAGAGGAAAGTATATAGCAATACAAGCCTTTCTCAAGAAGCAAGAAAGGTCTCAAGTATACAACCTAACCCTACACCTAAAGGAGCTGGAGAAAGAACAGCAAATAAAGCCTAAACCCAGCAGGAGAAGAGAAATAATCAAGATCAGAGCAGAAATCAATGAAATAGAAACTAAAAGAACAGTAGAACAGATCAACAAAACTAGGAGCTGGTTCTTTGAAAGAATTAACAAGATTGATAAACCCCTGGCCAGACTTATCAAAAAGAGAAGAGAAATGACCCACATCAACAAAATCATGAATGAAAGAGGAGAGATCACAACCAACACCAAAGAAACACAAACAATTATAAGAACATATTATGAGCAACTCTATGCCAGCAAATTAAATAACCTGGAAGAAATGGATGCATTTCTAGAGATGTACCAACTACCAAAACTGAACCAGGATGAAACAGAAAACCTGAACAGACCTATAACCACTAAGGAAATTTGAAGCAGTCATCAAAAATCTCCCAACAAACAAAAGCCCAGGGCCAGATGGCTTCCCAGGGGAATTCTACCAAACATTTCAAGAAGAATTAATACCTATTCTTCTGAAACTGTTCCAAAAAATAGAAATGGAAGGAAAACTTCCCAACTCATTTTATGAGGCCAGCATTACCTTGATCCCAAAACCAGACAAAGACCCCATCAAAAAGGAGAATTACAGACCAATATCCCTGATGAACATGGATGCAAAAATTCTCACCAAAATACTAGCCAATAGGATCCAACAGTACATTAAAAGGATTATTCACCATGACCAAGTGGGATTTATCCCTGGGCTGCAAGGTTGGTTCAACATCCGCAAATCAATCAATGTGATACAATACATTAACAAAAGAAAGAACAAGAATCATATGATCCTCTCAATAGATGCAGAAAAAGCATTTGACAAAGTACAGCATCCTTTCTTGATCAAAACTCTTCAGAGTATAGGCATAGAGGGTACATACCTCAATATCATAAAAGCCATCTATGAAAAACCTACAGCGAATATCATTCTCAATGGGGAAAAACTGAGAGCTTTCCCCCTAAGGTCAGGAACGCGGCAGGGATGTCCACTATCACCACTGCTATTCAACATAGTATTGGAAGTCCTAGCCACAGCAATCAGACAACAAAAAGAAATCAAAGGCATCCAAATTGGCAAGGAAGAAGTCAAACTCTCACTCTTTGCAGATGATATGATACTTTATGTGGAAAACCCAAAAGACTCCACCCCAAAACTGCTAGAACTCATACAGGAATTCAGTCAAGTGGCAGGATATAAAATCAATGCACAGAAGTCAGTGGCATTCCTATACACCAACAACAAGACAGAAGAAAGAGAAATTAAGGAGTCGATCCCATTTACAATTGCACCCAAAACCATAAGATACCTAGGAATAAATCTAACCAAAGAGACAAAGGATCTGTACTCAGAAAACTATAAAATACTCATGAAAGAAATTGAGGAAGACACAAAGAAATGGAAAAACATTCCATGCTCATGGATTGGAAGAACAAATATTGTGAAGATGTCAATGCTACCTAGAGCAATCTACACATTCAATGCAATCCCCATCAAAATACCATCCACTTTTTTCAAAGAAATGGAACAAATAATCCTAAAATTTGTATGGAACCAGAAAAGAACCCGCATAGCCAGAGGAATGTTGAAAAAGAAAAGCAAAGCCGGCGGCATCACAATTCCGGACTTCCAGCTCTATTACAAAGCTGTCATCATCAAGACAGCATGGTACTGGCACAAAAACAGACACATAGATCAATGGAACAGAATAGAGAGCCCAGAAATGGACCCTCAACTCTATGGTCAACTCATCTTTGACAAAGCAGGAAAGAATGTCCAATGGAACAAAGACAGTCTCTTCAACAAATGGTGTTGGGAAAATTGGATAGCCACGTGCAGAAGAATGAAACTGGACCATTTCCTTACACCACACACAAAAATAGACTCCAAATGGTTGAAAGACCTCAATGTGAGACAGGAGTCCATCAAAATCCTAAAGGAGAACACAGGCAGCAACCTCTTTGACCTCAGCCGAAGCAACTTCTTCCTAGAAACATCGCCAAAGGCAAGGGAGGCAAGGGCAAAAATGAACTATTGGGACTTCGTCAAGATAAAAAGCTTTTGCAAAGCAAAGGAAACAGTCAACAAAACCAAAAGACAACCAACAGAATGGGAGAAGATATTTGCAAATGACATATCAGATAAAGGGCTAGTATCCAAAATCTATAAAGAACTCATCAAACTCAACACCCAAAGAACAAAGAATCCAATCAAGAAATGGGCAGAAGACATGAAAAGACATTTTTCCAAAGAAGACATCCAAATGGCCAACAGACACATGAAAAAGTGCTCAATATCGCTCGGCATCAGGGAAATCCAAATCAAAACCTCAATGAGATACCACCTCACACCTGTCAGAATGGCTAAAATTAACAAGTCAGGAAATGACAGATGTTGGCGGGGATGCGGAGAAAGGGGAACCCTCCTACACTGTTGGTGGGAATGCAAGCTGGTGCAGCCACTCTGGAAAACTGTATGGAGGTTCCTCAAAAAGTTGAAAATAGAGCTACCATATGATCCAGCAATTGCACTACTGGGTATTTACCCCAAAGATACAAAAGTAGGGATCCGAAGGGGTAC
>NC_058407.1:123983696-124032432 GCF_002201575.2 Neomonachus schauinslandi
TTCTGCATGGAGCACTGGGTGTTATGCACAAACAATGAATCATGGAACACTTCATCTAAAACTAATGATGTAATGTATGGGGATTAACATAAGAATAAAAAAAAAATTAAAAAAAAAAAAAAAGGATGATTAGATCATTTCAATACATACCAAAAAAAAAAAAAGATTTGACAAAATTCAACACAGACTTATGATAAAAACTCTGAGCAAACTACAAATAGAAGGGAACTTCCTCATCCTGATAGAAGCATCTATAGAAAACTTGAAGCTAACATGATATAATATAGTACAGGTCTGGATGCACACCCCCCTGAGATCAGAATATCCATTTGACACTTCCATTTAATGTTATACTATAGTTCCTAGCCAAGCAATAAGGAGTAAGGGGCACGAAAAGGCATATCAATTGGAGAGAAAGAAGTAAATTTTTTTTTCTTTAAAGATTTTATTTATTTATTTGACAGAGAGAGACACAGCGAGAGAGGAAACATAAGCAGGGGGAGTGGGAGAGGGAGAAGCAGGCTTCCCCCTGAGCAGAGAGCCCGATGTGGGGCTTGATCCCAGGACCCTGGGATCCCAGGAGCCGAAGGCAGACGCTTAACGACAGCCACCCAGGTGCCCCTGAAGTAAACTTTTTTTTAATTCAAAAGATGACATGCTGATTAAGTATAAAACTCTAACAGTGAGGTAATGGTATAAATTTAGACATATAGATCAATGGAACAAAATAGACCCAACCATGCATAAATAACAGATTTTCCACAAAAAGGCTGAAATAATTCAACAGAGAAAAAAAATAGTCTTTAAAATAGACCGTGCTGGCACAATTAGTTACCCATGTAGAAAAAATAAACATTAACTGGTGATATTTCCAAACAATGAAATATTACTCACCAATAAAAAGAAAGAAACTACTGAAATTAACATGGAAGAATCTCAAAAACTAAATGAAAGAAGCCAAGCACAAAAGACTATATTTAGATGATTCCATTTATATGAAATTCTAGAAAAGTCCAGATTATTGTGACAGAGAAAAGATAAGATGAGGATAAGAAAAGGATAAGATGAGGAGGTTCACTGAAAAGGGGCATAGGGAAGTTTTAGGAGTACTGGTAATGCTCTATGTCTTGACTATGGTGGTGGTTACATCTCTTTAGCCATTTATCATCACTCAACAAAAACACTTGAAGTTAGAAAATTTTATGGTACGTAAATTGTAACTCAAGAAATCTGATTTTTAAAAAGCTGTCACAGTTTGGATGATACATTGCATGGTTATCCATAAATTCTTTTGTGTGTGTGTGTGTGTGTGTGAGATAATGAAATTGGATGGTTGATTCCTATTTGTCACATGGGGATTCTTGTTTGGCACAAATAAAAGTCTTCTGTTTATTACTATTACTCCTATTATAGCAATTTAAAAATATTCAACTAGTAGTCTAGGATTTGGTGAATGCTATAGAAGTATTTAACTGGAAAGTGACTGGGGAAAGCAGTTCTCAGGACTAGGTACTTATATATCCACTTTTACCTTAAACCATCACAACCATTAGACCAGATGATAGGGATAGGGCTGCCTGTTCTTCATTTCACATTTCTCTGGGCTCAGTTTTCATGACACCTTTTATTTTTGAAGCTGTCCTTATTTATTCAGTGCTTCCCTGGAGCCTTCGGGATAAGGCTCATATTTTCAGCGTGACAGAAGACCAACTTCATCTGTACTCTGCTTACTGTTACAGCATTATTTCTCACCTCTCCTGCCTTTCAGCCATTTGTAGGACTGGCCATGCCCTAAGGGAACTTTGCTTTCTCTTGCTTCCAGATGTCACCATGTGCTTCCACATCTACCAGGAATGTCCTTTTTCCCTTCCCCCAATTTCCTTCTTTTCCTGTATAATTCATCCTACTCGTTTTTCAGGATTTAGTATAGATGTTACCTGCTCTAGGAAGCTGGACCCCTCAGAGTTATATTAGATGTTTCTCTTAGGTGCTTCGTGCCCCCAAGATCTGAAAATACTATTTGAGCTCTATGTATAGCCTTGCCTGAAGCCAGTGTACACTCTTTTATGTGAGACAACAAATGTCTTACTTTGCTAAAACCATTTTATCTTGAGTTGTCTTTCTTTTGCTACTAAACCATGGTTATAAGAACTGATGCCATGGCTTTCCAATATGCAGAGGAAACACATTTACAAACAGTGGAGAAGGGGACTTTGAAATACAGTAATGTGAACGGGGAGGAAATTTAATAGATGCTGGTTGCATCCACTTACAGTTTCTGTTAGCTAGCCTCAGGCTAGCCTAAGAGTCTTAAAGCCTCCTGAATATGCCTCTGGTTAGTACAATTAATTCAGGGGGAAGAAGAAAAAGCCAAGGATATCAAGACTCAAACAAAGCCAAAGGGCTTTTATTACTGTATTCTGAGCTCACTAGTAAAGGTGATATGATCTTAGAAAAGCAGACTTATCAGTTGACAGCCTGCTCCTAAAGGCAGGGGGAAACTGGGAACCTCCAAGGTAAAGCTTCACAGAGAAAGAGCTCCTGGAAAAACTTACAACTGCCCCTGACAAGACACTCTCAGTGACCCTACACCCAGGGTAGGACTGTTGGTCCATCTAAATCATTTCTTAAGCATCTGAATCCACACACATCATAATTCCCTGAACTCCTCATGTGTTACAACAATTGAGGGGCGGTGTGTTTAAAGATCAGATTTACATATCACTTATTAATTAAAATGATTTAATAATGGACCTTACCTCATTGGTCTCTGACAGAAAAACCCTTCCAGAATGGTCCCATAGCAGAAGTAACTCTAAATCTTTATTTTCCACCCGAAGAGAGACTATGATTCGTTCATGGTTGCGTTGTTGTATAGTGACAGAGTTGGGACTAGAACGTGAGACCTCTGACTTATAGCCCACTACCATCTGACATTTGTCCAAACACACCTGTTTTATCCTTCGTTGGCACAGTAAGAGAAAACAAGTTCATGCACAGATGTAATCTCCAACCAGCAGATGACAATTTATTGAGAGATCTTAAAAACATAGTTGGTCTCCCTTCTTGATTTGCAGTTTGCCGTTCCTTGATTCTTCCTGATGGATAGCAGACACAGCCTGGTTGTCTCAGGTCTCCCTCAACAGATTGCTGTCTTTCAGCTATGCTCTCAGATATCATATGATGTGTGGGGTAGTAAAAGTAACATCTCATCAAAGAAAGGGTGAGGATAACTATGATATAATAATTACTAACTTTTGCTTGCAAAATTGTTTTAAAATTTGTAATTTACTAGTTAATTGCGGGTAAATGTAAAAAGCCATTCTATTATGATCTTAGTTGTTGAAATTTTTAATGTGTTATCAGTCCACTTTCTGTAAATGGAGTACCTGAATGATAGCTTGCTCTTTGAAGCAAAGGATTTTTTAGCAGTCTATGTCAATATCAATTCTCATTGTATAGCACTGATGAGGTACATGCAAGACCTAGGAGATCATATAATTTAAAAAGAAATCCTTAAAATCATTTGTTTATTTTTTTCGATGTTGCAATCCAAAAGTAAAATACAAAGACTGTCAGGAATGTTGTGGGTTTCACTGGATCAAAAGTTTTCTATGTGACAGAAATTAAAATTCATGATTCCTTCCAATTCATGTAAAAATATTATATTTATTTCCTAGGGCTGATAATGCAAAGTACTACAAACTGGTAGTTTAAATACAACAGAAATGTGTTGTCTAACTTCTGGAGGCTGAAGTCCAAAATCAAGGTGTTGTCAGGGTAATGTTCCTTCTGAAACCTTGTGCAGAGAATCCTTCCCTGCCTCTTCTAGCTTCTGGTATTTGCTGGCAATCCTTGGTGTTCCTTGATTTGTAGACATCACTCAATCTCCACCTCTGTGGTCACATGGGTTTCCCTGTCTGTCTGTTTCTGTGTCTCCTCTCTTTTTTCTTTTTAGAGACACCAGTCATATTGGATTAAGGGACAACTCTGCTCCAGTATGACCTCATCATAACTAATTACATCCGCAATAGCCTCATTTCCAAATCAGGTTGCATTCTGAGGTACTGGGGGTTAGGAATTCAACATATCTTTTTGGGGGACACAATTCAACCCACAAAACTTATTAAGGAATTAAAAGTTGTGATTTTTTTCCTGATCTATGTAAACATACTCTCCACTTGTCCTCCCAGAATAATTCTCTGTGCTTCTTGCTCTATTATGAGTTATAGGAGGCTGAGCTCTGTAAGCTACCTGCATTTTGGCTTCTTTTTGGTTTGGTCAATGGGAAGCACTGGAGGAGATCAGAGAGCAGGAGAGGGAGAGGTTGGATATTAATTTTTGCCACCCCCTGCTTGTATCACTGCAGTTTTGGCAGTGGCTTCATTTCCCTACAACTATAAATCCTGTCAGGCAACCCTGCTTCCAGGGCCCCATCTCCCAGTGGGTCTGTGGTACCCTCCCCTTGACTTTTCAGACCCATGGCTTGGATGTTTTGCCTTTCCTTATTGGTTCACCTGCTCACATGCCTGTACATAGTCCCTCATTAAGCTCCCTTAAAATAAGACTTTGAATGTGTATTCAAGATATATATGGAAAACCATGAATTGGAAGGAGGTAGGGTAAGCAATTAGATACTACCTCAAATTTATTCTAGTGAAGGTAGCCAAAGACATCATAATTTTAACATGGGAAGCAATTTTAATATCCAGTAAAATAGTACTACAAGCAAGAAATACATTAAGGAACAAAGAGGGATGTTATATCCTGAGAAAAGGAATAAATAGAGCAAGAAGATATAATTGTCATGAGCATATATGCACCTAAAAGTATAAAAAGCAACTGACAGTACACAAGGGAGAAATATATAAGGCAACACATGTAATTGAAGGTTTTAATATAATTGTCTTAGAAATTTATAAAACAAACAGACTAAAAGTAAGGAAAGATACAGATCAGAATAATGCAATTAAGAAACTTAAGTTATTAGGTGGTGTAAAAATTACTACAAACCTAGTGGTATAAAACAACACAGACTTATTCTCTTATAGTTCTAGAGGCCCCAAGTCAAAAATGAGTTTAGGAAGTTGACGCCAAGATGTCTTTAACCTTCTTCCTTCTAGATTCTTGAGAGGGAGAATTGGCCCCTTGTGTCCTCCAGCCTCTGCTTCCATTATCACATGCCCTCACCCTCCTCTGTACTCAAATCTCCCTGGCCTCCCTCTCAGGAAGACACTTGTGATTGCATGTAGGGCCCACCAAAACAATCCAGGATAACCTCCCCATCTCAAGGTCCTTAACTTATTCACACTTGCAAAGTCCCTCTTGTCATATAGGGTAATATTCACAGGTTCTGGGGATGGGACATGGATATCTTTGTGCACTGCTTATTCAGCCTAACATAGAGAATTAAAACTTGACACCAAGCAGAGAATACACACCTTTTCCAAGCACACAGAGTATATACAAAAGTGAACACATACCTAAAAAGAAACTTCATTAGATTCCAAAGAACCACTATCATATAAATCTTGTGTCTGATTATTATTAAAAATGGTTGGAAATTAATAACAAAAATATTCCATGTCTAGGAAATTATGAAATACTTAGAACTGAAAAAACAATGACAATACCATATGTTAAAAAATGTTAGGGCCACATCTAAAACAATAGTTAGAATAGTGCTGTCTGATAGAACTTCTGTGATGATGGAAATGTTCTGTATGTACTTTGTTCAATATGGCAGCCACATAGCCCATGTCACTCTCCAGTATTTGAAATATGGTTAGTGTGACAAAGAAACTGAAATTTTAAACTAAATTTAATTTTAATTTTTTTTAGAGAGAGAGATGTGAGTGGAGGGGGAGGGGCAGAGGGAGAGAGAGGGAATCTTTTTTTTTTTTTAAGATTTTATTTATTTATTTGACAGAGAGAGAGAGCACAAGCAGGGGCAGTGGCAGAGGGAGAGGGAGAAGTAGGCTCCCCGATGAGCAGAGAGCCTGATGTGGGGCTCAATCCCAGGACCCTGAGATCATGACCTGATCTGAAGGCAGATGCTTAACCGACTAAGCCACCCAGGCGCCCTGTGCGTGTGAGAGAATCTTAAGCAGGCTTCACACCAGTGTGGAATCTCACACAGGGCTTGATCTCACAACCCTGAGATCATGACCTGATCTGAAATCAAGAGTTGGATGCTTAACCGACTGAGCCACCCAGGTGCCCAGGGCTCCGTGCTGAGCATGGAGCCTGCTTGAGATTCTCCCTCTTCCTCCGCCCCGCCCCACCACTCACTCTCTCTCTTTTAATAAATTAAAATTAATTTTAATTAACTTCAAGT
Source organism: Neomonachus schauinslandi (assembly GCF_002201575.2). Lineage (NCBI taxonomy): Eukaryota > Metazoa > Chordata > Mammalia > Carnivora > Phocidae > Neomonachus > Neomonachus schauinslandi. Next base: position 123,990,034 of record NC_058407.1, read on the forward strand.
TAAAGTTAAATAGCTACTTGTGGCAAGTGGCTACCATATTGCACAGCACACAGAGTCAGAGGGAAATTTATATCTTCAAATTTTCTTATGAGAAAATTAAAAAGGCTGAAAGAATTGGGCTAAAGTAGAGTTGGAAGAAGCACAAGCCTTATCTCATAGAGGTAAGGGCAAAATCAACAATAATGAGAAGATAAAATAAAAAATGAATTCTTTGAATAGATTAATAAGATGGAAAGAACTCTAGTGAAACTGATTAAGATGAAAGGATATGAGTAAATGAAGTACAAGATTACAGGGCTAATAGCTATAGAGAAACAGGAATGGAGGCCCTGGTGTGGCGTGAGCTGGAGTGCCTTTACTCGGGTAGATGTGGTAGGATGTCCACGGGAGATGGATGCCATTTTAGCACTATTTCAACTTCTACTCTCTTAGGAAAATAAGTCAGCAACAATAAGAAGAATGAAAATTTCATTTCAGTTTTATAGCAACACCTCTCCCCAACTCTGACACACACAAATGAAATTCTCATCTCATCATGTGGTATTCAGTGGTAGGGAACTTCCAAGCCCTAGATTCTTGCTCTGTATTCCAGCATGAGCCTTACTGCTTATTCCCGATGGTTTTGTTCGTTTGTTTGTTTATTTGAGAGAGAGAGAGAGAGAGAGAGAGTGATTGGTGGGGTGGAGCAGAGGAAGAGGGAGAATCTCAAGCAGGCTCCATGCTCAGCACAGAGCCCTACATGGGGCTTGAACTCACGACCTTGAGATCATGACCTGAGTCAAAATTAAGAGTGAGATGCTTAACCAGCTGAGGCACCCAGGTGCCCCTCATTTGTTTTAAATTAATAAGGCATCTGGTCCTAAGGAGAAGTTAATGTGACAGTTTGAATTCACAACTGTGCCCAAGTTTATAGAGTAAGAAGTAGAAAGTTTCACGTTTTGATGACCAGAGACCTGAAAGATGTTAGTCTAAGCTGTAGCTCAACCTCAGGTCATTTTCATGATATTTATAGAGCATTATTACTAAATATACATTTTGGTGAGACCAGAGTCCACCAGAAACAGAACCAGTGTAATTTGGAGTGAGATGTGTCTTTCTGTACAATCAATTGCTTGTTTCTTATGCAGCCAAATCTAAACTTTGAGCTTGAGAGATAGAGGATTTTATGCTTTCCATTTTCTCTCAGCTATTAGTCTCAGAGTTTTTGCACAAGGAAGGGTGAATAACAAATCATAAGTAATATTTGTTTCTTAGGCTATAAGAATAGGGTAACAATGGTATCCACATAATATTTCTCTGTACCCCTACCACCCATTTTATAGCAGCTTCAACCTTCTCTCCCTCAAATTACTCAAATCATTCCAAGAGCTGCTGGGAGTACATACGAGTAATGTTATGCACCACATCCTTCAGGATTGAAAGACTCGTTCCCCCAACTGCCAGGAGTGCTGGTGGCTTAGAGCTCTCAGATGAGTCTCTTTCCCAGAATTGCCCTCCGCTGAAGAGCTGCCCTGTCCAAAGCCATGCCCCCTTTCTGGGAGCAGCCATATTCAGTGGCTGGTCAATGTGGTAGTATCAAGACCCGGCCCCTTTTGCCTTCATTTGGGACAACTCTGAAAAGCCATCCCAGCTCCAGAGTTCCTTATCAGACCAGCTGAGGTCTTTAATGTTACTGCATTGTACTTCATCTTCTCCCTTTGCCCAATCCTATTCCCAATAGAAATCAATCCCAAGAGTACTCCTTGATAAGCTTTCCTCACATCAATCTCCAACTCAGACTGCTTGCCGATGAACCCAACCTGAAGAGTTGGTTGGAGTTGTGGTTCTAGAAAACAGACTCTGGAACTGAATTTTGATGGGGGTCACCTACCAGCCATCTGGTAACAGCTGCATAATTGGTGATGGTGGAGCAGTGATAACCCCTGGTGTGCAGCCATATTACCATTGCTAAACTCTTTACTAGCCCAGACTAGGGATCAGAGCTAGTGAAGGATGGCACTGGAGGTAGGTATGAGTGCAGTGTTTTAGGCATTTTTGAAAAGTGGGAATTATTAATGATAAGGAATATGGAATTAGATAGCTATTGCTGGAGAAAATCAATGACTTGGAGAAGGACAATGACAGGCTGATAGTGATTAATTTTTTTCTTTTTCCTTCTTTTCTCCTTTTGTTCTTCCTTTCTTAGTAAATTCTTACCCATTATTTTCAGTGTTCTCTCTGGAATTTCTACTCACTAGATAGTGAACCTCATGGGTTGATTTAATTTTTTTCCTGTCTTCTCTCTTATCTTCATTCCCATGCTTTCCTCTTTCCCTAGACCCAAGCCCAGAAACTTGGTGATTCAATTCCTCTAGAGAGTAACAGTCAGTCTTCTCTGGGGGTGGAGGGTGGGGGTGGGGGAGAACAGCAACTTGGCTGCCTGGACTAGAGAAAGGAATCATGTCTAAGTGTTCTTTAACAAATTTCCAAATAATCCCCCACTCCTCCCAACCTCTAGATTACTTTGTGTTCCCAATTTCTAAACCTTTGAGAGGGGTGAGGAAGTGGGGAGAAGTGGTAGAAGGGCAGTTCAGTGGAGATTAGCTTGTTTACCATCTTGTATCCTTGGACGTGTGGGTTTCAGTCAGTGAAGACAATTACCACTCTCCCTCTAGTTTCCTCTTATATCTCTTGTCTTCTGTTCTCTTTTTCTGTCCTTTTTGTCCTTAAGGATTTAAACCCTTTAAATTATTATTGTGGACTGAATATTTGTGTCCTCCCAAACCCCTGACCCATACCAATTCCTCCCAAACCCCTGACCCATACTAATGATGGTATTGGAGGTGGGGCCCCACATGTGGGAGCCATTTAGGTTTAGGTGAAGTCATGAGGGGATCCCCCATGATGAGATTAGTGTCCTTGAAAGAACTGGAAGAGAGACCAGAGCTCACTGTCTCACACATGCTCTCTCTCTTTCTGCTATGTGAGGACACAGTGAGAAGGCAGCCATCTGCAAGCTAGGAACTGAGTCGGCTGGCGCCTTTATCTTGGACCTCCCAGCCTCCAGAACTGTGAGACAATAAATGTCTGCTGTTTAAGCCACAAACACAGTCGATGTTATTTTGTTAGAGCAGCCAGAGCTAAGACATTATCTTACTGTTATTTTAGTTAAAATTTTTTACTGTTATTTTACTATTCTTTAGTTGTTTAGAGCTTGCAGTAGAGCTTTGAACCATGTCAGGAAATATATTCACTTTTTATTTCAAATTCAGTGTCTCTTTAACAAATTAGATTATATATGATGCTTTATAATCTTTTTTAAAAATTAGTACAGTATAAATATTTTTAGTTTGTGGTCAGCCTACCAGGGGACCCACCCTCCTCATTCCTTTGTCACCACCTGCCTGCAGTATACCATGCAGGAAAACAGGTATGGTTACCACATCCACCCCCAAAGAGAAGGGGAATTGCAAGAGGCTGTAAGTTTTAAGTAAGGAGGGATGTGAGCATAGGATGAACCATTGTCAAGGTGCAGCTACTGGGAAAGGACGTAACACATGTGCTTTAGCGAAGATGCCTTTTTACTCTAAAACTACTGGAGCAAAACCTTATAGATATCTAGACACTATCTATGGGTAAGACATCCTAATGACTAGTCACTCTCATAAGGATATAATTCTATCTGCCTTTATTCACTCACCAGACTGCCCTCAAATACCCACTGCCTGTTCTTATGACCGCCCCCGGGGGGTGGGGTGGGGTGGGGTGTGTGTGTGTGAAAACACCCCTGAGTGGCAGGCTGTGGAGCAGGAAGAATGGTGAACTGGGCTGGGAAATGGGCCCATGTGGAGAATCTCTGAATCTACCCAAAGATTAGGGGCCCATTGAAGGAAGCTAATTAGGAACCTGATAGATCAGTATTACCTCAGAAACACTGGCGGAAACTATAATGGTATAAATATAATCCTGAAGCTTAGAGATTTGCTGAGCCTTGAACAGAGAATGTCTGCTTTTTTGTCTACCTGACACATCAGCCCTTTGAATTTCAGCTGTGCTTTTTTTTTTTTTAAAGATTTTATTTATGAGACAGAGAGAGAGAGAGAGAGAGATAGCAAGAGATAGAGCATGAGCAGCTGGGAGAGGGAGAAGCAGGCTCCCCGCTGAGTAGGGAGCCCGAGGCGGGACTCAATCCCAGGACTCTGAGATCATGACCTGAGCTGAAGGCAGATGCCTAACAGACTGAGCCACCCAGGTGCCCCATCACCTGTGCTTTTGAGTGGAAAGCAGAAAAGCTTTTGCTTATGCTCTCTAAGGAAGATCACATTTAATTAGGTAATTAGGTGGGATTTCTGTGTGAGGATTAAAAAGAGGGGTTAAGAGAATTCTGGAAATGTGAGAATAAGCCAGTCTTAGTTTGAGGCACATCTGTGACAGTCAAATCTAGTTTTGCAACATTTAGGGCATTTTCAACAGCCTCAGAAATGTTTGAGACATTTTTAACAATAACAACAACAACAAGAAGGAAGTATAACCCCATTTTAATTCCTTTTGATTTTTAAACAAATATGAGGAAAGGGCGAGGATGTGAAATCAAACAATGACACTGTTATTGGCCTGATCTAGAACCATGGCTGTTTGTGGGTCTTACACCTGAGTGACCTGTTTCCTGCATCTTCTTGCCATTCCTCTCTTGGTTGGGTCACCTTCCTTTCTCAGCACTTACAAGGAGGTTGGCCCCTCCTGCTACTTTCAAGGACTGATACAGACCCCTGAATTCTGTTGTGATTGTCTTGCTGGGTTGTGGGCTACCGGCTGGGGGAAGGGAAGTCTTCCCTCAGGGCAGGGGATATTCCCAGTGTCAATCACACTGGGACAGGAAGTGCCTAGACAAGCGGCTCTTAGGAAGGAGAGAGAGCTCCTTTCTTTCTCTCAGGGTCTTGTCTCTTGAACCTGGTCTCTAAGGTGTCTAGATGAGCATGAGGGGATAAAATGGTCATTACTAGACACATAGATAGATAGACATAAGGGGAGAGCTACTACAGGAATTGGCCCACACAGTTACGGAGGCTGAGAGATCCCATGATCTGCTGTCTGCAAGGTAGAGAACTAGGAAAGCTGGTGGTATAATTCAGTCTTAATCCCAAGGCCTGAGAATCTGGGAGCTGATGTGTAAATCCCTAAATAAATCTCAAAGTCAAGAGGCAGGAGCACCGATACTCAAGGGTAGTTGAAGACAGATGTCTCACCTCAAGCAGAGAGAGCAAATTTGCCCCTCCTCTGCCTGCTTGTGCTATTTCGGCCCTTAGTGGTTTGGCTGATGGCCACCCATTTTGGGAAAGGTGGTCTTTACACAATCCCCCACTTCAAATGCTAATAATGCTAATCTCTTCCAGAGACATCCTCATAGACAAGTCCAAAATTACTGTTTTACCAGCTACTTGGGCATCCCTTCACCCAGTCAACTTGACACATAAAGTCAACCATCACAACCACATACTAGTATCAGCTGAACTGTGGAGGAGAAGGGACAGGTGTGGCTTTTCTTGGGCTGGATGTGTAAAGGGGAGGGCAGTGCCTCCCAAGGTTACTGTGGTAGGACAGTGATGAGTGGGATCCCCAAGGAGAAAGTGAATGTCAGCAGATAAGGACATGGGCTGTGAGGGCAGCCATCCTTCCCCACACAAGTTATTTCATTTCTGGAGGCCAGTAGGTTTCCCTTATTGTACTTAGCATACTTGCTCATACACCCCACTGGCCCCTGAGCTCTAAGAAAGCAAGAATCCTGTCTTGTTTGCTCATATCCCCATAGTAGCCCCTAACTCAGAATCTGCTATGTCATGGGCTCTCAGTAAATATTGTTTCAATAAATGAGTCCCACTGTTAGTGTTTCACCTATGAATTCTATATGGAAAATGACTAATATTCTTAAGGCATTCTGACAATGGCACCAAATGACTTCACTCACTCTTAGGTCTTAGATCAGCTTTGTTAGTCTTCTCTTTGGAGAGATCATTTGAGCCAAACTTTGACTTTTATTTGTGACCCTGCTTAGAAATAATTATATTGCTGCCATGTTACCTTGGAATATTTTATGGTAGCTTTTTTAAATTGAAAAATTAATATTTGCATATGGTTAAAAAAAAGTCAAACAACAGGACATACCATGAGAAGTGTCTTCTTCCCAGTCCAGGTGTTTAGTGCTCCTCTCCAGAGGCAGATACTTCTTAGGCATATTTTCAGAAGTTTTCTATATAAGTATAAACACATACATGTATATATTTATATAGGCATATTTATAGATGTGTGTACGTATTTAATACAATTTGAAGCATACCATATAACTTGTTTTTCAATTTGCTTTTGCCATTTAAAACATATCTTGGAGATTTTCCATGTTGTCATATGTAATTTAAATTAACCACATTCCTTTCTTTTAAAAATCATATTAGAATAATACTCACATATGATTTAAGTTTAAGCCATATATAAAGATTTAGTGGAAGAAAATCATCTGCCTCACATCCTCACCTCTATCTCTGTTCCTTTAAAGGCAACCTCTTTTACCTGTTTGTCTTTGGTTTTCTGATGGATAGCACCATATTATAAATAACATGTTTATGCTTCTGTTTCTTAATTTATTGAGTTGAAATATTATCTATTGACATTCAGCTATGATAGATGAACCATCTATCTCACTAATACGGTTTTGTCTTTATTTATCAATTCTAGACATTACCATGAATTTTCTAATAAGACAGGTGAGCATTTAACTACTTACTCTGCCTTATATCTTCCTGATATGGCTCCACCTCTATTTCAATTCCCCATCTGGTCACCTCTGCAGCCTCAGACACCACACATAACTGTTTCTTTTTGCATCAACCATAGGGAGATCTTCTGACTCTGAAATGTAAGAATATTAGCAAACCTATCCTTCTCTCCACATACATCACCACTTCACAACTTGTTCATTTTTCAGAATCTCTCAGCTCTCCCCTTACTTTGCTGCTGTCAAGTTGATAATGTTTTTTTTTTTAAAGATTTTATTTATTTATTTGAGAGAGAATGAGATAGAGAAAGAGCATGAGAGGGGGAGGGCCAGAGGGAGAAGCAGACTCCCTGTTGAGCAGGGAGCCCAATGCAGGACTTGATTCCAGGACTCCAGGATCATGATCTGAGCCGAAGGCAATCGCTTAACCAACTGAACCACCCAGGCGCCCCTTAAGTTGATAATGTTTTCACCCTATTCTGTAACCATAATGAAGTCTTCTGTGATTTGCTGGTACCTGTGAGTCATATATTGATTAGGACTCTTTTAGTAGCAAGTGACAGAAAACTCAACTCATGCAAATGAAACAGGAAAGGATATCCAGGGAAAAACACAGCCTATGAAAAGCTTAGTATTTTCAGGACCCAATTTCTTTCTCTCCATCTCTTAAATTCTGCCTTGTGCTGGTTCCATTCTGGGAAAGCTCTCCCCTCAAGGATACGAGATGTTGGCAGCTGCTCCAGTCTTATACCTTCCCAAGTTGAAATTGAGTTAGTCCAGTGGAAAGAAGAGAAAGTTTCTTCCAAGTCAAATTTTGGGATTTATTCCAATTGGAATAGTGTGTTCTCATGTATATCCTTGAACCCATCACTGTGATCAGGGGCTTTGGGGATGTTGATTACCTAACTCCCACCTCTGGAGCCAGGCCTAAAGTTCTACCCAAAGGACAGAATGAGTTCCCCAAAAGGAAATCAGGGTGCTGTTATCAAAAGAAAGGAGGAAAGGATGCTGGCTACCAACAATAACAAATACTCACCCTAGATCACAAACTGTAATGTCTGTAGTGTTCTATTTATATAAACTTGTGAACTGACTCAGTAAAAGATACAGAGAGTGGTGGTTTCTGTGATCTAACAGTGATGCGCTAAATTTTTTAGAATGTCATTAGCCAAACAAAACACATCTTCAGGCCTAATTTTGCTTCAGAGACACCAGTATGCAACTCTTGTTCTGTATATTAATACTGAAAACTGAAAAAATGGGAATAGTGTTTATATTATTATAGCTGTGTAAACAGTTTTTATAGCAAAGCAAATTAAGGTTTTCAAATTCTCTAGGACTCCTGTCATGACTTATGTGGCACCCAAAGAGAATGTTCCTGGTATTAAGTTGCAAAGATTTCCCCCCCTTACTCTCCTCCCATCACTCAGAATCCAGCTGTGCTATAGTTTACTGCATACTCTACCATACTTTGAATGGCAGATATTGCTGCTTACTCCACTGCCATTCCCTCATTCTTCCTCGCTAGGATCTTTCCTTTTTCTTTGCTTATTGTCACTGATGTTGGCAGTTCTCAAATGTCTTGTGATGTCTTATGATCTATTTGTATTTTCACATGAGGGAAGAGTTTGAAGACTGGGAGGAGCTCTGTAAATGTTGGTGAGACTCATTAACTTATGGGTTCACCTTAAATGGACAGGCAGAGAACTCTCAGCTATTATGTCGGAGCTGAAATAAAGAAGCAGAAGGCCTTTACTCATGGATATTGACATCCACACTAGTTACCCTTGTTAGTTCTTTAGACAGTTCATCAAATCATTTAGATAAGAACTGATTAGACAGTTTTTTAAAAATTTATTTATTTGAGAGAGAGAGCGCACACACGTGAGCATGAGTGGGAGAGGGGCAGAGGGGCAGAGAGAGAAGCAGACTCCCTGCTGAGCAGGGAGCTCAATGTGGGGCTCGATCCCAGGACCCTGAGATCATGACCTGAGCTGAAGGCAGACGCTTAACCCACTGAGGCACCCAGGTGCCCCCAAATTAGACAGTTTTTAAAGATACATTTAAATAAGACCCTGACCCTACACCTTAACTTTTATTTTACTTATTTATTCATGCTTACTTATTTAATTTATTCATTCATTCATTTATTAATTTAATTTTTCACGCACTCATTTTGTAGCCTGTTTGCTGGTATAGGAAGGTATAGGAAACTTGACTTTCATAGTCAGACCTTCAATTAATTCCACATTTTCAGACCTTTTCTTAAATTACATTGTACCTGTTGCCCAAGCCAAGAGGTTCCATGTGGTTGTACTCAGCATGCTGGCTTTCTGTTTTTGGGTTTTTTTTCATTAATTAATATTTCATCTGATTTTTGTTTTATAGGAATTTGTTGAGTTTTCTTGTATGTTAACAGCCTTCTTCCTGTTCTCTTCGGTATTGTGAATTTAAGCCTTAAAATTCCATTACTATTATCTTAATTATTTCTTAGAAAGGGAAGGATATAAATACATGTGCTTAGTTAGCATACCATATTAAACCCGAAGTCTCTACATCCTTCTTTTTAAAGCTGCATAGTGTTCAGTTGTCTGGATTTTTAAAATATATATTATCTTGTCTTCTACTGATTAACAATTTTGTGATTCCAAACGCTTCTGCAATGAATATTTCTGGACATATCTCTATGCATTATGTATATCTGTAGAATAAATTCCTAGAGGTAGTGTGTTGAGTTGAAGGCTGTTGGAAAGTTCCTCTTTGGAGCACGTGTGTATTTTTGGAAAGTGATATTGTATAGTGATTAAATGCATGAACTCTGGGGCCAGGCTGCCTGGACTCATAATCCTGGCTCTCTTCCTTAGCAGTGCTGTGACCTTGGGCAAGTTACTTAAGTTTCTGTGTCTTGTTTTTCTAATGGGTAAAAATGAGAATTAATAATATCACCTTTCTCCTAGGGTTATAAGGATTAAATGAATTGATTTGTTGAGACTCATGACTGATAATAAACACTCAGTAACCATTATCTGTTACTGTTGTTATTTTAGCTAAGACTTAGTTACCATTAGCTAAAAAGAAGCCACTGTTCTGCATGGGCTGGAGCTGGCACTCTGGCCAGAGTTCCTGGGGTGCCCCTTAGGGAGGTGAGGTGGTCCCCATGAAAGGGCTGCAAGCTCAGGGCCAAAAAGAGAGATACAACAGGTCTGGGGAGGGCTCAGAGGTTTTTTGCCCAGGAGTCTACCAACTGTAGCCACTTGAAAGGTGCATTGTTAACTGCTGTCTCTCTAGTTTTAGACAGTGCTTGGCATATAGTTGAGTGAATAAATGAATGAGTGAATGAAACCAAGTTTAAGAATTATTTTTACTTCTCTTTAATTCCTTCCTGCCATCTGCAAGCCATCTTTGCTTTACTGTAAACATGCTTGGTAGGGAGGGGACCAAGAAGGAGCCATGTGAAGGAAGCATCTTGGAGTCACCCTGCCTGAGGGGACCACAGCAGAAGAGAGACAAAACACGGTTCCTAGGGCTCCTCAGGGACACTTGGTTGGGGAGCCTGCTAAAAGCCTGGACTTCCTGCTATTGTGGGGAGGGGGATTTACACTGCTTATCCTTGGGTATTAAAGGGAGAGTGATCCCTCAAGACTGGGAAGTCTGGTATACCTGGGTTAGCACAGGGTTCGCTACATGGTAACCTCTCAGTAATGGCAGCTTTTTATATTTTATTTCCAAATTTTGGTAAACACTAAAATAAAGTTTGCAGTTGATGCTGTATCCACCTTCCTCAAGCCGTATCTGACTTAGTGTATGATGGCCATGACTGCCCATTCAAAGCAATGTTCCCAGTACAGCTGTCATGTCAATAAGATGATTGTCAGGTTGAGTGAGACTCAGAGATCAGATAGGGTAGCAGTGATCTTGGAATTTCCACTAGCCCTTCTCAACAGCATAACCTTGTGTTAGTCTCTTGTAATTTCAAAGAATCATTTTCTGTCTCTGTAAAATAGGGGATTAGTGCTGTGATATCTACCACCTGTTTGGGCTTAAGAGCACATCTTGACATTAAATTAAGAGAGAGAAAATGAATAAATTAGAATGTGTAATATACCCTGAAATCTTGATCTGAAAGTCACTATTAATGGTAAAACCATTACAGTATTATCTTTCTTCAGTATTTCTTTTTTTTTTTTTTTTTAAAGATTTTATTTATTTATTTGACAGAGAGAGACAGGGAACATAAGCAGGGGGAGTGGGAGAGGGAGAAGCAGGCTTCCCGCGGAGCAGGGAGCCTGATGCGGGGCTTGAACCCAGGACCCTGGGATCATGACCTGAGCCGAAGGCAGCCACTTAACGACTGAGCCACCCAGGCGCCCCTTTCTTCAGTATTTCTAGCAGATGCTTGGCTAGGGAAAAATCTCAATTTTGAGCATATTCTTATAATTGATTATTATTTTTCACCATTCACATATTGATGTGTTGCAAAATAAAATATCTATATTCAAAAGGGGGTTATTTTCCAAAATTAAGTAATATACTCAGTAAATGAATAGAACACACATTCACACATACATACTTATGTTAATTGTTCATTTTAGCTAATTATTTTTTTTGTTTTGGTGTTGTTGAAAATTAATCATGGACTTAGCATGGGTAGTGAAAAAGCAAATTAACAAAGACTCATTTATAATTACCAGAAGGAGGAATATGGATCCTGAAGCCAGGAAGCTTGTTTGAGGAATATTCAGGAAAGATCTAGAAAAATCCCTGTGACATCAAACCCATACATGGATCTCTCCAGACAAAAGATTCAAATCTACCTCCTATTTTAATAATGAAACAGCTGCCAGGGTTGAGGACCCTCCAGGGGTCCTCATTCGTGATGGATAACTGGGTGGTGTTTGTTTTGTTTGGGGGAATAAATATTTGAAGGGGGTAACCGAAGAAGGTTATGCTGCTGTTATGATGTTATTGATACACAGGCTGACGCTATTATGGCGGATGCTATCAGGCTACATTATCTTTATGCCTTCAAGGTAACCTGAAGCAACTGTCTTTGGACTTGGCACTACCTTACACTGAAGCGTCTGCCCTGCCTGGGGACTGTAACCCAAGCTAACACATGCCTCACAGACAGTTTTCTTTAGCCACTGACAGCATCAAGGAAGGAAGAGCGTGAAATCACCCCGGGACAGACGCTTCCCAAAGGGGAGTTGGCTGCTAAGTGTCTCCAAGAGAGGGTAGCATTGCCATCTCCTAATCTATTTAGGGGTAACCACTAGAAAGTCCTTCTCTTTAGGCAAGGAAATAGTTACTATAAGGAAACTGGAGGTGATCTGAACCCCTGGGAACGTTTCCCCCGCTTTGAACTTTGCAATGTTTCACTGCAGGTCATGTCCACATGGAAAGCAAGGCTCACCAAAAGACTGAAATCTCCATCTAGAAGGATGCATCCTTTTCCATGCTCAGCTCTGCTTGCTTGTTTTGGGAATACAAGGGAGAATGCACCCTTTGATCAGCCCAGCGCAGCTGATACTCATTCCACCATCTATGTTCAGCCCATGGCCAAAGCAGGGAGGCACTCAAGTCACTGGAAAGGGGAAGAAGGAACGTCAGAGAAAAGGCGAGATTCTGGCATCCGCTCAGAGAAAAATGGCAGTGCAAATCTGAATTCAAGTAACCACACTGCCAACCAGCCTGCTGAGACCCCTGTGGATTCACCTGGGTCACTAGAAGGTAAATTGGACTGTGAAGCAGTTACTTTCCAGACTTCTATCCCCAGACCATCAATTATTGAAATGCCAATGGTGAGTTTTCCCAATGCTCTTATGGAAGGAATGGTGTTGGAGGAGAGTTCTGGTATTTGGTGGATGCCTTCAGGAAACAAACTTGCTTAGTATTTTTAGTGAATAAGACATTGAGGGGAACTCTTACTAGTGAGAGGAAGTGTGTAAAAGCCTTTTAAATTTTCATAAGCTTCTCAGAGGATATAGAGGGAGGCAATGAGAATAAGCACTCGGGCCTTAGCAATGGCCAAAATTGGCCTTTCATTAACTGCCCATGGTTCTCCAGAGCCAACAGTGTCTGAATAAAAGATTAGGGGTAAGGTAGTCTGGGAAAGTTTTTTTTTTTTTAACTGGTACATGAATTTATTTATATGAAAATCCACAATATAAAAGATTTGATTATAGAATTAAGAAACTGCCCCTACTTAAAATGAATCATGTGGTATCAAAGCAGTTTGGGAAAATTTGGAAATGATGATCACTGTATGCATAGCAGTAAAGAAAGGAACTGACCTGTAAAACTATTCATAATATGGGTGTTCCTGTGACCGTTTCTCAACTTAGAGGCAGGAGAAGGAGTTATTTCAAAAGAAATCTTGCTGCTCTCCAAAGGCATCATCTTGGGTTATTTATTTAATCTGTCTTCTTGTTGGAAGCATTACTGAATTTTAATTGTTGACTATTCTGATTAGATTGGGCTACACAGTCATGTCAAAGTTCTTTGTAATCGCAAGAGGCAGGGTTTCTTGAATGGTGTTTTCCAGAGATACCTCTAGAGCATTTTTCAGTCATATTCCTGGCCAAGTAGCTTAGGACCAGACTTAAAAAACTGAGAAGTCTTTGGGGATCCATTACTAAGTTACTCTGATTTTCAAAAATCACTGTTTTCCATCTAGTTTAACAAATCATATTTTGTCTGACTTCAAGAGGCCTCATTAACATTGAAAACTATTAAACAGTGAAGATAGGGTTAACACGTGTTTTTAAAAATAGTTTCATTTGATATTTTACAGGCTTATCTTAAATTACTGCATCTTAGCTCTATTGTCTACATCTTTCTATTCTGAAATTGCATAAAGGATTTCACTAAGCCCTCTGTTACAGCAAGAACTGTAATGGTTTGTTTTTTTTCCCCTTAGCATCACTAAATCAAAACCCAATCAAACAAATACAAGCAAAAACATGTATTGTTCAATTTTCAGTTTAAATCCATATCCAGATTAAGATATTTTTAGTAGTACTGTAGTTAGCTGAGTGGACATTATGGCCAAGTTTTTATTTGTTGCATGTTAAAGGAACCAATGATGTATTGGTTTGATGAGCTGGAAGATTCTGTTGGGTAGAGATTCCAACAACCTAGGACCCACCCTATATTGCTAAATACAGCAGCAAATACAAAGGGTTGATTTGACTTTATCTTCCTGTTTTAGTGGCATATGTGACACAGAGGCTCAAAGTAAGTATGTGTATTCAAATATAACCAGTTAAACACAGAGGGTAACATCCATATTTATTGTCCACTTGTATGAGCAAAGTCATGGATAGACTACAGAGGTGAGGCAGGCCTTATGATGGAATCGACCCCAATGCAAGATTAAATATAAGTATCCCAAAGAAGACACACATAAGCCAGTTCAAAGGAGGTTGGAAAGGTACACTGCAGTGGAGGTGGAATTTGAGATTGGTTTAGAAGGAGGGTTAGGATTTTTAAAGGCAGAGATAAAGGGGAGGACATTGCAATAAAAGAAAATTGTATGAACAAAACCATGGATGTGGGGGAATGTAGCGTAGGGATAGGTACATCAGATTGGCTAAGTTGGAGAGATACCTGGAAAGGTAGATGGAAGCCAAAAGTGGGATGTCTTGAATGCTGTGGTCAGCAGTGGACTTAGTAGGCAGTGGGGAATCTGTGAGAATTTTGAGCAGAGAAAGGTCACGCTTAGGATTTCATAAACAGGTAAAGCTATGCAGGATGGATTAGAGTTGAGAAGACGGAGATGGGGTCATTGTAAAGATCCCGGCCTCAGGATTATCATAAAAGGAACAGCAGGAAGGTGAGGTGGAAGGGCCAAAGAAGAACGGACCCCAAGGGGTAGCAAATGCAGTAGTTGTATGGGTCCCAGACTGGGTGGAGAGAGAAGAGAGACCAAACTGGGAGTGATGAAATGAAAACATTGTGACACTAAGGCCAGGCTGCGTGGGAGAAGTGTGTCCTGTGGGGCTGGTAAATGGGCATCTATTGTAGTTCAAATGCAAGGAGCTAATATTTACAGAGCACTTGCCATATGCCAGCGATTCTTCTAAGTGCTTTACAGGGAGCATCCCATGGACCCTTGTTACAGTGAGGCGCATATTCTTATGATCCTCTGACACTTAGAGAAGGTAAGACACTTGCCTAAGATCACAGGGGGAGGAAGTGGTAGAGACAGGACTGAAACTCAGCTCCTTATTATTGCTTGTGTGGTGTTTAGGGATTTACAATAAAATATTCACACATGATCTCACTTGATATGCAACTAAATTAAAATTTTGTGTGTGTATGTATTTATACGTAAATGTATCTGTGTATATAATGATCATCATTATTTTTATTAATTTGCTTAACCTCTTAAAAATCTTAGATTCATGATATATAACACTATGGAAAGGGACACTTTCCACTTTCCATCCTGTTGATGACAAGACTTTGTTGATGACATGGTGGGATTGTTTTGAGATCTTCTGATTAAAAGTGCCATGGGACTGCCCAAATTTTTCATTACCTAGTAATTTTTATAGTGACATGTTTCCCCTCAGCAGATGATGAATGAGCTTCTTTTATTATAATCTTGCCTGGAGGCAAAAGTATTTCCCCTTTAATTCACTGATCCTCATCATTTAAACTGCCTTGGTGGAGACAACAAATAATACTCTTTTTTAGAGCTCAGCTCAGAATATAACAATAGCTAAGAAATAGGGACAAGTCCTTCTACCTATTTTTAGTTACCTGGTGTTCAGACAAAAGGGTGATTCTTTAAAATCTGAAACAACATCTGGTCTGAGAGGAAAAGCTCAAGATAGGCCAAGTGAACTAATTAAAAAAGGTTTTTGTTTGTATAAATGTATATGCACATATCTCTATTTATGAACTGATGCCAATTACTATTCCACCTTTTTGCGGCCATCTCTTCCCTGTTCCAGGCCTGAAATCAAGGTGATAATAACCCTAACACTGGAATGTCTTAAAACTTCTGGTATCTTCTGATTGTAATTTTTTAATCTTTCTTAGTGGTCTTACAATTGAAGTGTCTAATAATTGGTGGGATTATAGAGTTAATGAAACACAGCAGTATGCTGTTTATTTTTCTGGCAAAGAGTTATTGTGTTCTTACTGTGTGCCAGGACAGTCCTAGCCCCAAGGTAACAAAGACTTAAGACACAGTTTGTGAAACTGCTTCCATTCCAGTGGGAGATAGAGTAAACAGGTGGTGTCAATGCAATATGAGAAGGCTTATGCCTCAACAATGGACACCCATAAGAGCAAATGGAAGAGGCTCCCATCTTAGCCTTGGGAAGACAGGGGAGGCTGGAATATATGGAGAAGAGGGTTTCTACCTTATTCTTTTAAAATTGCCTTCCTAGTTGAATGGTGCTATTTTTCTCCTCTGTCTCCCTTCACAGTGTTGGCAGTATAAGAAAGACACAGTTGGGGTGCCTGGTGGCTCAGTCAGTTAAGCGTCTGCCTTTGGCTCGGGTCATGATTCCAGGGTCCTGGGATTGAGCCCCATGTCCCACTCCCTGCTCAGCAGGGAATCTGCTTCTCTCTCTCCCTCTGACTGCCTCTCCCCCTGCTTGTGCTCTCTCTCTCTAATAAATAAAGAAAATCTTAAAAAAAAAAAAGGAACATTCCCACATGTGTTCCCACATGAAGCAGCTGAGGACTTTAGAATAGTTTGGTAGTTTCAGAGACTTTCTACAGCAATAGTTAAGTTTTTATCCAGTTCTTACTCCAACAAAGTAGACTGTCTAACACAGGAAGAGAAAGTAATTGTGGCTTGGGAAATCATTCCTGGGTATTTATTTTTTTTAAAGATTTATTTATTTATTTATTTGAGAGAGAGAGAAAGCAAGAGAGAGAGTGAGAGACTGCATGCACAAAGATATGGGTTGGGTGAGGGGCAGAGGGAGAAGGAGAGAGAATCTCAGACTCCCCGCTGAGCACAGAGCCTGACACAGGGCTCAAAATCAGGACCTTGAAATCATTACCTGAGTTGAAACCAAGAGTAAGTTGCACAAGTGACTGAGCCACCCAGGCGCCCCATTCCTGGGTATCTTTAACTAAAAGTTAGTTTTATAATAAGGAAGTATCTTCTCCCATTCTGTCGGTTGTCTTTTGGTTTTGTTGACTGTTTCTTTTGCTGTGCAAAAGCTTTTTATCTTGATGA
Organism: Neomonachus schauinslandi; assembly: GCF_002201575.2. Classification (NCBI taxonomy): domain Eukaryota; kingdom Metazoa; phylum Chordata; class Mammalia; order Carnivora; family Phocidae; genus Neomonachus; species Neomonachus schauinslandi. Next base: position 124,006,986 of record NC_058407.1, read on the forward strand.
AGTCCCAATAGTTCATTTTTGCCCTTGCTTCCCTTGCCTTTGGCGATGTTTCTAGGAAGAAGTTGCTGCGGCTGAGGTCGAAGAGGTTGCTGCGTTCTCCTTTAGGATTTGGATGGACTCCTGTCTCACATTTAGGTCTTTCAACCATTTGGAGTCTATTTGTGTGTGTGGTGTAAGGAAATGGTCCAGTTTCATTCTTCTGCATGTGGCTGTCCAGTTTTCCCAACACCATTTGTTGAAGAGACTGTCTTTTTTCCATTGGACATTCTTTCCTGCTTTGTCAAAGATTACTTGACCGTAGAGTAGAGGGTCCATTTCTGGGCTCTCTATTCGGTTCCATTGATCTATGTGTCTGTTTTTGTGCCAGTACCATACTGTCTTGATGATGACCCCTTTGTAATAGAGCTGGAAGTCTGGAATTGTGATGCCGCCAGCTTTGCTTTTCTTTTTCAACATTCCTCTGGCTATTCGGGGTCTTTTCTGGTTCCATACAAATTTTAGGATTATTTGTTCTATTTTTTTGAAAAAAGTGGATGGTATTTTGATAAGGATTGTTTTAAATGTGTAGATTGCTCTAGGAAGCACTGACATCTTCACAATATTTGTTCTTCCGATCCATGAGCATGGAACATTTTTCCATTTCTTTGCGTCTTCCTCAATTTCTTTCATGAGTATTTTATAGTTTTCTGAGTACAGATCCTTTGCCTCTTTGGTTAGATTTATTCCTAGGTATCTTATGCTTTTGGGTGCAATTGTAAATGGGATTGACTCCTTAATTTCTCTTTCTTCTGTCTTGTTGTTGGTGTGTAGGAATGCCACTGATTTCTGTGCATTGATTTTCTATCCTGCCACTTGACTGAATTCCTGTATGAGTCCTAGCAGTTTTGGGGTGGAGTCTTTTGGGTTTTCCACATAAAGTAGCATATCATCTGCAAACAGTGAGAGTTTGACTTCTTCTTTGCCGATTTGGATGCCTTTTCTTTTTGTTGTCTGACTGCTGTGGCTAGGGCTTCTAGTACTATGTTGAATAGCAGTGGTGATAGTGGACATCCCTGCCGTGTTCCTGACCTTAGGGGGAAAGCTCTCAGTTTCTCCCCATTGAGAATGATATTCACTGTGGGTTTTTCATAGATGGCTTTTATGATATTGAGGTATGTACCCTCTATCCCTATACTCTGAAGACTTTTGATCAAGAAAGGATGCTGTACTTTGTCAAATGCTTTTTCTGCATCTATTGAGAGGATCATATGGTTCTTCTTCTTCCTTTTATTAATGTATTGTATCACATTGATTGATTTGCAGATGTTGAACCAACCTTGCAGCCCAGGAATAAATCCCACTTGGTTGTGGTGAATAATCATTTTAATGTACTGTTGTATCCTATTGGCTAGTATTTTGGTGAGAATTTTTGCATCCATGTTCATCAGAGATATTGGTCTGTAATTCTCCTTTTTGATGGGGTCTTTGGTTTTGGGATCAAGGTAATGGTGGCCTCATAAAATGAGTTTGGAAGTTTTCCTTCCATTTCTATTTTTTGGAACAGTTTCAGAAGAATAGGTATTAATTCTTCTTTAAATGTTTGGTACAATTACTCTGGGAAGCCATCTGGCCCTGGGCTCTTGTTTGTTGGGAGATTTTTGATTACTGCTTCAAATTTCCTTAGTGGTTATAGGTCTGTTCAGGTTTTCTATTTCTTCCTGGTTCAGTTTTGGTAGTTGATACATCTCTAGGAATGCATCCATTTCTTCCAGATTAACTAATTTGCTGGCATAGAGTTGCTCATAATATGTTCTTATAATTGTTTGTATTTCTTTGGTGTTGGTTGTGATCTCTCCTCTTTCATTCATGATTTTGTTGATTTGGGTCATTTCTCTTTTCTTTTTGATAAGTCTGGCCAGGGGTTTATCAATCTTGTTAATTCTTTCAAAGAACCAGCTCTTAGTTTCGTTGATCTGTTCTACTGTTCTTTTGGTTTCTATTTCATTGATTTCTGCTCTGATCTTTATTATTTCTCTTCTCCTCCTGGGTTTAGGCTTTATTTGCTGTTCTTTCTCCAGCTCCTTTAGGTGTAGGGTTAGGTTGTGTATTTGAGACCTTTCTTGTTTCTTGAGAAAGTCTTGTACTGCTATATATTTTCCTCTTAGGACTGCCTTTGCTGCATCCCAAAGATTTTGAACAGTTGTGTTTTCATTTTCATTTGTTTCCACGAATTTTTTTAATTCTTCGTTAATTTCCTGGTTGACCCATTCTTAGTAGGATGCTCTTTAGCCTCCTGTATTTGAGTTCTTTCCGACTTTCCTCTTGTGATTAAGTTCTAGTTTCAAAGCATTGTGGTCTGAAAATATGCAGGGAATGATCCCAATCTTTTGGTACTGGTTACGACCTGATATGTGACCTAGAATGTGATCTATTCTGGAGAATGTTCCATGGGCACTAGAGAAGAATGTGTATTCTGTTGCTTTGGGATGGAATGTTCTGAATATATCTGTGAAGTCCATTTGGTCCGGTGTGTCATTTAAAGTCTTTATTTCCTTGTTGATCTTTTGCTTAGATGATCTGTCCATTTCAGTGAGGGGGCTGTTAAAGTGCCCTACTATTATTGTATTGTTGTCGATGTGTTTCTTTGTTTTTGTTATTAACTGGCTTATATAATTGGCTGCTCCCATGTTAGGGGCATAGATATTTACAATTGTTAGATCTTCTTGTTGGATAGACCCTTTAAGTATGAAATCAGATAAAGGGCTAGTATCCAAAATCTATAAAGGACTTCTTAAACTCAACACCCAAAGAACAAATGATCCAATCAAGAAATGGGCAGAAGACATGAACAGACATTTTTCCAAAGAAGACATCCAAATGGCCAACAGACACATGAAAAAGTGCTCAACATTGCTCAGCATCAGGGAAATCCAAATCAAAACCTCAATGAGATACCACCTCACACCAGTCAGAATGGCTAAAATTAACAAGTCAGGAAACGACAGATGTTGGTGGGGATGCGGAGAAAGGGGAACCCCCCTACACTGTTGGTGGGAATGCAAACTGGTGCAGCCACTCTGGAAAACAGTATGGATGTTCTTCAAAAAGTTGGAAATAGAGCTACCATATGATCCAGCAATTGCACTACTGGGTATTTACCCCAAAGATACAAATGTAGGGATCTGAAGGGGTACATGCACCCTGATGTTTATAGCAGCAATGTCTACAATAGCCAAACTATGTAAAGAGCCAAGATGTCCATCAACAGATGAATGGATAAAGAAGATGTGGTATATACACACACAGACACACGGAATATTATACAGCCATCAAAAGGAATGCAATCTTGCCATTTGCAATGACGTGGATGGAATTGGAGGGTATTATGCTGAGCAAAATAAGTCAATCAGAGAAAGACATGTATCATATGATCTCACTGATATGAGGAATTCTTAATCTCAGGAAACAAACTGAGGGTTGCTGGAGTGGTGGGGGTGGGAGGGATGGGGTGGCTGGGTGATAGACATTGGGAAGGGTATGTGCTTTGGTGAGCACTGTGAATTGTGTAGGACTGTTGAATCACAGACCTGTGCCTTTGAAACAAATAATACATTATATGTTAAAAAAAAGAAGAAGATATTAGGAAGGGAAAAATGAAGGCGGGGAATCAGAGGGGGAGATGAACCATGAGAGACTATGGACTCTGAGAAACAAACTGAGGGTTCTAGAGGGGAGGGGGGTGGGAGGATGGGTTAGCCTGGTGATGGGTATTAAAGAGGGCACGTATTGAATGGAGCACTGGGTGTTATACGCAAACAATGACTCATGGAACACTACATCAAAAACTAATGATGTAATGTATGGTGATTAACATAACATAATAAAATAAAATTAAAAAAAGATAGAATGATGGAGTTTTTAAATATATATATATATTATTTTATCAATTCAATGAAGAACCAATATAATGAGACTAAAATTTTTCAGCTCCATTGTAGTAAAATTGACAAATAAAATTGTAAGATATTTAAAAAATAATAATAATAAAAGTTAGTTTTATAATAAGGAAGGGAAAACAGGGCCTATCTTGGAGTTGACAACTGCATTGCTTTTTATAACAGGCTGGTTTTTGCTACAAGACAGAGAAGAGGTAACCAAGACTTCCCTAGAGCCTAGGCTTAAGCTGTCACTGATTTTTTTGGGTCTGAGTCATGATAATACCATCTAGAAATAAAGTTTTGTCAGTTATCCTTCTGTAAGATGTAGTTCCTTGATACCCACACTTAAAAGATCCTGATGTATAAATCAGAATGACTGTTAGCTGTCAGCCTTGAAGACTGTCAGGGTAGGGCTTACTGAGCCGTGTATTTTCTACACAGGAAAATTGTCCAAAAAGAGAAATGATAACCAGAAATTTGTTTTTTTTTTTAAAGATTTTATTTATTTATTTGAGAGAGAGAGAATGAGAGACAGAGAGCATGAGAGGGAGGAGGGTCAGAGGGAGAAGCAGACTCCCCGCCGAGCAGAGAGCCCGATGCAGGACTCGATCCCGGGACTCCAGGATCATGACCCGAGCCGAAGGCAGTCGCCTAACCAACTGAGCCACCCAGGCGCCCCAACCAGAAATTTGTTGGAGAGTACAGATTCGGGGGGGGGGGGGGGAAGACATTTTTTTATTATAGTAAAATATACATTACATAAAATTTACAATTTTAATTATTTTAAAATATACAGTTCTGTGGCATTAAGTATTTCCACAGTGATGTACAACCATCACTACCATCCATCTCCAGAACTCTTTTCATCTTCTGGAACTCAGACTCTATATTCATAAAACACTAACTCCCCATTCACCATTTACCCTTTTCCTCATCCCCTGGCAATCACCACTCTACTTTCTGTCTCTATAAGTTTAATTATTCTCAGTACCTGTATAAGTGTAATTACACTTTTGCATCCAGCTTATTTCACTTAGCATATTGTCCTCAAGGTTCATCCATGTGGAAACATGTGTCAGCATATCCTTCCTTGCTAAAGCTGAATAATATTCCCTCATATGTACATGCCCCATTTTGTTTACACATTCATCTGTCAATGGATGTTTATATCATTTCTACCTTTTGGCAACTGAGAATAATGCTGTTATGAACATGGGTTTACAAATATCTCTTCAAGACCCTGTTTTCAATTCTTCTGAATATATATACCCAGAAGTGGAATTGCTGTACCATATGGTAATTCTATCTTTAATTTTTCAAGGAACTGACATACTGTTTTCTACAGTGGTTGTACCAAATATTCCCACCAGCAATGCACAAAGGCTCCGATTTCTCCACATTCATGCCACCATTTGTTTCTAAAGTGTTTGTTCATTTGTTTTGATAATAGTCACCATAATGAGAATGAAGTGCTATCTCATTGTGGTTTTGATTTTCATTTCTCTAATGACTAATGATATCGAGCATCTTTTCATGTGCTTATTGGCATTTGTGATCTTTGGAGAAATGCCTATTCAAGGCTTTGCCTATTTTTTAAATTGAGTTATTTTTTGTTGTTTGAATTAGTGTCCTTTGATGTACAAAAATTTTAATTTTGACAAAACCCAATTTATCAATTTTTTCTTTTGTTGTCTGTGCTTTTGGTGTCCCATTCAAGAAATCATTGCCAAATCTAATACCATCAAGCTTTTTCTCTATGTATTCCTCTAAGAGTTTTATAATTTTAGCTCTTATGTTTAGGTCTTTGATCCATTCTGAGTTAATTTTTGTATATGGTGCAAAGTAAGGGTCCAAAAGCATTCTTTTGCATGTGGATATCTAATTTCCCCAACACTATTTGTTGAAAAGACTGTCCTTTCAGAGGGAGAGACGAACCACAAGAGATTATGGACTCTGAGAAACAAACTGAGGGTTCTAGAAGGGAGGGGGTGGGGGATGGGTTAGCCTGATGATGGGTATTAAAGAGGGTACGTACTGAATGGAGCACTGGGTGTTATACGCAAACAGTGAATCATGGAACACTACATCAAAAACTAATGATGTAATGTATGGTGATTAACATAACATAATAAAAAAAATAAAAGACTATCCTTTCCCCATTGAATGGTCTTGGCACTCTTGTGAAAAATCATTTCACCATATATGTGAGGGTTTATTTCTGGGTACTCTATTACATTTCATTGGTTTACTTGTTTTTTTTGTTTTTTTTTTTTTTAAAGATTTTATTTATTCATTTGAGACACAGAGATATATATAGAGAGAGAGCATGAGCAGTGGGAGAAGCAGAGGAAGAGGGAGAAGCAGACTCCCCACTGAGCCAGGAGCCTGATGTGGGGCTCGATCCCAGGACTCTGGGATCATGACCTGAGCTGAAGGCAGACGCTTAACCATCTGAGCCACCCAGGCGCCCAGGTCTACTTGTTTGTTTTTATGCCAGTAACACACTGGTTTTTTAATTATTTTATTTTATTTTATTTTATTTTATTATGTTAGTCACCATGCAATACTCTGTTTTGATTACTGTAGCTTTGTAGTAAGTTTTGGAACCAGTAAGCATGAAACCTCCAACTTTGTTCTTCTTTTTCAAGATTGTTTTGGCTATTTGGGATCACTTGAGATTTCATATGAATTTCAGGATGGATTTTTTTCTATTTCTGTAAAAAAAACATCATTTGATAGGGATTTCAGTGAATCTTTAGATTGCTTTGGGTAGTATTCACAACAATATTGGGTCTTCTAATCCATTAATACAGTTTATCTTTCCACTTATTTGTGTCTTCTTTAATTACTTTTAGCAATGTTTTGTAGTTTTCAGTATAAAAGTCCTTTGCCACAGGCTAAGTTTATCTCCAATTTTGATACTATTGTAAATGAAATTGTTTTCTTAATTTCCTTTTCAGATTGTTCATTATTGGTGTATAGAAATGCAATTGATTTTTGTCCATGTGTTTTGTGTCCTGAAATTTTGCTGAATTCATTTATTACTTATAATAGTGTGTGTGTGCCCATGTGTGTGTGTGTATGTGTGTGTGTGTAATCTTTATGGTTTCTACATGTAAGAGTATATAATCTGTGAACAGAGATAATTTTACTTCTTCCTTTTCAATTTGGATGCCTTTTATTTCTGTTTCTTCTCTAATTGCTTTGGCTGGAACTTCCAATGCTATTCAACAACACTTAGTTGGATAGAAGTGCAAAAGTTAACATCCTTGTTTTGTTCCTGATCTTAGAGGATAAACTTTCAGTCTTTCACCATTGGGTATGATGCTACTATTGAGTACAGTGTGGGTTTTTTATATATGGCCTTTATTATGTTGAAGTACTTACTTTCCTTCTATTCCTACCCTGTTGTGTATTTTTATCATGAAAGAATGTTAAATTTGACCAGTGCTTTTTCTGCATCAATTGATATGACTATTTTTTCCTTTATTCTGTTAATTTTGTCCGATAGTGATTGATATTTTGTATATTGAACTATCCTTGCATTGCAGGAATAAATCTCACTTGGTCATCATATAATCTTCTTAACATGTGGTGGAATTCTGCTCACTAGGATTTTGTTGAGGAGTTTTGCCTCAATAGTCATCAGGGATATTGGTCTCTAGTTTTCTTTTCTTGTTATGTCTTTATCTAACGTGGGTATCAGGTTAATGCTGGCCACACAGAATGATTTAGGAAGTGGTCCCTCCTCTTCGATTAGTTTTGGAAGAGTTTGAGAAGGATTGGTATTAATTCTTTACAGGTTTGGTAGAATTCACCAGTGAAGCTATCTGGTCCAAGGCTTTTCTTTGTTGGGAGGTTTTTGGTTACCGATTTAATCTCCTTACTAGTTATAGGTCTATTCAGATTTTCTATTTCTTCATGATTTATTCTTGGTGAAGAAGAGCTACTTTGATAGCTTCACTGAAGTATGATATTTATAATCATGATTACCCATTATTGAGCACTATTAATGGACTAGGCATGGCACTAAGTGCCTTATGTGGATTAGATAATTTGATCCTTCTATCCTTTTACAATGTTATTTCCTGATAATCCCAATCACTCTTCTGCTCAAAACCTTCCAATGGCTCCCCCCTTCCCTAATATTAAAAGTCAGGTCTTCACAGGGGCCTGCAGGCCCCTATACAAAGTATCCCCAATTACCTCTCAGAACTTATCTCCTATGGTTCATACTGATGGGGAAACTGGGACTCAGTGGAGGTAAACATCTGAATAATTTCTACTCTAAGGGTAACGCTTTCAGCAGACTAGGAAACTCAATTCAACCAGTCAAAGCATGACTTCCTTGGGCAGTGCAGAACTCATGCTACCAATAACTAAATACCTGCTTATTCTGCTCTCCTTGTCTAGGCTCCATGCCCATCATTCCTCTTTTACTGGCACAGTCTTTGTTAAGACCTGGGATGGTTTAATTAATTGGGTTTCAGCTTCCTTGGTTAGAATCAGATCCCAGCCATGTTTTGTTGGAGCTACATCAAGGCCATGTTAATTGGAATGTGGTGTTGGAGAGACTCCTGAATACCTGTTAATAGAAAAGCTCTTGGAGGTATTCACCCCTATAGGAAACTGATCTCATTCAACAAATTTATTTTTATTTTCAATGTCTTAAAGTTGTCTTGAAGTTGAGCCTTGAGAGTACCATCTGTAGAGGGCAGTACTACTTAGAAGCATATTGTAAATTTGTGTGTAAACATCTATCACCCCTCATCTCACTCTTAACTCTGCATCCCCCTTATATAAGCATTACAGAGAGCAAGTCTGCTAGGCTGAATTTCCATTTTCTGGTACAAACTAGTTTTCCTGCATTTCTTTAGAATGAAATCTTTCCTTCCTTTATAGAACAGAATTTTAGGCTACCTATAAAAACAAATATCCTATTAAGAAAGATTTCTGCTAGGGGCGCCTGGGTGGCTCAGTTGGTTAAGCGACTGCCTTCGGCTCAGGTCATGATCCTGGAGTCCCGGGATCGAGTCCCGCATCGGGCTCCCTGCTCAGCAGGGAGTCTGCTTCTCCCTCTGACCTTCCTCCTTCTCATGCTCTCTGTCTCTCATTCTCTCTGTCTCAAATAAATAAATAAAATCTTAAAAAAAAAAAAGAAAGATTTCTGCTAGACAGATGATTTGATATAAAAATGTTTTTTAATAGAAAACAACTTATAAATCCATGGAAATATTAGTTTTCTAGTTCCCTTTCATGCTCCCTACCTCCCAACAAGGGGGATATGAGCTGGTGGGAATCCCACCCCATTCCTTTTGAGCCCTGACAATTTCTTATGCTAGGTTTCTACTTTCAAAAGATGTTAAACATAGTGGCATGAGAGTGCATGATATACCCAGTGTACTTAGGAATTTTCCAATCCAGATATTCAGTTGCATCCCAACTGGAAAAGAGATAGCTTCCTGGCTTCTCTTAGAATGAAATAAAATAAATTATCCTCATAAAACCATTAAAATTTACATTGTACAGCTTTGACTATTGGAGGCCATCCATAAAAGACTATAGAGGATGGTAAAAATGCAAAGTTTTCAGAAAATTTAGAGCTGAGGGGCATATATATATTCCAAGCTAAGAAATAAAAGTTGAGTGTATAATTTCATGAAATTTTAAAGCATCATTTTCAAGTGAGGTTACTCTGACATTCACAATTCAGATAAGAATGATAAATATTATCTAAGTAGGTGTTGATATGTTGGAGGGAGAGAAGTACAAAAGGAAGAGGTCAGCCCATTTTTGAGCAGCATCTATTTCTAGCTCGTCAGAGAGAATCTGGCAATCTGCCCATGACCTAGTTGATCCTTTGCCCTCATTTTCACAGGTGGTTAATAAAAGAGCAGGGTTTACTTTGTTCATACTCAGTGGCCTGGAGTGTCTAACCAAAGAGCACCAAGAAGATTCCAATTCATTGACTAGACCCATTTTCCCCAAATACCTGCCTCTGTAGAGTTGGAATTTCCATTCTCTTGATTATATAACATGCAGTTGTACGTCAGTTTAAAAAATTCCATTATTCTAATCACTGGGTATGCTGGAAACTAAAATTTCTTATATTCCAGGACCCACAGGGGCTGGTTGAATGAATATACTATATTAATCATGGTAAGTTAGAGGTGGTTTTTTTTTTTCCCCCAGCCAAGGACATGTGTTAACCTGATTTGAACTGCCTTTAGTTTTAACACTCACAGTTCTTCCTTTCCAAAGAAAATAGAGCTCATTAACACTTTTTCTGATATAAGGTTGACATACTTGGTTTTGTAATTCTGTACCAGGGGAGGTGAGAGTTCGGGAATTTGGGAAATTAGAGGAAGGCAGTCTCCACAAAGAGCACAGGACTGCTATGGGAAGTATTTATGAATTTGCTGTGGGAAGTTGGTTTTTGGGTCTGGTGTTCAGTTAAACAGAAAATGACAACTCAGGCAACTGTTAGAACCTAAATACATAGGCATAATTTGGTTGCCCACAGAAAAAGAGAAACTTCCCCTCAAATAGGCCACCTGCATGAGGAGCATCAGTTTCTGTAACTTAAAACACCAAATCTCAAAAAGATGTGCCATACATTATTACTAATAGTAATTAATGTACTGCAATTTGCAAATTGTAAACTGAGTTTAAATATTTTGTTTTCTTACATAAAACAATGCATAGTCTTATAAAAATTCCAATGAGATATACATACATTTATAATTAGAGCTAATTCAAAGTTATCTCTTTTCTAAAAAATCACCCATATATGTTCAAGTAATCTTCACCAAACATACCAAGAATACACAATGGGTAAAATGCTCTCAAACAGCATCACATGATACAGAGTAATCATTCATGAGAGGAAGAGTCGATCAGTGTGACAGATTTCATTGTCTTATTTTAAGAAATTGCCACAGGCACCCCACCCTGATCAGTCAGCTGCCATCAACATTGGGGCAAGACCCTCAATCAGCAAAAAGATTATGACATGATGAAAGCTCAGATGATGGTTAGCATTTTTTAGCAATAAGGTATTTTTTAATTAAAGTATTCACATTGGTTTTGTTAGACATAATGCCATTGGGCACTTTAAATAGACTACAGTGTAATGTAAATATAACTTTTATATGCACTGGGAAATGAAAAAATTTGTTTGACTCATTTTATTGTGATATTTGCTCTATTGCAATAGTCTGGAATTGAACCTGCAATATCTCTAAGGTATGCCTGTACATAAAACTAAAAAGCTTCTGCATAGCAAAGGAAACACTCAATAAGATTAAGAGGCAACCTACAGACTGGGAGAAAATATTTGCAAACCATATATCTGATAAGGGGCTAATATCCAAAATATATAAGGAACTCAGACAACTCAATAGCAAAAACCAAATGACCCAATTAAAAGATGAGCAAAGGCCCTGTAAAGACATTTTTAAAAAGAAGATATAAAAGTGGCTAATGGGTATATGAAGAAATGTTCAGTATTACTAATCATCAAGGAAATACAAATCAAAACCACAATGACATATCACTTCACATCTGTTAGGATGACTATTATCAAAAAGCCAGAAGATAAGTGTTGGCAAGGACGTGGAGAAAAGGTAACACTTAAAACTTACACATTGTTGATGGGAATGTCGATTGGTACAGCCATTAAGGAAAGTAGTATGGTGGTTTCTCAGAAAATTAAAAATAGAACTGCCATATAATCCATATAATCTTACTTCTAGGTACATATCCAAAGGAAGTAAAATCACTTTCTTGAAGAGATATTTGCACTCCTGTGTTCATTGTGGTCTTATTCACAGTAGACAAGACATGGAAACAATCTAAGTGTCTTTCAGTGGATGAATGGATAAATAAAATGTAATTATACACACACACACACACACACAGTGGAATATAATACAATGGAATCCTGTCATTTGTGACAAAATAGATAAACCTGGAGGACAAATGTTAAGTGAAATAAGCCAGACACAGAAAACCAAATACTGTATGATCTCACTAATATGTGAAAGCTAAAAAAGTTGCCCTCATAGTAACAGTGGTTGTTGCCAAGGGCTGGGGATGGTGGCAGGAAAAGGGAGATGTTGGTCCAAGGGTGCAAACTTTCAGTTACGAGATGAATAAGTTCTGGAGACTTAATGTACAGTATGGTGACTATAGTTAGTAACAACATATTGTATACCAGATCTCAAGTATTCTTACCACAAAAAAGAGGTAATGATGTGAGATGAAGGATATATTAATTAACCAGGGAATCATTTCATAATGTATACATACAGCAAAACATCATGTTTTATACCTGAAAGTTGCGCAGTTTTTAATTTGTCAATCATTCTTCAATATAGCTGGAAAATATTCTCACACATCTGCTTTCTGGTATAATAATTCAAGGGGGAACGGAAGGAGGTGTTAGAGCTGGGCAGTTGCTGGCCATCAGGAGGTGCTGATTGTAAATAGTGGGTGTGTGGGATGCTATTTAAGGAAGCACTTGAATGGGAACATCCATGCATATACCCTGAGCCAGTAAGAAGTCCTCTTCTTATCTGAGAATTGTTTTCCTTTCTGACTGAGCTGGGTGTTTCAGGAGAGACACACATGAAGCAGTGATGGAGGAAAAAGACCAATTGATTAGATTCTGGTACAGAGTGAGGCAGTGGCTCTTCCAGAAGGCTCTCATTCTCAGGCCCTTTCCTAGGATCAGGAGGTCTGTATCCAGGAAAGATTTTTCTTTTGACTGAGTTTCTGCCAGGACTCATCTGACCTGGATGCATAATACTTGAGTCTCTGCAGGGAGAAGTAACTTGGTGTAGTGGTGTTGCAAGTTATCCTGAGCTATTTTTACCATTCAAAATTGTCTAGTAAACATTGGTATCCTCCAACTTTAAAAGGCAGGTAGGGGCTATATGTGTATCCACTCACAACTTGCTCCCCAGTGATATGTTGCAATAAAAAAAGCCTCACATGATTTCTGCCACAGGTACAAATGTTTGTTGGCAAGCAGGCCAAAAAAGGGCATATTCCCTGATCCTATATGCTGAAAGAAGTTCCCCAGCTTCTGTCCTTTGACATAGTGGCCCCTTGCATGACTAAAATAATGTATAGGAATGCAACAATATTCTAATGGCAAAACCAAGAAACCTTCTATTCAGATGGGATGAAGGTGCACTCTGCTAATGAGAGTCCAGGGCCAAATGGAGTTCAAAATCCAGGATGCTACTCTACAGGGGTTGGATTTTGCCACATTCTTGTATTTAATTTTGCCAAGGCAAAAATGCTGATCAGTTACATATCTTGAACACCATTCATTTCACAAATGAAAAATGATTTCCAAAATCTCTTATCCTACTTAATGGATCCTCTTGTTCAGATTTAGCTAACCTCATTTTAAGTACTTGGTGTAGCTGCCTCTGAATACAGACTCCTGATTAGAGTCCTTCAAATACTAACCACCTTGAAGCATCAACTCCAAAAGTTGGTTTGCTCTCAAGAAAGAACAAGGAAAAATGTGCTCAAATTTGGCCTTTGGACATTGTTGGGTGTGGATGGGATGCTTGGTGCTGCTGTCACCATCTTGTGAGAAGGAGAGGACAAACCTATAAATAAAAGCAAATAATCTAGAGATGGCAGAGCAGGAAGGCAAGAAAGCATCTGGGTTCTTGAGGATGCCATGGAGCTACTTCAAGTGCAACTAACCTTAGGTACTACAGTAAGGGTATACTCAAAGTGTTTATGCTGAGGTTATTTTAAAATAGTAACAAACTGTTTGAATCAGGGTGATTGAATAAGTGATCGAATTACTTTTTTTCTCCTTTAGTGAATCAATAAGGGTGATCACTACCTATCCCTGAGAAATCTCCAGGTGAACTGACAGCCATCTCAAATTCAATGTGTGCAAAAATTACCTTTCCCCCTACACCTCCTCTACATATTGCTTAGGATGCTTATACCTGCAAGAGATGAAAACTCTACTTAAATTTAGACAATATGAAATGTATTATTTCACTTAAAAACAAGCCCCAAGGTAGGGTGACTTCAGGGTTGATTGATTCAACAGTTCAATGAAGTCATCGAGCATCTAGATTCTTCCACCTCTCTTCTCAGCCATCCATAATATTGGTTTCACCCTACAAGTGATTCCCTTTGTGGTTATAAAATGACTACCAGTAGCAGCTGGGCCATGTGCTTCCTTCCTCCCCCCATTACCCTCCACACACTTTGGACATTTCCTGCTCATTCTGCTACTGCTCTGTCCCCTTCTCTGTCCCCCTTTCCTGACACCATCCCCAACACCCTGCTCTAGGTTGGTGCCCTGTCCTGGGCTAGTCTGGCACTTGTTTACCTCAATTAAAGCACTTATTAAACTGTGCCATGTTTATGTGTCTGACTCTCCATTAGGCTGTGAAGAGCTTGAGGGCAAGGGCTGTATCTTTTTTTCTTTTTATCTATTGTAAGTAGCACCTAGAACAGTACTTGGAACGTAGAAGATGAATCAATAAAATCAAAATTAGGAGAGGGTTTATGTTACATGAGTGCTCCATATATCTTTATCATGGGAACTTTGTTTAGTATTGCCAATATATTTGTGATCCATTTATCATTTTAGAAATTGGTAGAAATAATTTAAGACTACACCAGGGAGTAGGGCCCAAGATAATGTTTCCCCTTGAAGAATGAGCTGTTTATTACTCAGGTTTGAGACAAAAGACCCAGATAAATTTATTTTGAAGCCAGAGGAAGTTTCCTTTCAACTGTCCTTGTAGTCCATTTTTTGGACCTCTCAGTGAATTTCTCACATGGTAAAGAATGAGCCACTTTATGCTTCTGTTTTCCTACTTGCACAATGAGGATAATGACAGCTTTTATGATTCTAGTAGTAGATTGGAAAGAATGACTATTTATACAGAACTTTAAGCATTATGGGAGAAAATATAGGATATTAATAACACAAAAAATGATACCATTAAAATGGGAGCAGAAGAGAACAAAACAAAGGGATACATTCACCTCATTACTCTGTGTGACTTTAATAGCATGTGGAGAAGTATACAGATAATACTGTTCACATTAATAAGACACCAAACTGGGGCGCCTGGATGGCTCAGTCGTTAAGCATCTGCCCTCAGCCCAGGTCATGATCCCAGGGTTCTGGGATCCAGCCCCACATCAGGCTCCCTGCTCGGCAGGAAGCCTGCTTCTCCCTCTCCCACTCCCCCTGCTTGTGTTCCCCTCTCTCGCTGTCTCTCTCTCTGTCAAATAAATGAATAAAATGTTAAAAAAAAAAAAAAAGACACCAAACTATACTAAAGACATTGCTAAGAATGGCCTAATTTTTTTTTTTCCTAGTTCTGGCTTTACAATGCTTTTGGCTAAAAAAAAAAATTATTATTTTTTTTTTTTGGTGATTTGCAGAGAATCTAATATCTAAAGACATTTTTAGTTAATCTGGTTTAAGTATCAAGCACATTATTTTGTACTTAATGGGTTAATTTCTAAATCTGAAATGAAAGCTCATGATTTATGTGTTACTATTGATTTAGAGAGTGTGAAAGGAGAAAAAAAGTAATTCGATTTAATGAGGAACAAATAATTTCAAATAACATGTTCGGCAGGTTCTTTCTTTTGTGCTTTCAGTAATCAGTGTGAAATCTAACTTTGAAGCTTTAAAGTCTTCATTCAGTCTTCAGTTCAACAGACCTTAATGAGGGCCTGACACACACTGTGTTAGGTGCTGGGCATGCCATGAAGATCCCAGTGCTAGGCCTGCCTTTAAGTTGCTTGCCATTAGGACAGGAGTCAGGCAAATCCACAGCTGCAGAATGAGGTGATAAATGCCAAAATGGCATTAATAGTTATTTCTATGGTTTATTGTTAAAAACATTTATACAGTTATACACACTTTTTTCTTTCCCATCCAATGAAATTTCCATAAACCTTAATTTAATCATGTATCAATTTCTCATAATCACTGTCATATTTTTCCCATTTTGCTCTCTCCTCACTCCCCCTTCCACACTGTCCTTTATCATTCTTGTTTCCTTTTCTCCTGACTAATAATTGTGTTTAGGCATTTCTGCTGTCACAGAGAATCTCTGTCTCTAAGGTCACTCATTCATTCATTCACCTTTGTTGTGCCAGGGACTCTTTCAGTTCTGGGGAAAAAAAATGAGTAAGACTTATTTCCTTCTCTCTCTCTCTTTTTTAAAAGATTTTATTTATTTATTTGAGACAGAGAGATACAGAGAGAGAGCATGAGCAGGGGGAGAGGCAGAGGGAGAGAGAGAAGCAGACTCCCTGCTGAGCCAGGAGCCCGATGTGGGGCTCAATCCCAGGACCCGGAGATCACGACCTGAGCCAAAGGCAGATGCTTAACCATCTGAGCCACCCAGGCACCCCTTATTTCCTTCTCTTGAGGGGTTGCCATCTGGCTGACAGAGATAGAAATAACCCCTAAGAGCAGAGGTGCCATTATAGGAATCTGGAGCACTAAGAAGGTAGGCAGTGACTCAACGCTACACAAGAGCAGGGTCTCAAAGCTGAGAAAGTGTTCATCAGGTGAAAAAGGCAGAGGCATTTTCAACAGCAGGTGACCAAGAACCTGACTCCGACTGGCTTAAACAGAAGGACATGTCTTCACTCACAGAACTAGAAGTCCACAGGTCAGTTGCCTTCACAGTTAGACAGAGTCATGAAAAGACAGTGTACTCTGGTGACACATGCAGGCTCTTAAGCAGACGCTCTCTCACTGCCACAGCCCATTTAGCACCCTGGGGCATATTACCCTATCTCAAAATAGATGGCTAGATTTTTTTTTCAGTGAAACTTTTATTAACAAGTTAAGGGAGGCAGGAATCCATCAAAATCCTAGAGGAGAACACAGACAGCAACCTCGTTGACCTCAGCCGCAGCAACTTCTTGCTAGACACGTCTCCAGAGGCAAGGGAAACAAAAGCAAAAATGAACTATTGGGACTTCATCAGGATAAAAAGCATTGGCACAGCAAAGCAAACAATCAATAAAACTAAAAAGCAACCTATGGAATGGGAGAAGATATTTGCAAATGACATATCAGATAAAGGGCAAGTATCCAAAATCTATAAAGAACTTATCAAACGCAACACCCAAAAAACAAAAAATCCTGTCAAGAAATGGGCAGAAGACATGAACAGACATTTCTCCAAAGAAGACATATAAATGGCTAACAGACATATGAAAAAATGCTCAACATCATTCAGCATCAGGGAAGTATAAATCAAAACCACAATGAGATACTGCCTCACACCAGTCAGAATGGTGAAATTAGCAACTCAGGAAGCAACAGATATTGGCAAGGATGTGGAGAAAGGGGAACGCTCCTACACTGCTGGTGGGAATGCAAACTGGTGCAGTCACTCTAGAAAACAGTATGAAGGTTCCTCAAAAATTAAAAATAGAACTACCCTATGACCCAGCAATTGCACTACTAGGTATTTACCTAAAGGATACAAAAGTAGTGATTTGAAGGGGCACATGCACCCCAATGTCCACAATAGCTAAAATACAGAAAGAGCCCAGATGTCCATCAGCAGATGAATGGGTAAAGAAGATATGGTACATACAATATCAAAAAGAATGAAATCTTGCCATTTGCAACAATGTGGATGGAACTAGAGGGTATTATGCTAAGTGAAATAAGTCAAAGACAAATACCATATGATTTCACTCATATGTGGAATTTAAGAAACAAAACAGATGAACATAAGGGAAAGGAAGGAAAAATAAGATAAAAACAGGGTGGGAGGCAAACCATAAGAGACACTTAACTATAAGAAACTGCGGGTTGCTAGAGTGGCGGTGGGTGGGGGTATTGGGTAGTTGGGTGATGGGTATTAAGGAGGGTACTTGTAATGAGCACTGGGTGTTATATGCAACTGATGGGTCACCAAATTCTACCCCTGAAACTAATAATACACTATACATTAACTAAATTGAATTTAAATAAAAAATTAAAAATTTTTTAAAAAGTTAAGGGAACTGAGACAAATATAGAGTGTTGAAATGAATGTTTAGAGAGCATAGATTTTCTTTTTTAATCAATTTGCAGGTACTACTTTTTGTTTTTCTTCAGCTAACCTTAGATTGCATGTCAACAGCTCCAGCATCCCAGCCCAGACATTTAACTTTGGATAAAAGTTTTTGTATTGGGGCGCCTGGGTGGCTCAGTTGGTTAAGCGACTGCCTTCGGCTCAGGTCATGATCCTGGAGTCCTGGGATCGAGTCCCGCGTCGGGCTCCCTGCTCGGCGGGGAGTCTGCTTCTCCCTCTGACCCTCCTCCCTCTCATGTGCTCTCTCTCATTCTCTCTCTGTCAAATAAATAAAATCTTTAAAAAAAAATTTTTTTGTGTGTTGCTCAATTCCTCAGGGACCAGCCTGCTAACTTGTCCTACAGATGGGGACCCCCAAGCCCAGCATCTAGGGCAAGCTGTGTGTCATTCCACTCCTATTCCTTGCAGACACTCTTAGAGAGGCACCATCACTAGCCTATTTCCTAAATGCCTGCTCAGCTTCAGGCCTTTGAAACAAAATATTCTTGTCCCAGGCTAGTTTTAAAAACCATGTTTGCTTGAGATATTCACTAGCCAGTTGTTCTGGCCAGCTCTTCACTTTAGAAAGAGTTTCTGTACCTTTCATGCTTTTGAGTGGTACCATCTCTCTTGCTTGATCATCTGAATTATATTCATTTCCTCCAGAGGCCAAAAGTGAAACCCCTCTTCTCAAGTTCCAGAGGCTCCTTGTTGAATGACCTACTAGGTTGTTTATTCCTGAGGGATCTTCCAATGTGTGGCTCACTTTCAGAACACAGATGGTTGACAAGTCCCAAATTAAGGTTGACCAGCTCTCCCGAGCACAGCATTAGCATTGTTACCACTGTTTTTTAATTGTTTTATATAGACAGGTCCCAAACCAGACATAATTCCCATCCATTCACTTCTTTTTCCAACAAATAGGTAAGCACATAAAATGTGATCAGCACTATTCTAATAACTGGATATCCACCCAGTTGTGAAGAAGACAGCCTTTGCAGAGTTTCTAGTCTACAGAGGAAGGTAGACAATAAATAAGATAAATTAGCAAGCTAAGGAAAAGATACAAAGTGATGGAGTAAGTGGGGGCAGAAATTTTGAAGAGGGTGGTTAGAAATTATCTCTCTCTTACTTTGTGTTGATGGCTGTCTTAATCCCTTCAAGCTGCTATAATAAAATACCAGAGACTAGGTAGCTTATAAAACAAAAATTTATTTCTCACAGTTCTGGAGGCTGGAAGTTCAGGGTGGCAGCATGGTCTGTGAGGGCCTCCTTCCCACCCACAGGCTTCTTGCTGTGTCTTCATATGGTGGGAGGGGCAAGGGAGCTCTCTGGAGTTTTCTTAATAAAGGCATTAATCCCATTCATAAGGACTCCATCTTCAGGGCTTAATCACTTCCCAAAGGCCCCACTTCCAAACACCATCACACTGGGGATTAGGTCTTAACATATACATTTTGGGGAATGGGGGCACACAAGCATTCAGTTTATAGCAATACCCATTTTATGGTTGTTGCTTACTGTTCATGCTTTTGTTTAATTGATGAATAGTTTGATCCCTTTTTCTGTCCCAGGTGTCATCAACCGTGCTTGCGTCTAGATCATTTGGGGAATTTTAGAAGTTACTAATATTGGGCGCCTGGGTTGCTCAGTTGGTTAAGCGACTGCCTTCAGCTCAGGTCATGATCTTGGAGTCCCAGGATCGAGTCCCACATCGGGCTCCCTGCTCAGCGGGGGGGTCTGCTTCTCCCTCTGATCCTCTTCCCTCTCGTGCTCTCTGTCTCTCATTCTCTCTCTCTCAAATAAATAAATAAAATCTTTAAAAAAATAAACATAAAAGTTACTAATATTGATACTCTGAGAAATTTAAATTTAGTTGATCAGAGTTGGGACTATTGCATCAGTATTTAAAAGCTCTCTCCAGGAATTCTAATGTGCGACTGAGTTTGAGAAGAACTGCTCTACCTCATGGACACTGAAGAATTTGTGAAAGCCAGAATCTAAGCATTGGCTGATAGCATTTCTGTGAAATAAGCAATGAAACAAACAAACAAACAAAGAATCAACATCATGCAACAGCTTCTTTATGTTCTTGTACCCTCAACGTGTTCTAAGATCCTTAAGGTAGACAATGCAAGGTTTGAAGGATTCTTGGTAATTTCTCTGTAAAGTGAATGGCAGAACAGAACAAAGTAAGAAGGGGGAAGAAAGTTTCTGTGATGTGTTAAGTGTTTTAAAATGACTGTTACACACTCAGTAAGTCATGCCTTGTCAAATCACCTTTTAAACTTAAAACAAAAATTGACTTTTTTGCACTTTTTTTTCTTTTTTAAAGATTTTATTTATTTATTTGACAGAGAGAGAATGAGAGAGAGCACATGAGAGGGAGGAGGGTCAGAGGGAGAAGCAGACTCCCCGCCGAGCAGGGAGCCCGATGTGGGACTCGATCCCGGGACTCCAGGATCATGACCTGAGCCGAAGGCAGTCGCTTAACCAACTGAGCCACCCAGGCGCCCCTGACTTTTTTGCACTTTATATAGACTTATTTTTCACTCTTACCCTGCAAATAGAATCAATGGCATCCTTCAAATATTAGGCTCAACAGCACAGTTATGTATTAGGCTACTAACTGGAAATCTTTCAAAACTCACCTTCAAGTTCCCCAACTTGCCTCTCTAAGAAAGAAGGAGCCAGAGAGGACAGAGCAGAAAAGCAGCAAGAATAAGATCCCAGATATTATTGAACCACCCTATGACAACTGTGCCTTTGGAGCTGATATATTCCATTTTGTTTAAGCCAATTAGTTGAGTTAGAGTAATTTTCAGCTAAAGGTGTCATATCTGATCCAGAGGACACATTGTTTCCATTTTACAGGCAGAATACTATGGCTAAACTGGGTTAAATAACTTGCTAAAATCAGAGAATTTTGTTTTAATGCAAAGGAATCTTACTTCTTTACTAGTGATGTGTACATGTCTTCTTTATGAAATCCTCTTTGAGAATACGAGCCCCTGATAATCATCTCCTTTATCAAAACTCAATGGTAGGTACTATCTGCACTATACCTGCTAGTATTCAGTTCTACACTGGGTCATGTTATTCATTATTGCTTTTCCAAGGTTCATCTTTGTCCCTGACTAGAAAATAAGCTCTTTGAAGGCAAGTCCATAGCTCCTGTGGCCTGGCACAGCATGGGGTACACAACAAATGCTTAATATAGACAAGAAAAAGTGATTGACACATGACTGAGTTTGGACCCTACTGACACATTAATCATCTAATTTTATGGGGATAATATAAGTAATTTAAAACTCTCTGTGCAGTCTTTTTCCCTCTTAAGGGAGGCTGCCATAAATTCATGCTCTATGTGATTAGTAATAAAATTATAACAACACCAAAGAAGGAACTAGGTGGTTTTGTGAACAGAATAAGGAAAAGAAGGGTGGGTGAGCTTTATCCTTTCTTCTATGGAACTAGTTCCAACCAAATTATTTCAACTAGAAAGCTTGCTGTTTTTCCTTTATCTATGGATGTTATCCGGAAAAAAACTGCCTGCTTTAAGAAATCCTCAATGGTAAAATCTTTTCTATGGTTGTGGAGATTTTTCCCTGTGGTTTTCACT
Source organism: Neomonachus schauinslandi (assembly GCF_002201575.2). Taxonomy (NCBI): domain Eukaryota; kingdom Metazoa; phylum Chordata; class Mammalia; order Carnivora; family Phocidae; genus Neomonachus; species Neomonachus schauinslandi. Next base: position 124,028,618 of record NC_058407.1, read on the forward strand.
CCATGACACAGCATTTTTGAGGTCTTATTTACACACCACTCTCTCCCTGCAGAGGTCACTGAACAGCAGTTTCTTATATTCCAAGGATTCTCTCTCAATTTCTTGATCTTCATCAGGGCAATTTTGGATTTGCCCTATCTGGCTTATTCAATAGTGTATAAATCAGGGTTCTCCAGAGAAACAGAACCAACAGGGGTGTGTGTGTGTGTGTGTGCACACACACATGCATGCACATGAGTGTATGTGTGTTGTATTTATATATCTATCTCAATACCTTTCCATCTATCCATCTATGTAGCTATGTATGTTATCTATCTATTTATGCATTTCTCTCTCTCATATATCCATTGATCATCTATCTATCTATATAGAGACAAATTTTAATGAATCGGCTTACAAAGTTGTGGGGAATGTACAAATCTGAAATCCACAGGACCGGCCAGCAGGCTAGAAACTCAGGCAGGACTTGCTGCAGGCTTGAGGCAGAAAGCCTTTTTCTTCAGGAAACCTCAGCCTTTGCTATTAAGGTCTTTAAAATATTGGATGAGGTCTGATTACCCTACCAAGGATAATCTCCTTTACTGTCAGCTGATTGTAGATGTCAAGGGTATCTACAAAATATCCATGCAGCAACACCTGGATTAGTGCTTGATTAAAGGGCTGGGGGCCATCTTAACCAAGTTGACACATAAGACTATCACAAAGAGTTTGATAAAGATAAAAACATCATGGGGGTGCCTAGGTGGCTCAGTCAGTTAAGCATCTGCTTTGGCTCAGGTCATGATCCTGGGGTCCTGGGATTGAGCCCCATGCCGGACTCCCTGCTCAGCGGGGTGTCTGCTTCTCCCTCTGCCCTCTGTCTCTCTCTCCACTCTCTCTCTCTCTCTCTCAAATAAATAAATAAAAGAGAGAGAAAAACATCATGGAATGGACAGAAAAGAAATTGGTGGAATGCTTCCTGGAGAAAGTATCCAATCCTGGAATGGATTGGATGGGTTTCCACTGAGGTTGATGCTGTATCACTGAGACTACAAAGCCTTGCTCTGGGGATCTGTGAGTTCTTTTTATTCCATTGCTGGTAACTTTACTCTCCTAGACTCAACAATGCCCTTTTACCTAGTATCACCTGTTCTTGCTCAAAAGAGATTTTTCTAGGACCGCTAAAGCATTTTAAGCTTAATTTAGACCATGGTTGGTGTTAAATGCTCCTTAGAAGTGTCAAGTCACCAAACCTATATTATTTGCTGACTTTGTTCAAATGGTCAGTTTCCCAGTTTCTATTCCTCTAAAATATGCTTTCCTCTGACAGTGCAAATGTTGGCAGATTAAACGGTCATAAAACAGCAGAGGTGACCTCAGCTTGTTTACTCACTACATCGTGTCATTAGGAATTTAATCCAACCTTTAGTGTTAAGAAATATTTTTCATGTTTTTCCAGATCTGCATTTCATCTTTGACTGAATAACTTTCAAAGGAAAGAAGTTCATAATTTTCAGTATATAATGGATTTCTAAAAGAAAAATAAAATAACCCACATGGTTGCAGACACATAGATGTGCTATATCTGGCATGGTGCACTTGCATCTTAGTGGAAGAAACCCCTACTCAAATGATTAAAGAAAGTACAGCTTTTATTACCAAAAAGTCGGGAGTAGGGCAAGCTTTGCAATGGCTTGATACAGTAGCTCAAAGGTGCACCAAAGACCAGCTCTTTGCATGTCACCTCTCTGCTTTTCACAGTGTCATTTTGTTTTAAAGGCTGGCTCCTCCACAATCACCACATGGCTGCCAGGGCTTCAGGCTTTCATATCCTCATTTAGCTGGAGAGACAGAGAGACAGGGAAGGGAAGAGTATTTCTTTTCCACCAGAAAACAAGTCTTGGACTTTTGTTACCCTGATGTCCAAAGAAGGAGATAGAACTACTCTGCTTGGCTTGACAAGTTAATCCTACCTCTGGGGCTGGATGTGAGGCCATCCTATTCACAGCATGTTCCTGTTCATCAGAGGAGTGGCACAATGAATTCAGGGTAGGCTCAATGTCCTATACATATATATATTTAAGAAATTACTTGGATTCACTTTTCCTTTAATAGCTTTGATATGAAAAATTTGTTAGTTGAATTCAAGGTTACTTTTTTCAATCATTACATACCTTACATTTGATATGTATCAGGAGAATGTTGAACATTTGGAAAAGAACTCACAAAATATTTTCTTTGGTAATCAAAATGGAAAAGTTGAGTGTACTTTTTTCTTCTTTGAGAAGCAGTAAAATTTCTCCTTATCATTTTTTCCTCTCCTTATCATTTAAGAGTGTATGTGAAGTAAAAAATTGGAATAAACTAAAAAGTCAGTCATTTAAATATTTATCCTTATCCCTTCATTCCATTCCTTTCCTCTCATTTTCCTTTCATACATCCACACAATAAATACAACATGGATGTAAGGAAAACTAAAAAAGCATTCTATTTTACCATTAGTAAGTATTGAATAATTACAATGGCCCTCTATGGTAAATGTAAAAGTTCCTTCTATATGCTATGAATCTTGCCCAAGCATCAACAAGTCTGAGGAAGACCTGCCCACAATTAAGGTGTGGGCATCAGGAGGGAGAACTTACTTCGTAATGGAATCCCATGTTTTCACTATAATGGGGTTTTAAACTCCCATTCCCAGCTTCTAGTTTCTGTCACCATCCTCATTAGGAGCAAATAGTAGAGCCTGATTTGTTAGGAAAAGGGTAATCATAAAAACTTCACGTGTGTGTCAGTGTGCGTGTGTTTGTGTGTCAGTGTGCATATGTGTTTGTGTATTTGTGTGCCTCCATGAACTGACATCTATTACCATTCTTTTCATTGCTGCCCTTTTGGTAATGTCACAAGTAGCTTTTGAACTAGAGTCAGTTTTGTACTTTGGGAGCACTTATACTTTATTAGACTGATAAAAAATAGCCTGTTCTTAAATTTTTCTTTTATAAAATATTGTTTGAATGGCCAAGTTTGCATGAGCCTTATCCATCTCATCTTAGAATCGTCAGCAGGTACCGTCACACACAAGGAGGTGCCCCAACACATGATGAGGTTATATAACATGGCACAAATCGAGTTCCACTGGAGTTGGATGTTTATCTCTTATATCAAACTCTTATTATTAACAACCAAGGTTTACTAGAAGCTGTATGTCTTTGTATCTGAACTTGTCCCTGGAGAGGAAGTAAAACTCTTGTCTGAAATTTTTGTAAGTGGAATGGGAGAGGGAAACCTTGGAGTATAAAGCTGGGTCTGTTCCAAGCACTCTGTTCTTCCAGGGGCCCAGGGCCAGGGTGGTTTAGAGGGCCATTTCTGAAGAGATGAGTGAAGAGCAAAAGGAAAGAAACTCTGACGTCATGGAGATCGAATGGGCAGTAAGTTCAGTCCCTTTTTCCAGGCATCATTTTCCAGGCTGCAGCAAAAACAGGAAGGAAGGATGCCCTCTCAGACCAGAGTGAATGGGTCTGTGTCTGCAGGAGTCAACTGCATTAGCAGATGGGATATCGGGAAACCTGCAGCCTGGGAATGACATCAACCTGAAAATGGAAAAATCCACTGTGGCCCTGTAAATATTAAAATAGGGAGACTGGTGGGTAATTAAAAAAAAAAAAAAAAACATTTGGAACCCAGAGCAAGAGATGCTGTGGATTAAATCTCTCTTCTAATTCCTTTCACTGTTTTTGTAACCTCATATCTTCCCAGCCACTGGGGAAAAGCTTTCTGGTCTTGTTAACAAGCCTTTACCTTCTCTGGAGGTGGAGGTGGGAGCACAGGGCAGGTAGACT
>NC_058407.1:124032442-124079777 GCF_002201575.2 Neomonachus schauinslandi
CTTTACCTTCTCTGGAGGTGGAGGTGGGAGCACAGGGCAGGTAGACTTTCTGGTCTTGTTAACAAGTCTTTACCTTCTCTGGAGGTGGAGGTGGGAGCACAGGGCAGGTAGACTTCAGTCTAGGTATGTTATAACCTTCTCTGAAGAACCTGGCACTTCCTTGCCCTCTTGTCCCTGCACCTCTCAGAGCCACAGACAAGGGCATAGAGACACCCAGGGACAACTCTGGGGGTATCTGGGATGGTCTAGAGACTACCAATGTTCTAGGACTTTCCATGGTTTTTCAAAAGGTTAGCATATCAAGTCACTCCACTTGACTTGCTTCTCTTAAGACCTGCTCGATGCTTAATACCCCAGACTTGCCCAGACTTTCTTTTTCACTGGTGGTTTCCCAACCTTGACTAGTAAGATCAAAAAGAGATGCAGAAGACAAGTTGTCTATCATAGCATGCTCAGCCCCTTGCAGGACAAGGGCCATGTATCAGAAATTATATAAAAACTGAATAGTTTCCCAAAATGTCCTCTAGTTGTTTTTTTTTTTTTTTAAGATTTTATTTATTTGACAGAGAGAGACACAGCGAGAGAGGGAACAGAAGCAGCGGGAGTGGGAGAGGGAGAAGCAGGCTTCCCGTGGAGCAGGGAGCCCGATGCGGGGCTTGATCCCAGGACCCTGGGATCATGACCTGAGCCGAAGGCAGACACTTAATGACTGAGCCACCCAGGAGCCCCATGTCCTCTAGTTTTAAATGCAAAGAGAGTTTCTTTAAAAAATCCTCATTTATGGGTTTGCTTTGGAACATTCTCTTGGGAAGACTCGGGGGTGGGGGAGTCTTTGTGTTCAGATTCAACCTTTCCCCAGAGATCATAATGAGGAAAGAAGGGAGCAGATGTGCACATCCCATCTGCCCAGCTGAGGCCAGTCATCTTCCTCCTTCTCATTACCTAGCGGATGTCCAACGGCATGGGGCCCATCCCTTAGCAGATGTGCTGACATAGAAATAATGCATTAGGCAGATCTGTTCCTAATATTTGAGGACTGGAGCAAGAGTAAAAAAGAGCCCAAGGCCAAGCTCCCTCTTTGTGCCACCCCTGATTCTGCCTTGTACCTTGAAGGGCCACTAGCACATGTGTTTGTACTCCTCAGCCTGCAGGTCCTAATGCTATCCCATCCTTCCCCAAAGAGTTACTCTCTGAACCCTCTTTCTGATGAGAGATGCACACACCTGCCATGTGGTCCTTCATTACTACAGACTTGAGGAAGAAGGTTCCACCTAGGATGGTCTAGTCAGGGAATTCCTGGGTCCAAAGAACCTGCACCATGATCTAGAAGGGGAGAGGCGCTGAGTGGGCACATCTCCTAGCCCAGGACTCCTTGAGTAGAATTCTCTAGAGCAAAATGCTGCAGGCAGAGACCCTGGATGCCTGGGTCCAAGGGCTAGATTCAGGGTCCTCTGAATTCAATGATTCCTCCCATGACACATTCAGTTTCATGATATCCCTGGGACAATATCAGCAAAAGTCATATGCTGTGTTTGTACTTTTCATAGACTTGAATGTTGTCATCTTTGATAGCTTTACAGAGCTTTAAAAGTGCTTTTCCAGGGAATCCATTTTTTATGGATTTTTAAAAAAAAGTTTACGTCTTTCCATTATGATACAGTTGCCTTGGTTTCCACTGTTGGTTCACAATCTTAGGAGCTCCCCAAGTGAAATCCAAAACTGGTCCCCATACATGGAGAGCATGGAGAGACTTAAGAAAGAGGACGACAACTCCAGATTGGTAGTTGGCCATTTTAATAAGCAAGGGAGTGTATGTATGTGGCTTGTCTTGATGGCTGCAAGAAGAATAGCTCTCCCCACCCATGAGCCAGCATCTTCAGAGTTTATATAAAGGCCTTAATGGGGTCCAGTCATATACAGTCCAGATAGTCTCAATAACACATCTCTCTCTCAAGGTTGCATCCTTAAAGTGGTTCCTAGTGCATCAACAGTGGGCAGAGTGCACATTCCAAAAATGGGAGGGGTGAGAAGCCTCCGATTGCCCAGGTCCACTTCTTGGGTCAACTGGTGGTCATGGTCTCTTGATGATCTCCTCCAACATCTCAGATGTCCTATATCCCAAGATGTGACTCAGGCCACAGTCAGTAGTTTTCAGGGGAGGATGTATTTAGAAGATATTTGTGAATGAGACCCATTCACTTCCATAAGAAAGGCCTTGGAGAGGCTACCAATGTATTTTCATACTAGCCTTGCCTCCAAATTGTTCTCCTGGCCCCATGTGGTTTGTCCTAGATAGCTCTCTTTATTTGAGCTGTTGACTCTCATCTTTCTGAGTTCCCAAGTACCATGGCTCTTCAGGATCATCACTGAGGTGCCTCATCTATGACTGGCTTCCATGATGGGATTAGACCTTTCTTTTTTTAGGTTGTCCTCTTCCCTGTCTTAGATTTCATTCCCTCAAGGTCTACTACTGTGAATGTGTCAGTGGTTGTTAATGATTCTTCCCATAACACTTTTGCATTGTCATAAGTAGTTTTGGAATTATGCATCATATCAAAGACATTACTGCTACTGATTTTAGGCATTGCAGTGTAATAGTAGAGAGCATATTATTGGAGAGGATGGGCCCTTGGTACTTCTGCTACCTGGGATGGAAGAGGCCCAAGGTGATAAATTATTCAGAAAAATACTGGTATATTGCAACTACTGTCCTTCTGACTCATTTCACATCTCTGTAAAGACCTCACTAAAACTGGGATGTGAACTTTGGTCATGCCTCAGTTCTAATAAGGCCACTACATTATTCATTTGGCCAGGGAGTAAGGGCGCTGGTGCCAGGGAAAATTATTATATGGTGAAGTATGTTTTTTTACTTAGTGGATTAACTCACAGTCTAGTTTTGATCTACAGATTTTAACCAGGAAGAAGGAATGAGGCACTAGTATCTCAGAAGCCAGGTTGATTGAGAGGGGAAGGGGGGTGTGTCAGAGGAATGTCACAATGTAAGGATCTCATTGAGGTGTGCTGAGCAAACAGTGCATTAGATCATGTGAGCAGGGAAAGACTTCACTCATCAGCCACCTCAGGGTGTCATTCAGGTTCCAAGTCCTCAGAGAAGCTGGCTCAGGCTGGCAGATCACATGGTCTGTCTGGGTTTTTGTTTTTTCTTAATGGCATTGTTCCCTGGCTTACAAACATAGCCATTCTACCTCAACAATTCATCCTTCCCAGAAAGGCTGGCTGGAACCAAACTCCAGCTCTCTTGTAACCCTTTAACAGGTCTCATCTGGTCCTAAATTCTAGGCATGCCATGGAACATGCAGGCTTTGACTCTACAATAAGCATTCAGGATTTTTTATTTTTTTAAAGAAAAGTTACTCTAGATCCCAAAGGTATAATCAGATCTATCCTTGACCTTGCTTTGAGGAAGGACAGGGGTAAAATCCAGGCCAGCAGGCACTTGAGCGAGCAGGTTATGCATCCCACTTGGTACTGCTAAGGCTTTGATGCCCCTGGAATTTTACCTGGTTTTCTTTTGCACTGCATCTTGGTTAAATGCCGTACCTTTGAAACCTTTGGGTACCAGTCAGTGTTTGTACTTGTAAGCAACAGAAAACATCTCTGGTTGATTTAAATAAAACTGACCAACGTACAGCTACACAGCCTGGAACAACATCCCAAACAGTGCTGCAAAACTGGTCCCGGGAAGACAGCTCTACCGCCACTGCTAAAATATATGCTGCTCCTGATTCTGCCAGCTCCAGACTCTAGAGGCTGCTACTTGTACCACTGCTGTTGTGGCCCTGGAATGCAAATTTTGCCTAATGGCCACTCTTTCCAGTTCCATCTATCTGAAGCTGCTAGTTTCCCATTCAAAGTCTTGGGGGAGAAGGTCCATTTGATTGCAGGAAGTCAGGCTAGAGCCTTTGCCACAGCTACAAGAGATGGATAGAGAGCTACTGATATCTTCAGCATCAAGAATGTGAGGTAGGCCTGCCTCCCACTGAGAGTCAGAGAAATTCTCTAGACATTGGAGGAAGGTTCAGATATTGGGCGGCCAAAAAGAATAACAGATGTCCACTACACTTTGTCAGATCTTGCCTTGACTGCCATGTACTAATTCCCAGCTTGAAGACATTCGTTCATTCAACATACATTTATCAAGTACTTGTTAAGAGGCAGGCACTGTGACTACTTTTGGGGAGGAATATACAGGTAAAAGAGAATGATGTTCTTCTCAAGTAGCCCCCAGTCTAGTTGGGAAGGTAAATAAAACAGAAAATAAGAAAAGAACAATAGGTGTTTGACATAAGTAAGCACTGGGGTACCTAATCAGAGGATCTGACACATAAATGAAATCTTGAAAAATAAGTGGAAATTGCCAGAGCAAAGGGGGTAAAGGTGTTTAAGAAAGAGACATTTCACTATGGCTGCATATGGCTGCATGGAGGAACTTGGTAGGGAATAGGAGTGGAGTGACAGGCAGAACAGATCATAAAAGCTTTGCATGCCTTACTGAGGAGTTTGGATTTTATACTGAAGATCATAGAAAATTACTGGGGAATTTTAAGGAAACATCGCTTTATCATGGGAAATTAATTGTTCGGGTAAGGAGACCACTTGGGAAGCTCCTATAGAAACCTAGGGAATAAATAATGATAGATTCAATAATGTTGTAATTAAGGAGATGCTTTGGAGATAGAATTGATAGGACTTAATAACTGATTAAATGTGGCATTTATAAGGGAAGGAGAAGTTATAGATGACTTCTGGCTTAATTGGTTGGGCAATTATGGGGAAAGTGATGTTATAAATTTGGGAGGGAGAGGATATGTTTGAATTTGGACATGTTCCGATTCTGAGGTGCCTATGAGGCACTAGTGTGGACATGGCTGGGAGGCAGAGGAACATGTAGATATGAATTAGAGGAGGGTAGGCTAAGCCAGAGATAGAATTTGGAAACCATTATTGTCTTGGTCATTGTTGAAGTCATGGAGTGGCTGGATCAGTTAGGGAGAATCTGGGCAGATGGATGAAGGAGGTCCAAGGACACCACCTGGGCATGGACCACCAGCATTTCAAGCACAGGGTAAAGGGACCCTGTGAAGAAACTGAGAGGAGTCAAACTAACAGAGGAAGAAAGAAAACCAGAAGAGTGTGAAAGCCAAAGGAAGAGATACTTTTAAGAGGGAGGGAGTAGAAAGGTCAAGAGACAGAGGACTAAAAACTGTTCATTTGATTTTGGTAGAAAGACATCTTTAGTGACTGTTGTCTCAATAGAGTGGTAGTTGCAAGGACTACAGTGAATCCAGGAGAGAAGGAAGGTTAAACAGTGGAGATGAGAAACGTAGAATATTTTTCCGCAAGATTGACTATGAAAGAGAAAGAGAGAGAGAACGAGCACAGGAACTAAGGAGTGATACAGGATCCAGGGAGGAAATGCTAAAATTTGGCCATACTACCAATCCAGCATTTTATTACCTGGCCAGATACTGATCTCTGAAAGCATGAAATATACTGTCCCTCTTCACTTTCTCTCCCATGATTCAGACAAGGGTGAAAAGAGAAACAACTCATCCAACCTTAAAAAATATTTAGTGAGCACCTACCATATTCCAGGCACTGTTTTAGGTTCAGCAATGAACAAAACAGATAGTAATTACTATTTTCATTAAGCTAAGGTGGTCCCCCTGGGAGTGTAATAATAAGTAAATTATATAGCATGTTAGTGATAAAATGCTAAGGAATAAAAGAAAAAGTAGTCAGGTAAAGGTGACATGTGTTTGACATTTTATACGGTCTGGTCAGAGTAAGCTTCACTGAGAAGTGACATTTGAGCAAAACCCTGAAGGTGAGTCAAGTCCAGGAAAATTTCTTTTTTTTTTGTATTTTTTTAAAGATTATTTATTTATTTATTTATTTATTTATTTATTTATTTATTTGACAGACAGAGATAGCAAGAGCAGGAACACAAGCAGGGGGAGTGGGAGAGGGAGAAGCAGGTTCCCCGCTGAGCAGGGAGCCTGATGTGGGGCTCGATCCCAGGACCCTGGGACCATGACCTGAGCCAAAGGCGGACGTTTAACGACTGAGCCACCCAGGCACTCCTCCAGGAAAATTTCTTAACTGTCACTGGACAGGTAGTAGAAATCAAAGAATGGATGGAGGATCACAGTGCCAGTGCTTCTACTGACTCAAAGAAGACCACTGACAAAGGTGCTCTTTTTCATTCCCGAATCTCAGCAGCAATGTGTCTTTATTCAACTAATTTGTCTTGGGCAGTGATTTTCATGTCTTTTAACTTTTGTTTTTAAGGAAAATTAGTGAAATGTCCTTTTCAAAGGAAATTTTATTTGAAACCCCAATACATAAAACTGATAAGAACAGAGCCACTCTTGGGATTCAAAGCTCCCTTTGTTGCCTATCAAGCTCCCTGGGGAAGTGTATCTCAATGCTAGCTCTCTAAATTTGAAGAGCTTCTATTCAGGTCAAGCTTCCCTTTGTTGGTTAAGCTATGTCTTCACCTGGAGATATCCTGCCCATATTATTCAATCCTGTATGGTGCATGTGTCTTTATATTTCATGGACTCAGTTCTTTTTGGGGAGGAAAGGAAGAGTGGTGAGTGGGCTCTTTGACTTCTTTCTCAAAACATGACCATCAGTTTATTAAACCAAAAAAGAAGAGAAGATCAGTTTGGTGGGCCTACAGAGAGAGTTCTTAATTACAACCAAGATCAATAATGCACTTTATTAGCATTAACCGATGTCAAAACACACATTGAGTCTGGTGCTGAGATCCAGGTTCTTTTCACTGTCCAAACTTATTTGGAGAAACAGTTAAAATATTGCTCAAAGATGATTCTGTAGCACTTGTTAAGCCATACAAAATTTATTCAGAAAGTTGGGGAGTTATGTGTGGAAAGAAGAGGGGAGGAAGAATAATATCAACTTGTCACATGTGACATCAGAAAAGAACTAACAATGCTAGGGTCCCGGTTTAAAGGAACTAGTGAGTTTTCAGGAACTATATTTAAAGAGGACTCTTCTCATGGAATCCGTGTTTGGTGGGGCAGAGGGTGCCCTCTGGTTTTCCTGGAGATACAGAGATTCACATCTCTCTCCACTATGTTTGCTTTTCCTAACAGACTTTTTTGTAGGCTAGTGTGGTGATCAAACTGGATGCTGTCTGACCTAAAACACAGAGCTCCTCTCCTCCCTAGTTCCCTCCTGCCCCCTGGGGGATGGAGCAGACAATCCCCTCTTGTAGGCTCACTCACCTTCCATCTCCACATCAGAACGTGGCTGGAGGCATCACTACTCTGACACTCTAAGCTTCTCCTATATCTTGATATCTGGCTTTTGCCTTGTTCCTTGGGCCTGACTGTCTTGACAGTATGTTCAGTACTTCGGCTCCTGCCTTGCTCTTTCCATTCTCTAGTCCAGAGTCCTGCCCCTGACTGGGCACACTGATTCTGGCTGACATATTTTCTGCTACTTCTCTGGTACCAAAGCCATGGGGACCCCTACCATAGTGCTGCCTGGTTGCTGGGAAATCCTCATATCCCATGCTGACTGCTGTTGGAGCTCATGTCACTAAACCGACCTTCATGTCAAGATCTATTAGAATTTTTTTTTTTTTTAGAGAGAGAGTGAGTTAGCAGGGTCAGGGAGGGGGAGAGGGAGAGAATCTCAGGCAGGCTCCACACTCAGCGCAGAGCCTGATGCAGAGCCCGACACGGGGCTCCATCTCACAACCCTGAGATCATGACTTAAGCCAAAATCAAGAGTCAGAAACTTAAACCAACTGAGCCACTCAGGTGCCCCTCAGAACTTTTTTAAATCACAAGTGACAGAAAACTAACCTAAGCTTGCTTAAGCTAAAAAGAGGATGATTTGACTTGTAGCTTATTTTTTATGGCAATTTTAGGTTTTCAGAAAAATTGAGCAGAAAGTATAGAGAGTCTCCATATACCATCTCTTACACCATCTGTCTCCTGAATAGTTTTCTCTATTATTAATATCTTGTATTAGTGTGGTACATTTGTAACAAGTGATGAAACAATATTGATACATTATTATTAACTAAGTCCATAGTTTATCTTAGGGTTCACTCTTTGTGTTATACTTCTATGTACTTTGTATATAGGATATATACACTTTGTATATAGTATATGTACATTCTATATACTTTGGCAAGTATATAATGACACATATCCACCAATATAGTGTCACACAGAATATTTTCACTGCCCTAAAAATGTCCTATGCTCCATCGAGTCATACCTTCCTTCCTCCCGGCACTTGAATCACTTTATATATAGTTTTGCCTTTTCCAAAATGTGATATAGTTGGAATCATACAGTATGTAGCCCTTAGCCATTTCATATTGGCTTCCTTCACTTAACAATAAGCACTTAAGTTGCCTCCATGACTTTTTGTGACTCTACAGCTCATTTATATCTGAAAATTAGTCCACTGTATAGATGTACCAAAGTTAATTTGTCCATTTACCTTATATTAAAGGAAATCTTGTTTGTTTCCAATTTGGGGCAATTATGAATAAAGCTGCCATAGACATTCATGTGCAGGTTTTTGTGTGAACATGTTTTTAACTCATTTGGGAAAATGAGCAAAATTACTAGATTGTACAGTAAGACTATGTTCAGCTTTTTAAGAAACAACCAAATTGTCCTCCAAAGATGGCTAGCCATCTTTGTACCATTTTGCATTCTCAGCAATGAATGAGTTCTTGTTGCTCCACATTCTTGTCAGCGTTTGGGGGTGTTGGTGTTTTGGATTTTAGCTGGTTAGTTGAATAGTCTAGGGGATAGACTAACTTTAGGCAGAGCTGGATGTCAAACAGTGTCATCAAGACTCTGCCTTTCTCTTTTCATCTCTCAGCTTTCCTTTCCACTGAGTCAGTTCCATTCTGTTGCAGGGATTTACCTTGTGGTGTCTCAATAACTTTGTATTACATGCCTAAAATTCCAAGTCCAGCATAAGAAGGATACCTCTTTCCTAGTCATTCTAGAAAAAGTCCTACAACTTGAATCATGTATCCCTGAAACAATCCTTGTGGTCATAGGAATGCAATCTTTTTCTTTCATTCATTCATATTGAGCACCTACTATGTGCCAGGCACTGTTGTAGGCACTGACGATGTCTGAAAGGCCTAAGTCACATATTTGAGGGGCAAAATTGGTCCTCTATCAAAACCACATGAACTGAGAGCTGAGGAGGTCAGGTCTTCTGGCAATAGAAGAAAGCTGGTTGGATCTTGAATGCTAGGCAGGTAAAACTGCTAAGCATGCCATACCCAGTAGGTAGTTACAGTTCTTGGTTCTAGATCATTCCACTTTCTCCAAATCCAATAGTTACATGGCTCCTTTCTGGCCAAATCTTGAGGTAGGACATCATGGCAGATTGACACTTTTGCCATTGAAAGGTGAAAGCTGTTTCCCCTCCCTTTGAATCTAGGCTACTCTGTGATTACTTTGACTAACAAGGTATAATAGTAACATTATTCTACTTCAGGGCATGGCCTCTAAGAGTACTAGCAGGTTTGTCTTGGTCTTTTGGAAGCTACCTGCCATGTTAGAAGTATGAATAACTTGACACCACCATGCTGGAAGAAGTCTAAGGCACAGAAAGGGGCCCAAGTGGAGAGAGACTTCAGACATGTGGGTGAGAAGGCCATCTTGGAAGGGTATCCTCTCGCCCTAGCCACCCCAGCTGATGCATGTAGGTCAGAGTTAAACTGCCCATTCTAAGTCCTTTCCAAATTTCTGACCCCACAATTGTGAGCAAAATAAATAGTTGCTTTAAGCCATTAGTTTTGGGATTGCTTGTTACACAGCAATAATATCCAGAACAGACAACTAGTATAACAACACAATCAACTGAAACTTAGCACACCAACCCATTTAGCCCTAATCATTTGTTAGTTTTAATGTTCAGACACCCAGCAATCACTAGTCCTACAGGCAGTCCTGTAGGTGCTGTTGACCTAATTTTGTATTTTTGATCTAACCTCCTTTTTCAGATGGTGTGTGACATGCTTCAGGCTACCCAGAAATAGGCTACCACTGGGAATCCTAAGGGAATGTTTTGGGGCTGAAAGGGCCCTGAGAGACCATCTCATTTTACAGATAAGATTTGAACAGACTAAGGAGGTTAAGGGGCGTGGCTGTGGTCAGGAGAAATAGCCTGGCCTGGAATCCAAGAAAACCATCACTTACATCACTTTCTAGTCAACAATCAGTTCTCTATACAAATGCATGTGCTCAGTGGTAGTGTGGATAATTCCAACTTTGCTTTGAGATACACTTTGTCTTTCTCTAACTCTCCCTCCCAACAAACTCAATATTCTCACTGCTTTATCTCAAACCTGGGCTCTGGAGTCAGATATAGATTCAGGTCCGTTTTCAGCTATTTATTACCTTTGTAATAAGTTGATTACAATTACTGTGTTTTGGCTTCTTTAGCTGTAGAATAGGGAAAATGTCTTTCCTGGTCGTTATACATTTGTATGTATAAATATTGTTAAGTTCCAGTGAGGTTTTGTGTGTAAATTGTTTCTCATAATACTGGCACATGGTAAGTGTCCAAGTGGCAGCACTACCTGTTGCTGAGTGTCAGGATAATTAGGTTCTCAGAGATAGAGCTTTTGTCCACAAACAAGTCACGTTCCAAAATGTTCAGCAAGTTTTACATCACCATCAGTCAGTGGTGTAAATTGCATTTTCAGGTGGAGAAAAAAGATAAGCTGAACTGGTACCTAGTCTAAGTAAAGTCAATGAGCTAGTTGGAGAGAGCAATACTCCACAGGGATGGACTGGCCTATTGGCCTGGGGAGCATTTTCAGAGAAGTCTCTTGGTTGGGGAAGATAAACTTATCTTAGAACATTTCCCTGTGGAAATAAAATGCTTTTTCTGATGAAAGGAAGTGCTTCTCTTCATTCTTACCCCCTCTCCTCGCTCTCTCCTACTTCCCTGTTTTCCTCAGATCATCCAGACTCCAACTCTGTGATATATGAATAAAAAAGAAACCATATGAGCAAAACAAAAGGGCCTACTGTAAAGCAGAGATGAATGGAGTCTCTTTGCTTTTTCTCAGAGCTCTGACAAGATCTCTGGCTCCATAGTGCTCTGGGAATTCCTCTGGGCTCATTTGCTTTATTGCCTCCTCTATTTCTTCTTCCCTTATTCCTTTGTCCTTCTGCGAGTACACAGAACTTCATGCTCCTCACTCTTTCTTAGGCAGTGAGGTCTTTCCTCAGGCTGTCAACAGAGCCTTCTGGTGCTACCTTCCTATTTGAGGGCTGGGGGATGACATTATCAAGGCTCCAGTGGATTCCTCTGCAGACTTAAGCCACAACATTCACTCTGTATTCTACTGCCAACATTTCCTATTGATTCATTTAAAATATTTTTAGTTGACCCTTTCAACATTACAGCATTGACTATCCTGAAATAATATTGCATACTTGCAAGTGAAAATAAATCCCAGCAATAGTTACCCCTGGCTGGAGTTAAAATAAATTTTTGGAAATGAACAGTTAATGATTTATGATGTTTGTACCTAGTAAAGGTTTTTAGTGTATCTTGGACTAAGAAAATAGCACTGATTTATAGAGCCAGTGAAGGAGAATTGAGTGATAATGGGGTTTGAGTTTTTTATTTTACAGCAGACTTACTGTACTTATATAAAGTATTGTTCAATTTAGTGGAATAGGAAGATTACACAAATAGATAGTCTTAGAATGCTATCCCAAACAGTTTGGCTTGTCCCTTAGATGGTGGGAGTGGGGAGTGGGGACTACTCATATCACCAGAGACCTGAAAATAGGTTGACAAATTTATGGCAAGATATTATTTCTTTTAACTTCCAGAAGCAACATAGTAGAACATGAGTTTTGTATTCTATCATTCATTCACTTAACTATTACTATCTCTTTGCTGTTTTATTTATCCTTCCATTAATTTATCAAACCATTCAACAAATAATTATTGACTAGTGCCAAGTACTGACCACATAAAATAAGTTATATAGGAAGATTCAGTACTATTGAACCACTGGCTGAGCAAGTAAGTCCCAATACTTCTTCAGCTATTTTGGCCTCACTTTCGGATTCAGTTGTCAGAAAGATAAAGATATAAATATTCTTTGGCTGTGTCAAGACCCCCTGCCCCAGTCTCCTCCGAATCCTATTTTCTCCCCACATAGCTTCTTCCCTTTACAATCCAACCTGGATTCTGGGGTATATAACTTCTGGCATTCTCCTGCCAACACCCTCAACATCCCCATTTCCTGAACAAAGTCTGCATCCACCTGGCAGACCCACAACTTGGATTATTCCAACCAACCATCCTCTTTCTCTAGCTCTACATGTGAGTTTCTGAGAACTGCTGAAGGAAGTGACAATTGGACCACAGCTGTCACTGAAGTCATACATTCATTCTAGAATGCCAGGCATGGTTTAAGCACCAACGTGCAACAAACAAGGCAGATGAATTCCCTGTTCTTATGGAGCACACATTCTTGTGCAGAGACAAACAAGAAAGAAAGGAATAAATAAAAATATGATAGCCATAATTTCCCTGCAGAGAATTATACTACATTGTTGTGAAAGCTAGTGACCAATGGCTATCCCAAATTCAGTGTTCAGAGAAGGCCTCTCAGATGTAGTGACTTTTGGATTGAGATCCGAATGAACAGAAGGAGCTAGTCATGCAAAGATCAGAGGACTAGCATTCTCAGCTGAAAAACAGAACTGGTACCAATGCCCTGGGAACGAGCTTGGTGTATTCAAAAAAGGAAGTCCAGAGGCAGCTGGAACATCATGCACAGGAGATAAAGATTCAGAGGTAGGTAGTGGCCAGATTAAAAAACACCAAAAAACAAAAAACGGGGGTGTGTAAGTCAGGAAAGGAGTTTAGACTTTATTGGAATTTTGAAAAAAAAAAGGTTTTAAGCAAGCGAATGATATGATGTGACTTACTTTTCTAAAACTTTGGCTCCTATGCAGAGAAGGAATTAAGGACAAAAGTAATGGGGTAGAAGGTACGATAACAGTTACATCTGGAGCTTGAACAATTAGGTAGGTAGCAGTGGCATTTATGACGTGGGGAAATTCAAGAAAGATAAGGTTTAAGGGGAAATATCGAGGATCTCCCATGGCATAGCAATTCCACTTCTAAGAAAATATCCTATAGAAATGAGTTTTTATAGCCAACAAGAGACATGTATGAGAATGTTCATAGCAGCTTTATTCATAAAAATCTAAGCTGTAGTTAATCTAAATGCCTATCAACAGGAGTATGGATAAACACATTGTGATATATTCATATACAGAATACACAATATACACAGCAGTGAAAAAGATTACACAACTGATACATACAACAATCTGAAAGAATCTCACAGACATTAGGTTGAGTGAAAGAAGCCAGAGCCAATTTATAATAAGTTCAAGAACAGGCAAAACTAATCAACAGTGATAGAAATCAGAAAAATGATTACTTTTAGAGGGGCAGAGTATTGACTGGGGAGAAGCATGAAGGAATATTCTGGTCTGATGGAAACATCTGAATCTAGGTGGTGGTTCTACAACAGTGTAATTTATCAAGTTACACACTTAATTTGTATTAACTATGTAAGCTACATCTCATTTTAAAACATACTTTTTGGGGGGCCATGTTAAGTTTAAGATACTTATTAGACATCCAAAGATGTCAAGTAATCGACTGGATATAGAAGTCTGTATTCTAGTAAGATGTCAGGGTTGGAAATAGAGATTTTTTTTTTAAGTTAACTTTACTCAGGTATAATTTATATATGGTAAGATTAACCCATTTTAAGTGTACAATTTACTGATTTTTAATAAGTCTGCCCAAGTTGCATAACCACAATCCAGTTTTAGAACATTTTCATCACCACAGTAAGATCCCTCATGCCAATTTACATTAACCTATGTTCCCACTGTTAGCCTCAGGCAACACTAATCTTTCTAGTCACAGATTTATCTTTTCTGGACATTTCCATATAATATGTGGTTTTCTGTGTCTGGTATCTTTCACTTAGCATGATGTTTTTGAAATTCACTCATGTTGTAACATATAACAATAATATCAATACTTCATTCTTTTTTTATTGCTGAGTAATATTCTATTGTGTTGTAATGCCACATTCTGTTTATCCATTCACCAGTTGATAAACATTTGTTTCTACTTTCTGGCTATTATGAACAATGCTGCTATGAACATTCACATACAAGTCTTTGTGTGAATATATGCTCTCATTTCTTTTGGGTTGATACTTATGGATCACATAACCTTACATTTAACTTTTTAGGAAACTGTCAAACTGTTCTTCAAAGTGGCTGCATCATTTTTTATTCACACCAGCAATGTATGAGCATTCCAACTTCTCCACATCCTTGCCAATACTTGTTAATGTACATCTTTTTAATTATAGCCATCCTTCCTAGTGGGTGTGAGCTGGTATCTTATTGCAGTTTTAATTTGTACTTTCTTAATGACCAATGATATTGAGCATGTCTTCATAAGAAATAAAAATTTGAGGATCATGAGCACAGAAATATTATTAAATATTAAAAATAATGTTATGATATTAAAAATCACAAAGCTGGATGAGATCACCTAGGAAGTGGGTATCTAGAGAAGAGAAAGTGACAAGGACAGAGCGATGAATTCCCCAACATGTTAAGGGTCAGGTGGAGGAGACTGCAAAATCACTCAAAAGGAATGGCCAAAGAATCTAGAGGACAATTTCCTTAGCCTTCTAAAAGGTCTCCAGTCTTACAGTGCATGCTTCCCACACCACTGTATTATTCCTTGTGAAATATAAATCTGACATCTGTCTTTCCTTAAAAGTCAACATCAAATTCCTTAGTGTGGCAATGTAAGGTTTTCCATGATTGGTCACACTTACATTTGCAGCTCCATCTCTTGCCACACTCACATAAACATTCTAGGCTACAGTAACACTAAACCACACCCAAGAGTATATTGGTCCTTTACGCTTCTGTGGTTTTCCTCTGGTGGGACCTACCCTGTTCATTGTCATCTTGTTCCATCCCTCACACTTAATATAGTTGCTGGCAAAAGGTTTGCACTCAGAAATATTTAATGACTAGCTGAATAAATTTATCATTAAATAAAAATAGTGAATGTGGGTGTATGACTTGCCTTCTAATTTTAAATTTTTCTTGGCCTTTTAAAAATTTTACTGTCAGTCTTACTATCACTATCAATAACTATTTTTTCCTACTTATTTGTTCTTTAAAACTAGCACTTAAAAGTTAAAATGATGTATACAATATTTTTCATAGGGCAATAGGTTAAAATGATTTCTTGATCACTTATAATCAGTTTTATACTCAGGTTTCTGGTAAGAATGAGGTATGAAACTGAAAGACATGAGGATTATAAGGGAGACTGTGGACAAGTGGAAAGAGCAGAGGCTTGGGAGTTATGAGACCTGTGTTTTTGTTCAGTTATGCCTCTCTCTTGACATGTGAATTTGGTCTGATCACTTCACTTTTATGGGCTCATTTCTTCACTTGAAAGTGGGAGAATAAATTTGATCATCTTTCAGGTCTCTTTTAGCTTCTCCATTTTAAGGCTGGCTATCATAATATATTCTAGAGGCACAAACATGCTTTGCCAAAGAGAGGAATTTTTTTTGAGGACTGCCATCTTTGCTCTCTGGTCCCTCTCCACACTGCTCCCCCTCTGGGCATAACTAAAACCTCTTGTAGTATTTTATTACATTTAAATTATAATCATGCCCTACCTTCCTCCTAGGTTTCCTGTAACAATAAAATATGATAATATATATAATAGTACTTTGGGAAATTAGAGAGTAATAGGCAAATATTAGATGTTAACATTACTACGTTTCTGAGGAAGGGATTCTAGAATCCTATTAAGCTAGATATTCACAGATCTGTGGAAGTTGAATATGAATGGCATTTCAGTCCATGCCTTGGTTCAGAGAAGCTTGGCAGATCATTAGATCCCTTTTTCTTTAAACCCTTTGTAAAGGAGTCTTCCCAACCTCCTCTCCCTGAATAATGCACTACAGTGTCTTACACTCTTGCAATTGAGGAATTCCTCCTATAATCATTCTAAAGCAGACTGTCTTTTGCCCCAAATTTTCTTGCTAATTTTTTAATGCCTTATTTCTCCTAAATGGATCTAGAATTCAAGTTCTTTTTCCTTTACTGGGCAGACAGACATCCTGAGGAGCCATCAAACAGCCATCATCTGCTTTCAGTCAAGGCCACCCCTAAATAGCTCCAACAGATGTGTATTTGGCCCATCATGGAAGGCCACTGGATTTGGGGGGATGAATTCCAATTATTTTTCCTGCCAGCACATACAGGACTTCAGAATGACCAAACACTGAAATACAACCCAATTTTGCAATACAAGCCTTGAGATAGCAGGTGGGCAACATCTTGCTGGACACTAGCCTACACGACAGCCAATATTTGCTGGCTCAGGACTGAGCTGACTTGGCAGGTTAGGCTGGGACAGATGGGCTTCCATGTGCCACAGGGGGAGATGATGTGTATTAATTTGTTTCTTTGAGGGATCTGTAAAACTGTACCCACTATATTTCACTACTAAGGTACCAGAAAATGAACTATTTAAAAGCACAGAGCTGTAAGGAAATGGCCAAGAGCAGGGGTAAATCTACAGACTCAAATTGTTACTCAGCTTGAGCAATGCAGATGTGTCCTAAGCTTTGGAGAACAAGTCCTGCTAATTCTTAATAATCACCTTTACAATCATTTAGTAGATGCTTCTAATTCCCTATTGGTCCAGAAGGGCCAATGTAAGAAAAGTGTAATTGGGCTATAGCTTGTGTATGACAACGTTGGTGTCTGTGAGTGCTCTGGAAACTCTTCATCTTGCCTTTTGATTCACTTTTCCCCCATTGTTCAATAAGCAATAAAACAATGGACCTTCGACTATGTATGGCAGGACATTTATTCTTCTTGTTATCTTAACATTTTAATCTCATTGCAAATTAAATAGTGTTGTTTCCAGTGAAGAAGACTCTATTGAAATGTTTGTGTGCGTGTGCCTGAATAAATCTAGTCCCAAATTTATGTGGCTGTGGCTAGCAGTCCATTTATTTAAGTCAATGGCTCAAGTGATGACAACGTTGGTCCAGGCAGGTATTATTATCCCCATTTTGAAGATAAGGTCACTTATTAAGGCTCCAGCAAGTTTAATGACATCTAGTAAATGGCAAAGCCATCACTGAAAATAGCTCTTGGACTCCTGGTCCAATCAATATTTTCCCACTACACAGCACACTGCCTGCCTGACAAGTTGATTAATTGTCCATCTCTGGGAGAGACTGGTTTATAGAGTGAAGAAATAGATTTGCCTCATTTCCTTGCTCTTGCTCATGGGGTGTTCAGAATGTAGTCAATACCTGCTGAATGATGATGTCTGTGTGGAGAGCTAGCTATTATAAGAAAATGAACACAGAAAATCAATAGTGGGATTGAGGTGGTATAGACAGGGTTGTTATTGTTAGGTCTTCACATAATTTACCATAGAAACTGGGGCACTTTTGAGAGTGAAAGGTGTCATTATTAATAATTACATTGGGACAGCAGAAGTATATTGGTAATGTTCCAGGGAAGCCAGATGTTTGGTCATCTTAGATATAATAGTGTTACAGGGGAGCAATGTGGTGAAAACAGAGTATATGAGTTGAGAAATAATTTTTTTTTGTAAAACTATTGATTTAATTCCTCTGTCCCACTGGACGGAGAGCTCCATAAGGACAGGCATCCTCTGTCCTGTTTTTTTAGTGCCTGCCATCTAGTAGGTGCTCAAAAAATAAATGAATTGGTATTTGGGGACCATTATCCTCAGTTTGGATTTTCTCTTGGGTACTTGAAAGTAAGCATGTTCAAAAAAAAAAAGAAAGAAAGAAAAGAAAGTGAGCATGTAAAAAAAAAAACTGTAGGTGAATATAAGTAGAGTTACATGATGACTGGATACTTTAGAAAAGCATCTGTATCCTCCTCAGCTGATGGCTTTGCAAGCTTGTCTGTGATTCAGAATTTCGCAAATAAAATCACCATGCAGTGAAAGGAAAATATGACCTCCCAACCCAATATCCTAGTCTATATGGATACATCAGGATGGTGAAGCTGTTGACAAAGAAATATATTTCTTAAGGCCCTCAATGATGGATAGCCCACATAAATTACCCCTGCTGGCCCAGCTGGGCTTCCCCACCACTTGGAATTGATACCCTGGGGGTAGTTCTCTTCTCCTTTCTCCTTCATCTCTATTTAGTGTGCTCTGCCTTTATATTCCTCACTGGTTTACTTTCAAGTTATGACTTCTACCACTGGCAGTTAAAAAGAAAATGTGGGGTCGCCTGGGTGGCTCAGTCGTTAAGCGTCTGCCTTCGGCTCAGGTCATGATCTCAGGGTCCTGGGATCGAGCCCCGCATCAGCGGGAAGCCTGCTTCTCCCTCTCCCACTCCCCCTGCTTGTGTTCCCTCTCTTGCTGTGTCTCTCTCTGTCAAATAAATAAATAACATCTTTAAAAAAAAAAGAAGAAGAAAATGTGTGTGCATGCATGGACACACACTAAAAACCACACCATCAAAGAAATAAATAACCAAAAAGGGAGAAAGATAATTGTTGATTATTCTTTAAGAAAGTTGGTACACTGAAGTTAGTTTTGATCAATGGAAAACCTTTACTAAAGAAAACAGTGCAAATGCAATTGATCTTAAAGATTTAAATAATAAACCAGGCCATGGCTTTGGGCTCAAATCTCAGACCACCCAGCAGCTCACAAGTGTTGTGTTGGCTAGACATTTCCTTTTACTTTTGGGGTTATTTAGTAAGGCTTCCTTGCTCCATAACTATATGAGGGTGAGTGTG
Source organism: Neomonachus schauinslandi (assembly GCF_002201575.2). Classification (NCBI taxonomy): domain Eukaryota; kingdom Metazoa; phylum Chordata; class Mammalia; order Carnivora; family Phocidae; genus Neomonachus; species Neomonachus schauinslandi. The sequence continues at coordinate 124,051,393 of NC_058407.1, forward strand.
GCAATGAATAAGCAAACAGGGGCAGGAGACAGAGAGAGAGAGGGAATGATGACAGAGGTTGCCCATGCTTAGCCAAGCCCTCTTTACTTTGGAATTTAAGAGTTTGCTAGAGGGTATTTCATCTTCTTACAACTGCTTGGAGCTTTTAGATGTACCCAAAACTTGCTGTAATCACTTTCACTTAAGTGATTTAAGCCTCTTGCTTAAGATTAGGAAGTGAGGTGGGCTGCTAAGCATGGAGATTTAGCTAGCATTTTAGTGTCTATTTTAGTGTAGGTTTTCCCCAGAAGCCTCAGGAAGAGAGTGGGGAAGTGATCCAAGGAAAGGTAGCCTAACACTAAATTAGCCACCACAGTGGACAACTGGAGTTTAATACCGTGGAGAGTCTGGGAACTGTGTCAAACACATGCCTCACCACAATCCCACTGAGGACTGGGGGAACTGGGGTATTTATACACGAACTCCCAAGAGTCATCAGTTGAGAGCTGCTAATGAGAGGTGTTAATTGCCTGGTACCTATGGTGTGCTGAGTCTCAGGCTACAGTATTCTTTAGTTCTAGGAGAAGCCCCATGGCACAGAGATGCAGCTACTGACAGCTGGAAGTCCAGGCTGGAACAAACTGTTACAGTTAAGATTGAAGAAACATGGCTGCGGCACTGTGACCAAAGCCCAAAGCATAATGGTACTATCTCTAGAATAATACATATCTGTTTTTGAAGATCAGAGAATGATCAGAGTTTAAAGGACTTTTTTTATGTAGGAAGGCACAAGATTGCAGCTAATAATTTGGGAAGCCTGAACAGTCATTTAAGCTGCATTGGTCCTTTTGGGCAGTACCTCCTGTGTAGGGTCAAGTCATTTGCAAAAAGTTGTACAGATTTCTAGCTGCCATGCAGGTAGACATGGTTTTTAGGGGGAAGCATGACACTATTGTGATTAACTGTGGAATATTACCCCAAAAATGTACCCCCAAAGATCTAACAAACAACTGTCTTTTCAGTTTGGTTCTATGTTATCCTATGCTGTGGTTTCATTCCTTTCTTCCTTTAAGCATGGTGCAGATATCCAATCCAATCCTGCTATATTTTCCTACTCAGCTCTGACGCAGTACACAAACCAAACTATTGTACCTGGTTTTTAACAGGAGATGCCTCCCACTGAACATTTTCCTGTGCTCACTTTCTCCTCAGATTTGACTGGGAGCTGTTATGGACAGAATGTTTATGTCCCCTCAAAATTCATGTGTTGAAATCTTAACTTCCAATATGATAGTATTAGGAGGTGGGGTCTTTGGGAGGTAATTAGCTTATAAGAGTATAGCCCTCATGATGGGATTAGTGCTTTTATAGAAAGAGACATGAGAGAGCTTCCCCTCTCTACCTACCCTCCTGCCGCCCCTCCCCAACCTGGACCCCAGCCATGTGAGAATACAATGAGAAAATGGCCATCCGCAAACCAGGAAGCAGGTCTTCCCCAGACACTGGATATGTGAGCACCTGGATCTTAGACTTCCCAGTCTCCAGAACTGTGAGAAAAAAATATTTGTTGTTTAAGCCACCCCATCTATGGTATACTTGTTATGGTAGCCCAAACTGATTAAGACAAGAGCATTGATTGAACATAAAATCCAGAGTAAAAGATATTCTGTGGTTCATAAACCTTGCCTTTTAAGGAGTAAATCTCAATCTCTCCTTCTCCACCTCTCCCACCTTACTGTCTTAAGAGACCCCCTAAGTATCTCTAATTTCAAGTAAAGATTCTAGCCTCTAGAAAACCCAACCAAGCTTCATTACCAAGACCAGTGAGCCTGGCTCTGCAGGGAGCTAGGATGTTGCTCAGGGCCCGAGAATCTCAACTCTTTCTGCAAGGCTTATGGGTTTACAAACACAAAAGCCCACACAAAGGCATATGGCCTTCAGGTGCTATTTCTATTCCCTCTGTGGAGCTGGGTTTATTTTTCATGGAAATCTAAATCATATGTTTCTGTTTCACTTACACCAAATTCAGAGCAATGTTGTTTCCTTGCAAGCCTCTGAAGTTATCAGAGCCCTATACATGGATTCCACAAACGTTTACTTTTGTGACTTCTTTCTCAAACTAGCTTTAAAAATGTCCGTGCTTCATTTTCTCAGGCAAATGACCCTGAAATGGAAGAGACTAGAGTCTATTTTGAGCTCAAGGACTTCTCTACTCTTCAGATGTGGATGAGTTTCTGTCATCTTGTCTCCCCCTTTAGTCTTTTTCCTGTCTTCACTAGTACTGGGCTCCTGGGAATTTGTGTAAAGACGATGTGAGGGCTGATTTTTCCTTCTGGGAGGATTCTGGTCGAAACTTCCCATCCTAGAGAATACTCTCCTCCTGAAAATTAAATGTGAGTACATGCTCCAGACAATTTCTAGAGTTGATCCAAAATATCCAGTGGAGCTGGCATTCTGTGTCACTCTAAGAGATGAACTATATGACTATATGGGATACCCGCAAAACTAGGCTCTAGGTCTCTGAGCCCCTGGAGGCTAAGGACAATATCTTACTAATCTTTATGTTCTATTATGTCCATACACTGCCTGGCATATTGTAGGCATTTGATGTTTAAAGAATGAACTGATGACTACCCAGTAGGTAAGAGAAATCCATATAAACATGAATAACTATAAATACATATTCATGCATGTGCTTATGCACGTTAATCTCTCAACATGTTCCAATTAGCCCAGGTTCTAAGATAAATCAAATTTCCTTACCTCCTTCCACTCTTCATCCCTTTCCTTCTTTCCTTCCTCCCTCCCTCCCTTCCTTCCTTCCTTTTTTCTCTTCTATTTAGGAAAAAAGAAGACTTTCTCCCTGTATAAATGCTACTATGGTCTGAGTATTTGTGTCCTCATCAAATTCATATATTGGCAACTTAATGCCCAAGGGCCTTTGGGAAGAGAACAGGTCATGCAGGTGGAGCCCTCCTGAATAGGATTAGTGCCCTTATAAAAGACATCCCAGAGAACTAGCTAGATCTTTCTACCAAATAAGGACAAAGCAAGGAGTCTTTGACTTGGAAGAGGGCCCTCACCCGACCTGGCACCCTGGAAGCTCTCAGACTTCCAGCCTCAAGAACTCAGAGAAGTAAATTTCTGTTGTTTATAAGCTGCTCAGTCTGTGGTATTTTGTTACAGCAGTCCAAATGAACTAAGACAAATGCTCACTGTAAAACAACCCTGATTATATAAATATTCAGGGTGTGTAAAAGTGAGAGAATTAGGATAATGCTAGCCTCTGAAACAAACATTGAACTTTCAGGAGTTTAACACAGTAGAGTTTTGTCACTCCTGTAACAGTACTGATAGAAGAGGTCAGCAGAGTGGTTTCCTGCCCACAGTTGTTCAGGGATCAATGGTGATGGAGGCTTTGCCATCTTTAACTCTCTAGAGGTTATCTATATTCCATCCAAGAAGAAATAAGGGTATGCAGAGCTCCACAAAGTTTTATGAGCAGCCCAAGAAGTGGCATCACTTCTGTGGACACTCTATTAGTGAACTCAGTTACATGGTGGCACCCAGCTGCATGAAATGTGGTACCTGGCAGAGTGGCTACTTTCCAGTGATAAGTCTACCTTGGGAAAGGGAGCATGTGTTTTGAGGGACAACTATCTGCCTCTCTGGGAAGAGCCAAGAAAAGTTCAGCCCAAATTCCCAAAAAGGATGGTAAGCGAAGTACCCACTTTCAGAGTTAATAAAATCTAAGAGACAAGGGCTTAGAAATGGATCATACCCAGGGACAGTCCATCCTCCCCTCCCCAGCACTCCCAGCCTTGCACACACGGCAGCAGTAGGGAGCACAGGGGTCCATCTTTGAGGTGGTGGGGAGTGTATGTTTGTGGAAGGAACTGTTCCCTCTGGGATATGCAAAGTGGCTCATGCTTAATGTTTCTGCTATTTAATAATATTGAGAAGCAAATCTATAGCACATTATTTTCTCTTTATTTCTAGAAAATGTTTTTAATTTTAAGCTAATGAAAATGCTGAGGATAAAGTAAAAATGCTATAGGCCTGAATTTTCTTTTTTTTTTTTTTTTTTTAAGATTTTATTTATTTGACAGAGAGAAAGACAGTGAGAGCAGGAACACAAGCAGGGGGAGTGGGAGAGGGAGAAGCAGGCCTCCCGCTGAGCAGGGAGCCCGATGTGGGACCCGATCCCGGGACCCCGGGATCATGACCCGAGCCGAAGGCAGACGCTTAACGACTGAGCCACCCAGGCGCCCTATAGGCCTGAATTTTCAAAATGACTTTCAATGATTCTTTCTGTGTCCATGATCTCCAAACCCACACTCTGATCTAGATGAATATTCAATAATAAGTGGTAACTGGAAGTGGTGGCTGTCATAATGGTTATTAGACTATAAAGTCTTGTTTCTGCTTCCTCAATGACTTATTCTTCATACACAAATATTAAATAACCTGTGGAATGTGAAATAGAGACACAGAGCTCATATGTGGCTAAGTTTGGTAAGTTTGGTAATAATAATAATAATGATAGGAGCTAACTTTTATTGTGTATTTGCCAAGTGTCAGGCACTAAATTAAGTACTTAACATAGATATATGTCTCTTCATAAGTTAGGTATTCAGGATCATTTTACAGATGGGGAAATTAAGGTACAGAGAGATTAAATAATTTGCTACAGGTTACACAGCTAAGAAAGCATGACCCGAATCCCTACCCACTTCCCACAAATGATTGAGAAAGGCAAACTAATGCCAATTGCTGTGGGATAACAGGAAGAAAACACTCAAGCAACAACAGACTTGTGGCATTAATAAAATACAGATTTTGTTTTACCGCAGTATTTTTTTTCTTTGCTTAAATTTTAAATCTTAGTACTATATATGCTTTATACATTATGGAACACCCTAAATACTTTTCTAAGTAACTTAACTGCTTTGTTCAATCTGAGGGAACAAGCTAGTTAGTGGGAAGAGATCAAATGTGGTAGCTATTTGCTGTCATTTTCGTGGAACTAAAATCCATTTGGAGTAGTAGAGACTAAAAGATCTATGGGTTAGGGCAGGGCACAAAAGTGTATTCGTTTAATAAAACATTAAAAAAAAAACTAGGAATAGGAGGGAACTTTATCAATGTGATAAAGAGAATACGAAAAATTCACAGCTAACATCATACTCAATGGTGAATGACTGCTCTACTATCAGGAAAAAGACCAAGATGTCTACTCTTGCCACTTCTATTAGACATGGTACTGGTTGTTCTAATAGGGGCAATCAGGCCAGAAAAAGAAATAAACAGCATCCCTACTGGAAAGAAGTAAAATGATCTCTATTTGCATGTGACATGATACTGTATATAAAAAAATCTATGGGGCACCTGGGTGGCTCAGTTGGTTAAGCGACTGCCTTCGGCTCAGGTCATGATCCTGGAGTCCCGGGATCGAGTCCCGCATCCGGCTCCCTGCTCGGAGGGGAGACTGCTTCTGCCTCTGACCCTCCCCCCTCTCATGTGCTCTCTCTCTCATTCTCTCTCTCAAATAAATAAAATCTTTAAAAAAATTTTAAAAAATTAAAAAAAAAATCTATGAATCCACTAAAAAACTACTGAAATTAATGAACAAGTTTGACAAGGTTGCAGGTTACAAAATAAATATATAAAAATAAACTATGTTTCTATACCCTAGCAATCAACACTCCAAAAATGAAACTAAGAAAATTATTCCATTTAATAAGAACACCAAAAAAATACTTAGCAATAAATTAAACAAAAGAGGCACATTTGTACACTGAAAACTATAAAATATCATTGAAAAAAATTAAAGAAGACCTAAATAAATGGAAAGACATCTATGTTCATGGATTGGGAGACTTATTAAGATGGTAATACTTCCTGTAGTGGTTTATGGATTCAACACAATTCAAAATTCCAGCCACCTTTTTTGTAGAAATTGACAAACTTATCTTAAAATTTATATAAAAATTCAAGGGACCTACAATAACAAAAACGAATCTTTTTTTCCCCATTCCTTATAACTTTAATTTATTCTTTGTGCTGAAAATGACCTTCAACATAATTTTGTGTGTTTTTTTTCAAATTTTTATTTAAATTCTAGTAAACATATAGTGTAATATTGGCTTCAGGAGTAGAATTTTAGTAATTCATCACTTATACACAACACCCAGTTCTCAACACAAGTGCCCTCCTTAATACCCACCACTCATTTAGTCCATCCCCTGCCCACCTCCCCTCAATCAACCCTCAGTTTGTTCTCTATTATTAAGAGTTTCTTATGGTTTTCTTCCCTCTTTTTTCCCCTTCCCCTTTATTCGTTTTGTTTTTTTTAAGATTTTATTTATTTGAGAGAGAGTGAGCGAGAAAGGAGGAGTGGGGGGAGGGGGCAGAGGGAGAGGGAGAAGCAGGCTCCTGGCTGAGCAGGGAGCCCCAAGTGGGGCTCCATCCCAGGACCCCAAGATCATGACCTAAGCCAAAGGCAGATGCTTAACTGACTGAGCCACCCAGGCACCCCTCAACTGTTTTGTTTCTAAATGAATGAAATTATATGGTATTTGTCTTTTTCTGACTGACTTATCTCACTTAGTGTGATATACCCTAGTTCCATCCATGTCATTGCCAATGGCAAGATTTCATTCTTTTTGATGACTAATATATATATACATACATATATGATATATAATACACACACCACTTCTTCTTTATCCATTCATCAGTCAATGGACATTTGGGCTCTTTCAATAATTTTACTATTTAACTATTGTTAATAATGCTGCTATAGCATCAGGGTGCATGTGCCCCTTTGAATCAGTATTTTTGTATTCTTTGGGTAAATACCTACTAGTACAATTGCTGGGTCATAGGATAGTTCTATTTTTAACTTTTTGAGGAAGGTCCATAGTGTTTTCCATAGTGGCTACAATCTTTTTATGAAAAAGAATACAGCTGGAGGGCTCACACTTCCCAATTTTTTTTCTTCTCATCCATGAGCATGGGATATCTTTCCATTTGTGTTATGTTCAATTTCTTTCATCATTGTTTTATACTTTTTGAAGTACGGATCTTTCACTTCTTTGGTTAAATTTATTTCTAGGTATTTCATTCTTTTTGGTGCAATTATAAATGGTGCTGTTTTCTTAATTTCTCTTTCTGCTTCTTTGTTATTGGTGTATACAAATACTACCGATTTCCAGGTATTAATTTTGTGTCCTACAACTTTACTGAATTCACTTATTTCTTCTAGTAGTTTTTTTTTTTTTTTTTTTTTTGGTTTTTTTTTTTTGGTGGTCTTTAGGATTTTCTACATACCACTATCACGTCATCTGCAAACAGTGACATTTTCATTTCTTCACCAATATGGATGCCTCTTTCTTTTTCTTGCCTGATTGCTGTGGCTAGAACTTCCAGTATTATGTTGAATAAAAGTGGTGAGAGTGGACATCCTTGCCTATTCCTGATCTTAGAAGAAAAGCTCTCAGTTTTTCCCCATTGATTATGATGTTAGCTGTGGGTTTTTCATAGATAGCCTTTATTATATTGAAGTATGTTCCCTCCAACCCCAATTTGTTAAAGACTTTTTATCATGAATGGATGTTGAATTTTGTCAAATGATTTTTCTGCATCTATTGAGATGATCATTTGATTTTCATTCTCTGTTTTGTTGATGTGGTGTATCACATTGATTGATTTGCAAATATTGACCCATCCTGCATCCCCAGAATAAATCCCACTTGATCATGGTGATTGATCTTTTTAATGTAGTATTGAATTTGGTTTGCTAATATTTTGTTGAGGATTTTTACATCTATGTTCATTAGGAGTTTGGCCTGTAGTTTTCCTTTTTTGTGGTGTCTTTGTTTAGTTTTTGTATCAGGTTAATACTGATCTCATACAATGTATTTGGAAGATTCGCTTCCTCTTCTACTTTTTGGCATAGTTTGGGAAGAATAAGTATTAACTCTTCTTTAATGTTTGGTAGAATTCACCAGTGACTCTGGTGAATTGGACTTTTATATTTTGGTAGGTTTTGATTACTGATTCAATTGTGTTACTTCTATCAGTCTATTCAGATTTTCTATTTCTTCCTGGTTCAGTTTTAGAAGATTGTATGTTTCTAGGAACTTATCCATTCCTTCTAGGTTGTCTAATTTGTTGATTAATTTCTCATAGTATTCTCTTATAATTTTCTGTATTTCTAAGGTGTTAGTTGTTATTTCTCCTCTCTTGTTTCTGGTTTTATTTACTTGGGTCCTTTCTCTTTTTTCTTGATGAGTGTGGTTATCAATTTTATCTTTTCAAAGAACTGGTTTCACTGATGTTTTCTTTCTTTTCTTTTCTTTCTTTTTTTAGTCTCTATGTCATTTACGTCTGCTCTTCTTGTCTTTTACTCACCTTGGGCTTTGTTCTTCTTTCCCTAGTTCCTTGAAGTGTAAGGTTAGATTGTTTATTTGAGCTTTTACCTATTTCTTGAGTTAGGCCTATGTTGCTATATATTTCCCTCCTAGAACTGCTTTCACTGTGTCCCAAAGATTTTGGGCCATTGTGTTTTCATTTTTATTTGTCTCCAGGTATTTTTTAAAAAAACTTCTTTGAGTGTTTTCTTGACCCACTGGCTAAGTATCATGTTGTTTAGTCCCCATGTATGTGTTTTTTCCCAGTTTTCCTCTTGTGATTTATTTCTAGTTTTATACCCTTGTGATCAGAAAAGATACATGTTTTGATTCCAATCTTCTTAAATTTACTGAGGTTTGTATTGTGGCCTAATACGTAATCTGGAGAATTTTCCATGTACATTTGAGAAGAATGTATATTCTGTTGGTTTTGGTTGGAATGATTTGTATATATCTGTTATATCCATCTGGTCCAATGTGTCATTCAAAGACATTGTTTTGTTGTTGATTTTCTGCCTGGATGACCTATCCATTAATATAAGTGAGATGTTAGAGGCCCCTACTATTATTGCATTACTATCAATTTCTCTTATTATATCCATTAATATTTGCTTTATGTATTTAGGTGCTCTAATGTTGGGTCATAGATATTTACAATTGTTATATTCTCTTGCTGAACTCATCCCTTTATTGTTATGTAATCCCCTTGTCTCCTGTTACAGTCTTTGTTTTAAGTCGTTTTGTCAGGGGTACCTGGGTGGCTCAGTTGATTAAGTGTCCAACTCTTGGTTTCAGGTCAGGTCATGATCTTGTGGTTGTGGAACTGAGGTCTACATTGGGCTCTGTGCAGAGTCAGCTTCAGATTCTTTCTCTCTCCCCTTTGCCCCTTCCCACTCACATGGGCGCTCTCACGTGCTCTCTCTCTCTCATAAATAAATAAAATCTTAAAAAAATGAAGTCTATTTTGTCTGATACAAGTACTGATACCCTGGCTTTTTTTTCTCCTCCATTTATATGATAAATGTTTTTCCATGCCCTTACTTTCAGTCTGTATGTGTCATTAGGTCTGAGGTGAGTCTCTTGTAGGCAGCAGATAGATAGGTCTTGCTTTTTATCTACTGCTACTTTATGTCTTTTCATTGGAGCATTTAGGCCATTTACATTTAAAGTAGTTATTGATAGGTGTGTACTTATTGCCATTTTGTTACTTGTTTTATGGTTGTTTTTGTGTTCTTTGTTCCTTTCTTCTCTTGCCCTCTTTCTTTGTAACTGATGAGTTTCTGTAGTCTTATGTTTGGCTTTATTTTTTTGTGTATCTGTCATAGGTTTTGGATTTGTGGTTACCATGAATAACCATCTCCTAAGTAAAGAGCAGTCTATATTAATTTGATGGTTATTTTTTTCTTTTCTTCAAGAATATTTTTCTTTTCCTTTTTCCTCTTCTTTTCCTCTTTACTCCCTCCTCCACACTTTATGTATATGTTGTCTTATTTTACATCTTTTTAGTCATAATTTTCTTATGTTCAATTATGATTTTTTTTTCCACTTAAAGAAGTGCCTTTAACATTTCTTGTAAGGTTGGTTTAGTGGTAATAAACTCATTTATTTTTTGTTTGTTTGGGAAACTATTTATCTCTCCTTCAAATCTGAATGTTAACCTTGCTGGGTAGAGTATTCTTGGTTGCAAGTTTTTGCCTTTCAGCACTTTGAATATCATGCTACCTTCTTCTGGCCTACAAAGTTTCTGCTGAACAATCAGCTGATAGCCTTATAGATTTCCCTCGTAGGTAGTTACCTACAAAGTATTCTTGTTTCTTTCTTGCTGCTTTTAAGATTCTGTCTTTACCTTTATACATTTTAATTATTATGTGTCATGGTGTGGATTTCCTTGGGTTCATCTGATCTGTAATTCTGTGCTTCTTGGACTTGGATGTCCATTTTCTTCCCTAGCTTAGGGAGGTTTTTGGCTATTACTTCTTCAAGTAAGTTTTCTACCCATTTCTCTCTCTCTTCTTCTTCTTCTTCTGGGCCCCCTATAATGTGAATGTTTGTTCACCTGATATTGTCCAAGACATCCCTTAACCTACCCTAATCTTAAAAAATCCTTTTCTCTTTTTGCTGTTCAGCTTGGGTGCTTACCATGATCCTATCTTCCAGATCGCTGGCATGTTCTACTGTTGATTCCCTCTAGGTGTTTGTTTGTTTGTTTGTTTAATATCTTTTTTTTAAGATTGTATTTATTTATTTGACAGAGAGAGTGAGAGAGCACAAGCAGGGGGAATAGTAGAGGGAGAGGGAGAGGGAGAAGGTCAGGGAGATCATGACCTGAGCCAAAGGCAGATGCTTAACCATCTGAGCCACCAGGCACCCCTCTAGGTGTTTTTTATTTCAGTTATTGTATTCTTCAATGTTGACTTTTTTTTTCTTCCCTATCCCTTTATTGAAGGTATTACTTAGTTCTTCCACTTTTCTCTCCAGCCTGGTGAGTATCTTTAAGATCATTACTTTAACTTCTTTATCAGACATATTGCTTATCTCCATTTCAGTTAGTTCTTTTTATGAAGCTTTTTTCTTGTTCTTTCTTTTGGAGCATATTCCTCTGTCTCCCGATTTTGGTTGACCTTCTGTGCTTGTTTCTATGGATTAAGCAGAACAGCTACTTTTTCTAAACTTGAAAGAACAGTCTTGTGTTTGGTTGTGCCCTATGCAGGCTGTGTGTACTCGGTGACTTTTGCTGTCTGGCTGGAGTTGTGACTGGCATGTGCTGGGGTTTCCACATAGTGCATGCTCTGTCAGGACAGCTAAAAGGGGGTTCTGTGCACTTAGGGCATCCTAGCAGGACAGCTGAAGCTGAAATAGGTGCCAGCCAGAATGTTCCAGGGTGCTCTGTGCAGGGGGTGCCTTGATGTGGTGGCTGGAGCTAATGTGGTATGTGGGCCAGGAAGTTCCTGAGCTCTCTGCACAGAGAATGCCCTAGCAGAATAGCTGAAACTAAAGTGGAAGCCAGCCAGTGAGATCCAGGCCTTTACATATAGAGGGCACCTAGGCAGGATAGTTGAAGCAAAAGGGGATATAAATGAGGGGATATAAATGTTCCTGGACTCTCCACACTGAGGGTGCCCTGAAGGGGCTACTGAAGCTGAGGTGGAGTTCAGGCTGCAGGATGTCCTAGGGTACTCTGCATAGGGAATGTCCTGTTAGGACAGCTAAAGCTAAAATGGGCATGGGCTAGTGGGGTCCCCGGGCTCTCCATGCAAAATGTGCCCTGATAGGACAGCTGAAGCTGAATTAAGTGCACACTGGGGTGTCCCAGGGCTCTCCACACTGAGGTTGACCTGGCAGGACACCTGAAGCTGACTTGGGTGCAGGCTGGAGTATCCCAAGGTGTTCAGCACAGCAGGTAGCCAGGTGGCTGGAGCAGAGGCCAGCATGGGAGGGAGTGTTCTGGGGCACTCTCCACAAGGGGTGCTCTGGGGGGTGGCTGAAACCTATGGAGGCACAAGCCTGGGGTTCCTGGGGCACTCCTCACAGAGGGCACCCTAACAGGGTGGCTGGATCTGAAGAAGATGCCAACTGAGATGTTGTGGGGTGCTCTGCACTGAGGGAACCCTAGCAAGCTGTCTAAAGCCAAAGTGATAATGATCCTGGAGTGTTCTTGGGTGCTTTGTGCCTGTGTCAACTTGGTGCAAAGGCTTGGGCTGTAGCAAGTGCTAACCAAGGGTGTCCCAGTGTACACTGCCCTGTGGCCACCTTGGTGGGACAATTAGGGCTGGTGTGGGCGAAGGCCCAGGGTTCACTGAGATGGCAGGTTGGTTAGGGTGCCCAGACTATGCACTGGCCTGTGCTCTCAAGGTGGAAGGGTAGTATAAACCATGCCCATTAGCTCCTCCTACCTAGAGAGCAAGAGAGCCCCAAAAATGTAGATGGGGGAGGAGCAGAGAATGAATCTGAAAGTGGGCAAATGACTTGTGTGGTTCTCCAGAGCAAATTACTAGTATTTTTGTATCTTTCATACTCTACAAAATACTTATGTTAATGGAAATAATATTATTTCTTTTAGGTTCTCAGAAGAATAAATGCATCATTGAAGGCAAAGTATTATTATGTTATATTAGGACATTTATAAACACATTTCTAATTTAATTTAAAAATATTTATCTCTTCCCTGAGGACAGTCTAACAAAGTAGGTCAGGATTCTTATTTTAGAGACAAGAAACTATGGCCAAGAGAGAATGTGTCCCTAGCTAAACTGAGGCCTAAGGCCCAAGCCTGAGCGTATGTCATTGGGGCAGGCTTTGTCCAGTGAACATCAAATCAGAGGGCCAGAGACTCTGCTCTGATGCCATCATCTGATTGTGAAGACTCATTCCCTCCTATCACTAGCTAAGTGCCATGGGATGGGAGGTGATGGGTGCTTCACTGGACCCTGAGAAGACTGAACTCTGGTCTTAGTTCTGCACAAACAAGTGTGATTTCAGGAATGTCACTTCATTTTTTTGGGTTTCTGTCTCCTCATCTGTAGAACTGGGAAAGAGAGTTTCAATTCTTCCCACTTCAAGGTTGCTGATCAAAAACAGTAATGGCTGCATCAAGTAGGGGAGGCATACACAAGCCAAAGTTGGCATTATGACTAATGTAATTCATTTACCCCAATAATCCAAACCAATATCATCACAAAAAGCTGTACTGTTTTACTGTGTCCCACATCACTCTGATTTCATTAACGCCAGGTAAATTATAAAAAGAGAGATGCACTTCGTTTATTGAAGGGTGGATAGGGAACCAATTAGGCCTATATTTACCAGTCTAGACTGACTGGGGAAGTTTTGACTTAAAGATGGTTGATGACTTCTTGCCTCTCACTAAATCATTCTGTTATTGACTCTGCTGTGAGGTTGGAGATTCAAACATTTTTTTGGCAAAAGACCTCCCAAGAACTAACAACCAAAACATGACCTTCACTAGCTGAAAAGTTTCATCCAAATCCATACACCCATATACCAGAAGATTCTTCTTATGGGCTCTAGGCAAAATTCTCATCATTATTCAGAAATGATAGAGCACTGCATTCTAATTACTTAGCTGTTGATTAGTGTGGTTGTCCAGAGGGAATTCTGCTGTTTTTCTGAGCTCTGGTTTGGGTTTAGCTAGGACTTCAGAATAAACCACATCCTTTCTATTTTTCTCAAAGCCATCACAATATTAATAACTGGGCATCTACCATGTGCAAGTCACTTTGTTTATTGTCAACTCATCAAAACCAGGTAGAGGGGTGCCTGGGTGGCTCAGTCGTTAAGCATCTGTCTTTGGCTCAGGTCCTGGTCCCAGGGCCCTGGGATCAAGCCCCACCCTGGGCTCCCTGTTCGTCGGGAAGACTGCTTCTCCCTCTCCCATTCCCCCTGCTTGTGTTCCCTCTCTTGCTGTGTCTCTGTCAAATAAATAAAATCTTTAAAAAAAACAAAACAAAACAGGTAGAGTGGCAATATCATACGCATTTTAGAGAGGAGGGAACAGAGGAGAGATTAATTTGCTTGAGGGGGAGCCAAGATTCAGGCCCATGACTGTCTGACATTGGAACCTCACCACACCACTGCCTAGCAAAACTGTGAGTCCTGTCATGACCATTAAGCCTTTCTAGCATTCTCTTCCTGGGTCAGACTTAGTGATTCACTTCTAGCAAGCAGAATGTGATGCAAGGATCAGTATGTTATTTCTGAAAGGCACTGCAACTTCCTACTTGCTCTCTCTCTTGGATTATCTGCTCCAGGGGAAGACAGCTGCCATGTCATGAGGACATTCAAGCAGCTCTATGCAGAGGTCCACATGACAAGGGACTGGACTCCCTGCCAATAGCCAGCAAAGAATTGCCCTGTGAAGGAGCCATCTTGGGACTGACCCTGCTGGCCAGTCAAGCCCTTAGGTGACCGAAGTTCTAGCCAACATCTTCACCACAACCTCAAGACAGACCCCAACCCAGAACCACTCAGCTAAGTTCTGGATGACCTACAAACACTCTGTGAGATAATAAGTGTTTATTGTTGTTTTAAGCCACTACATTTGGGGGTAATTTGTGACATAGCCATAGGTAACTAAAACAGCCTCCTAAACTGATCTTTTTCTTATGCTTTTCTATCCTACTGAACTTTCTCCTTCTGTTTTATTTCCTGTGAGATATCCTTAATTTTATCTTCTGTTCTCTTTTAATTTCAGCTGTCATATTTGTAATTTCTAAAGGTTTTTTCTTAAGCTCTGATTGTTCCCTTTCTACATATCATCTGTCGTTGTTTTAAAGATCTGTTCCCTTCTCTCTGAAGATGTAAAGGATTTATTTCTCCTCTACTCTTTGTATTATCTGATCCTTCTGAGTACCCCCTCCCCCTTTTTTCTTGTTTCTCTCTCACATTGTAAGTTCTCCTCAAATGTCTGCTGAGCCTTGCTTGCCCATTCATATTTAAAAGAGCAGTAAAATGGACGTCAGAAACTCTTTTTGTGAGATCTGGAGTTTGCCAATTAGTGACTTCACTAGGACCACCAGCTTTGTTTTTTAAAACACCCCAACAACAATAATGGATGTTCCCTTCTTTGGTTTAGGTCTCTGAAGAAGGGTCCTCCAACCTCCTGCCTTGAGGGTAACTTGGCTATCTGGTAAATGTAGTGGTTTGAAAATTTAACACAATACTCCACAGATGAGCCAAGAAATGTCATTTATTTTCCATTATTGATCTAATCTGGCCTCCAACACTATTGTAAGAAGAAAATGAAAATTCTCTCAGTTTTTTTCTGGATTAAGTAGTCCCATTCAGGTCAGTTTCTTTGAATAAATGTTCAGTTTCCAGGTTTCCTCCCTGAGTCTGAGTCTGAACTTCTGGCAGGAAGGGTGGAGTGGTTGGTTTAAGGCTTTGGATCCATGTGCTACTGTATACACCCTCATTGCCCTCTAATGAAGATTGGAGGGTTTGATTTGTCCTGGTCCTGATGTCTGTTGAGCTGTGACAGTCTCTAATGGCCTTTGAGGCCATTATGTGGCTCCTACAACTGGATTTCCTGGTACCAGCCATTTACATCTTATCTTAAAGTCCCAGCACACTATCACCTCTGTGTCCTGAGCCAAAGCTACTAGCCCACCAATACTCTGTGCCCATAGCCCACCAATACTCTGTGCCCACATTAAGGCACGTAGACAGTTGTAAAGTCCTGGGCTAAAAGAGGCTGAGGGAGTCCAGCAACATGTCCTTGGGGTACCCCAACAGCCCCCTTCGACCACCAATGCTGAGCTGGCAGCACTCCAGCCCTATGGGGGATGTGGCTGAATAACCTTCTCCCAGATGATTTCAGGAGCCCCGGAGCCAGTCAACCATGCACCCTGATGTTCTGCTCTTTCTCTTCAACCCATTTAACAAGGCCTGTATCAGAATTCTGGTGCAGAATAGGGAAAACAGAACACCCACATCTGCCTATCCCTGCCCCCCTCCCCTCCAGAGTTCCCTACTCTCTTTCCCTCTCCTCCAGAAATAGCAAATGATTTGCATTATTTCTTCCTGCTCAAAGACTTTCCCTGTGTTACAAATTCCTCCAGCCCTAGGTGGCATTCCCTCCATCCTCTCCTTGGGACCATGAAGGTGAATGATTATGGGGAAATTTTTTGCAGAGTAGTCCCCTATAAAATATTTTCAAAATGTTTTCTGTGTAACACTATACATGCTGTAAAAAGAACATCCTTATAGATAAAGCTTTGACATTTATGGGATTGCAGGGCCAAGGGACATGAGCAATATAGAGGCTTTTGATGCATACTGTCAATTGTGGAAAGGGAGTAACATAATAGCCCATTATCCCCCATTATGACAATGTAGTTAACTTAATATGATTAGCCAGAAGAGACCGACGATTTGAGTGAGATTCCAAACCTGTCTGTAGAGCAAGTAGCAGCAGGGTATCCACTTCTGGGGGAGGGTTGAGTGGGGGGCAGGGACCCTGAGGCTCAGTAGCCAAGACCAGGGCTACCCCAGAAACCTGGCGTTTAGGAAGAGAAGTCCAAAGAAACAAGAAGCCCTAAAGTGAAAGGGAGGCACACTTCTAGTCTTAGTCATCACTAAGGAAATCCTAGAAACTGTAGCCCAAAGCAAGTATGAATTTTGGACTCACGTTGTAAAACAAAGCCCTTCCTAGGAACTTCTGAGAAAAAGAAATTTAGTATAAAAGCCACTTATCATCTGAAACTCTGACCATTTTGTTCCTTAAACCTTTTTCCAGCAATGATTTAGAAATCATTAAGCCTCAGACTCACTGTACCAATGGTCTTGACTTCCAATCAGTCCCCCTTACTTCTGTGACTTCCTAAAGTATCAGTAAGTATGTGTACTTTTCTAGGCGATGCTGATGGACTAGTCTGGAAAATCATGTCTTCCTGACTTGGTAACTTGGGGGATTTCTTGCTCTTTGGTAGGAAACTGTGGATTTAAGCCTAAGACTACTTTGGGGAAACCCATGTGTCAAATCAGAATCTCTGGATTGGAGCCTAGTAATCAGCATTTTTAAACACTCCCCTATATATATATTTTAATAAACTTTTTTTTGGATTAGTTTTAGGTTTATAGAAAAACTGAGTGGAAAGTAGAAAGTTCCCATAACCCCCCTCTCTGCCCAGCCCAGGTCCTCTAATTAACATCTTGTATAGATGTGGTACCTTTTTAACAACCGATGAGCCAATACAGATACATCATGTTAACTGAAGTCCACAGTTTTACATTAAGATTCACTCTTTGTGTTGTACATTCCAGGAATTTTGACAAATCCATAATATGTATCCACTATTATAGTATACAGAAACTTTCACTGTCCTAAAAGTTCCCTGTACTTCACCTATTTCTCCCTCCTTTAGAAACCCTGGCAACCACTGATCTTTTTATTATCTTCAGAGCTTTGCCTTTTCAAAAAGGTCATGTAGTGAAACATACAATATGTAACCTTTTCAGATTAACTTCTTTCACTTAGTAATATGCATTTAAGATTCCTCCATGTCATGGCTTGGTAGCTCATTTCTTTTTATACTTGAATAACATTCTGTTATGTGGATGTGACACAATTTGTTTATCCATTCACCTATTGAAAGACCTCTTGGTTGCTTCCAAGTTTAGCAATTATGATTAAAACCACTATAAACATTCACATGCAGGTTTCTATGTGGACATAAGTTTCCAACTCATTTGCATAAATGTTAAGGAGTACAATTGATGGATCACGGGGTAAGAGTTTGTTTAGTTTTATAAGAAACTGCCAAACTGTCTTCCAAAGTGGCTGTAACATTTTACATTCCCTCAAGTAATGAATGAGAGTTTCTGTTGCTCCACATCCCCGCCAGCATTTGATGTTGTCAGTGTTTGGATTTTGGCCATTTTAATAGGCATATAGTGGTATCGGACTATTGTTTTAATTTGCAATTCCCTGATAAAATATGCTAAAGTATCTTTTCATGTGCTTATTTGCCATCTGGATATTTTCTTTGGAAAGGTTTCCATTCAGATCTTAAGATCTTTTGCCTATTTTTAAATTAGGTTGTTTTCTTATTGTTGAGCTTTAAGAGTACTTTGTATATTCTGGATACCAGTGCTTTATCAGATAAGTGTTTTGCATTATTTTCTCCCAGGCTATTGCTTGTCTTTTCATCTCTTAATAGTGTCTTTTGCAGACATTTTAAGTTTCAATAAAGTCCAACTTACCTATTTTTTTTTTTTCATATATACTGCCGGGCTGAGATCCAATGCCCAAAGAAAAGAGTAAATATGGCCTGGCTGCCTCTTGGCTTTACCTCTAATCTGAAAGGCTGCTTCCCTGGGAAATTCAGCTCCATAGATCATGAAATGGGTGGGAATCACCTTAACCATATCCTTTCTGCAGATGTCTATCTGAAATACCCATGAAATCATAAGAAAAGGAAATGGTCACCCTGATCTGGGTTCAAACTTCCTAAGGTTAAGAGACTGGGCAATCATAAAAAGTGACAGCAAGATGGGAAATGGAAGGGAGTGTGGGACACAGTGGGCCTCAGCTGGAATGTTTGTCAGCAATGCCAGGGGCTGAAGGCCCTGCCATTCATAGCCATTAACATGTGCTGTGCTTTCCACAGCCTGGTCTGAATTTGTATTTTTTTTTTTTTCTCAAAAGCTTGCTGTCTCCTCCACAAGATGGGATTCATTGAGAGACTTGTGGATTTTTTAAAAATCCTAAGTGTATTAATATCTCATTATTATGGTAAAGTGAGAGTAGGGAGCCATGTTTAAGGATGGAAAAAGTAAAGTGATTTTAACAGAATGAAAAATGAAAAAGAAAAGTAAAACAAATATGTGGGCCTCCTACTTACAGCAGTAATATAGCTCCTTAATCTATTCCAGCTACCACAGCTTGCAGGAGGGGAGTATTTGTCCTGGGAGACTGGGGTTCCCCGAGTTGCAATAGCAGCCCATGGAGATCACAGCCCTGAGAGCAGAGCCTTTTCCTTTGCAGTAATAGGTTCACTTCTCTTCAATCTCAGGGACACTCTGCTGGTGATCACTGATCTTTTTATCCTGATTCCAAGTAGAGATCTCCTGTAACTAACCTGGAAACACAAACTCTCCGAGCTGCTCCATGTGATGAGCACCTAACGCAGAGGTCCAGTCTCTCTGTATCCTTCAGGAGGATCTCATTGTGGGAACAATGAAGGGAAACAGATGAAAGGTAGATGTGACAGCTTATGAACTCACTTAAGAGGTGGCTGTGACAGGATCAGAGCTAGACGGTTTAAAATCATTTTTTAAACTCCTTTATTGTGGTAAAATATAGCCAACTTAAAATCTACCATTTAAACTACTCTTAGGTGTATAGTTCAGTGTCATTAAGTGCAATCACATTGTTTTGCAACCATAACCATCATCCACCTCCAGAACTTCATCACCTTAACTGAAACGCATTACCCATTAAACACTAACTCCCTATTTCCCCTTCCTCCTCAGTCCATAGCAACTGCCATTCTGCTCTCTAAATTTTTTTTTTTTTAAGATTTTATTTATTTATTTGACAAAGAGAGAGCGAGAGCAGTAACACAAGCAGGGGGAATGGGAGAGGGAGAAGCAGGCTTCTTGCCGAGCAGGGAGCGCAATGTGGGACTCGATCCCAGGACCCTGGGATTATGACCTGAGCCGAAGGCAGACGCTTAACGACTGAGCCACACAGGTGCCCTCTGCTCTCTAAATTTGACTATTCTAGGTACATCATATACAAGAAATAATATGGTATTTGCCCTTCTGTGTCTGGCTTATCTCACTTAGCATAATGCCTTCAAAGTTCATCTGTGTTGTAGCATATGTCAGAATTCCATTCCTTTTTAATGCTGAATAATATTCCATTGTATGTATATATCACATTTTGTTTACTTATCCATTGATGGACATTTGGCTACTGTGATAATGCTGCTATGAACATGGGTGTACAAATATCTGTTTGAGTCCCTGCTTGCAATTCTTTTAGGTATATACCTAGGAGTGGAATCACTGGGAAATATAGTAATTCTACATTTGGCTTTCGGGGACCCACCATATTGTTTTTCACAGTGACTACACCATTTTACATTCTCACCAGTAATGCACAAATGTTCAATTTCTTTACATCCACACCAACATTTGGTTTCTTTGATTATGGCCAGCCTGAGTGTGAAGCAATACCTCATTATAATCTGATTTGCATTTCTCTAATCATTTATGATGTTGAACATCTTTCCATGTGTTTATTGGACATTTGTATATCTTTTTGGAGAAATTTCTATTCAAGCGCTTTGTCCATTTTTGAATTGGGTTGTTAATTTTTGGTTTTGTTGTTGTCATTGAGTCACAGAAGTTCTTTTTATGTTCTGGATATTAAGCTCTGATGAGACATATGATTTGCAAGTATTTTCTCCCATTCAATGGATTGTACTGTTTTGATTTCGCCTCAGATATGTCCAGTTTAATTTTTAACCACCCAACTGGGCCAGATGTCCCCTGTATTTTTTCCCCGATTTTGTCAGGAACCTGTCTCTAGGTAGACCCACTTGTCTGAGGATGGGCTATAACGTCTCAACATTTTTAGAGCAAATAGTAGAGAACCATTTGTTAGCAGATTCTCCCATGACTTCTAATACCTTGTTAGCTATCAGTTCAAACCTGTTACTTTGTTTAGATGATTCATTTATTGTACTTATTTTGCATAGCAATTTACTGAAACCTTTACCATTAGTCTCTCATTATGTTTACAAATTTAGAGAAAATAAAGTGACTGGATTTCTCCTTCTAAGCCTTAATATCTCTTAAGTCCTGATTCAAGGAGGTGGACTTCATTCAATCATTTAATGTTCTTTGAGGATCTACAACATAAAGTTGATCACATCTGGCCCAGGAAAAATTTTGAGCATAAGAGAGGGTCTTTAGATACACACACATACACAGTTATATACATTAAATGTACATATAATATTGTGTATTATTTAACCATGTATTTCTTTGTTCCTTAAGAATATTTTATCAGATGCACTTTCTGTAGGACCGTCATAATTCTTGCACTTACTTATCAGTGTATCCTCTATTCTGCATTTGAAAAGAAGATAGAGAAGAGTTATTTTTTTAATTATTTTTTTTTAAGATTTTATTTGTCAGAAAGAGAGAGAGAGCTCAAGCAGAGAGAGTAGCAGGCAGAGGGAGAAGCAGGCTCCCTGCTGAGCAAGGAGCCAGATGCGGGGCTCGATCCCAGGACCTTGGGATCATGACCTGAGCCGAAGGCAGATGCTTAACCAACTGAACCACCCAGGCCTCCCAAAGAAGTCTGCTTTAAAGCGCTGCTGATAGTATGACAATTGTTTTAATTGTTTCGTTTGCTAAGAACTACATTTGAGTGTGCTTACCTACTCCTTACATCTCTTCAACCCTTCTCCTCAAGGACCCGCTGCGTTGTGCGTCTCAAAAAGCCACCCGAGGGACGAGTCTGTAATGGGCTAGTGCTGCCGAAGGTCACCACCACGGCACCACACAATTCCCTCTTCCCTTACATTTTTTGTTAGAAATAATAATAATAATAATAATAATAATAAAATTCCTTGCCTGGGGTCAGCTATGCCGTCTGGTCTCCCTTTCCTCACGTGTAACCGGAGCTAATGGACTGGAAGGCCTTTGCCTTCTTCTCTATTCCCACATTCCATGATTCTGCGCAAGACACAAAATACAACGGGGCTGTTGTTACCACTTAAAATGGGGGGCTTGGCCTGGCACGAGGCTTTTTAGAAGCCAATTTGTTAGCTTTACCAGATTAGCGCACTGTCAGGGAATGGAAGGTCAAATTAAGACATTAAAGAATATTTTAACAGCAGTGGCTTCGAATGAGAGGAACTCGGTGCTTACTTCCAGAAGAAATGAGCAGTAGAGGGCAGTTTTCCATAGAAAATATGACTGGATTCCACTTCCGGCTCTCATGTGGCGTCGGGACGAAGCGCTTGCTGGTTTGGAGGACATGAGAGAGACCGTGTCAGGAGCAAGGTGGGATGTGGATGCAACTACGTGCGTGGGTGTGCGTGAGTACGTGTGCGTGCCTGAGTGCCTGCGTGCGCGTGCGTGCGAGGGTGCGTGCTCCCCACGTGTCAGTCACAGCCCCGGAGCGTTCCTGTAGTCCACATAAAGGTTGTTAGCGCCGCGAAGTTTTTGTGCCCGCTCCCAGTGCCGTTTGTTTCCTTCCTGCTTGTAGCATCCAAGTGACCAGCTGGGCCTATAGTTTATCCAGCGCTGGTGTGATTTCAGATAACTTCGGCTGTCAGAGCTGCCAGTGGAAAGTGGAGGTTATTTAGTCAGTTTCGACATCTGGGAAGGAGAATGTCATTGTTGTTTATGGCAGGAAATGGATGCCCTGGGAAATGCAGCAGATTGTGCATCATGGATCCAGTTCAGGATACAGAGATAAGCTCAGGCTGGGGCTTTGTGTGTGTGTGTGTGTGTGTTTTTTTTTTTTTTTTTTTTTTAGCTTCCACCCCCTTCCTTACCTTCATTTGTATTGTTATTTCAGAATCAGGACATTCATCTTTTTATTGGATCTCGTCTGATGTCAGCACTAATTACTCTCCCTACATTAAATTCTCTGCAGACACTGAAATGCCCCCAAGGCTTCCGTATGGAAGGAAGCCATCCGCTCCATTTTTCTGGAGTTCTGAAAGTTACAAGTCGGGGAGCCAGGCGCTCCTTTATCTCCCAAGGTGCCCTAGGGGATGCCAGGCTTAATGGCCATTCATTGTGATGGTGCTTCCCTCCAGCTTCATAAATTGCCCAAAGAAATGGCTCGTCTTCAAAGAAGAGTCTTTTCCACTGGGGATTATTTCTTGACTCTTGGTTGATTTTCTCCTAGATTTTGCTTGACCTCATTTAGTCTGCTATCCTCCTGCATCACAGTTGTCATTACTGTCTTTTTTTTTTTTAATGGACTCTTCACTGTCCTCCCCACTTACAGACTCTCCCCATGCC
This sequence comes from Neomonachus schauinslandi, assembly GCF_002201575.2. NCBI lineage: Eukaryota > Metazoa > Chordata > Mammalia > Carnivora > Phocidae > Neomonachus > Neomonachus schauinslandi. The sequence goes on from NC_058407.1 coordinate 124,074,297, forward strand.
AATCCAGTCTGCACACTGTTTCCAGACTAATCTTCTGGACGGGCAATGATTTTGCTCCAATGTGGGCCTCCCACAGCCTTGAGAATTAAATAAAAAGCCTTAGGAAGTACTCAAACACTCTGCCATGTGGTTCAGCTTCCCCTGCAAATGCTCCATGACCAGAACCTGTGTCTTATTATTCTCATCACACACCATAGTTTCCTGGCTTTTCCTCAGAGCATCCCTTTAGTCTGCGATGTACCCATTCTACCTGCCCACCATGTGCCCAGTTTCCATGCTCCAATGCAGACCTATTTCTGTCATCAAGATTTTCCTGGTCCCCCAAAAAGGTATGTTTATATCCTTTACAAAACCTCCACAGCATGTACTCAGGCCACTCTTACAGTGATCACATCTGTTTTGTATTAAAGTTATTTGTGTTTATGTCTTAGCCTCAAAGAGGGCAGGGCAATGCTTTCTAATCTGTAATTCCCAGAAAGCTGGCATACACGTGTCTGTTAACAGAATGCAGAAGCAAGTCAGCAGGGATAGAGTGAAATAAACCCCACGCTGAAAAAGACAGATCTGGAGTTGAGAATTATGATATTGCTCATGCCCCATAATGTTTTTGAGCCCCAGCATGCCCAAGTGTAAAATGAGTATGACAGTATTTTCCTTGAAGGGCTGTTAACATAGGTCATGTGAGATGATGATATATGTGAACTATCTTTTGTAATTGTAAAGTATGATACACATATAAGTGTAAACAGTAAGTATTTGATGAATTAAATTTAAAAGTTTGCAGATTGTTTCCAAAATTCTGCAAGGCAGGTATTCTAATAACCCTCCAGGGATTGCATTAGCATCACCTACACATAACATTATCACTTCTTTCTCCTTTTACTCAAATAACTTTTGATTGAGGCTTCAATTGCTAAATTAAAAAGACACAAGGAACTGCCCACAGTAGGTTTCTGCCTCTCTCCTAGCACTTCCACCATGATTTAACTTGGCTTAGGAGTACTACCAGAGGAATGATTTGTTTTCATGGATTTTAAAATCACTATGGACATTATTTTTAATCTTGGTATTTGTGTTTCAAGATCAAAAGTTGAACTGGGGCTGGGCCAATATGTGGCAAATGGCCCCATAGCAATAAAGGTACAAAAGTGTAGAAACAGTCTAGATGAAAGTACATTGAGATGGACGTCACAAACTCTATGTACAAACAGTGGTTGCTCACACTGGAGCCCACAGGCAGCTCTTTTTGCAGAGGGATGCAATAGCTTTCAAGGACACCCTTATATTTTCCCCTAGAAGTGAATGCATCAGAAAGTGGCTGTTTTCATTTGTCCCTCCTCAGTTCTTCTAAAGCTGTTGTTAGAGGGAGAAAAACAGATTCTGGAACACAGTACTTTATAAAATTTTTGGCACCCAAATTTGAATTTGCCCTATGAATAATTCTTGGGCAGGCATGGCAGACTTTCCAATCCCATGAGTGCAAAGCCCCGCATTATTTAAAAAACCTATGGTTCTTGCCCTGGAAATGATTCCAGATTCCAGCCACAGAAAATCTAAAGGAACTTCTCACTGTCATTTCTGGGACTCAGTTGGGCTTGGCGGAGGCAGGGTTGGGGGGTCTAGGATGGGGAAAAGAGGAGGAAAGGAGCAGTCACAAGCAAATGAAGGAGCAGACGGGCCAAGGCAGCCTTTTCCAGTTTGTCCATTAAGTGGCTGAGGTATTATATCCTTTCTGTCCGCAGCCTCAGTAGAGGCCTAAGAACAGGATCAGCTCCCTTTCCAGGCTTTGGGCCAAATATTATGACTTTGGAGACTTGTTTTTTCATTCTGTACTCCCCACCCCTTTCTCCCTCTAGACTGATAATTTGTCAGACATCATCTGAATAAAATTGTTAGGCCGGGTTGAGGAGTGGGCTTTGGAGACACAGTTGACTTGAGGCAAGAGTAAACAAGACAGAGGAGCAGACTGTGACAGTCTTTAGAGACACTAAAGAAACAAATCCCTGGATCCAGTCATGGTGCCCCTGGTTATAGCCGACAGGCCCTTGGTGTTGGGGCCCCCCCCCATCCCACCCTTCTCTCTCAAGTCTACTGATGAGTTGCAATCCCCGTTCAGAACCAACTGCTGAATCCAGGATGGACAGCTTTCTGAGGTTTGTTAACAGGGCACTAGGACCCCTGGATATTTTGTTATGATAAATGCAGGCAGACAGGCACTGACTGATCAGTAGTTAGAATTCCACTTGATAAAAGGCTTGAGTCTCCAAGCCGTTATCAGCTCTGTCTCAGAGACAGAGATTCTCTCCCTCTGCCCCATCTCGTCTGGGTTAAGTTGCTAGATTTCCCCAAAACAACAGAGGATCCATGGGGAATATTGACTGCATCATTGTGACTTTCTTATGGCTCTTTATAGCCCCTGTGTGCTAAATGATCTCTCCAGATTGTTTCTGGCTCCAAGATCTATAACTTTATGAACTATTTCTACTTGTTATTGGTTGTAAAAGTCACTGGCCACATGTTTTATTCCCACTTGGCACATAAAGGATCAGAGAGGTTAATTGAGTAATCTAGGTCCATGCAACGAGCTAACACTCATTCTGAAACCAGACTTGGGGTATTTGAAGCTCAGTGTCCCACTGCCTCACTTTCTTTTATTGATCAGCTACATACAGCAAAGGTAGAGTGATAATTTATCATCTAAAACCACAGTTTTGAGAGTGAAAGGGGACACTATTAATAATCATTCCGGGACAATAGCATAAGCCATGATAGATAGGTACAGGGGGAAAGTAATTCTTCAAAATTTATGGGTTACTTTAAATTTACAAGCATTTGTATTGCTCGCCACTCATAAAAACCCTCTTGTGTGGTTAGGTGGGTTGCCCCTGTTCCCGAAGGAAGCATAGGTCAAAGCTGCTCACCCCCAGCCCCAGTGTAGCTAATCACAGGTAGAACAGCCTTAAATTTCAAATGCGTCCCTTACCACCCCTCCCATTGACATGCTAAATCTCTACTACCTCCTCAAACTAGTAATTATTAGATAGTTCAAAGGAAGCCATGGTCTCCACAGAAGCAAATCTTGGTGCACCCCCGGGTACAGCTTGTTTAGTTTGCCCCTTGACCTTCTTTCTAATCCCAGAGCAGATTGTTAGCTGAGCTCTGATTCTACCATGCAGAATCAAAAGGAGATCCTGTAACGTTGGTTCCCCAGCCCATTTCTCACTGTGCAGATATAATAACAGAGAGTAAGCCAAAATTGCAGGATAGCTCTTTGCCTTCAAACCTGTAATTGTCTCTTATTCACCAGACACACTCTGGTCTTGGCCGTGAGTTGTCTATTCCTGGAAAAGACGATGCAGCAGAGTGGTGAAGAGGAATGGGCCTTGGATACAGACTTGGGTTTGAATCCAGATGAGAACTAGTACTACTAACTGCTTAATGTTTTAAGCGTCAGCTTTCTGCAAAATGAGAAAAACCATGCCTGCTTTATAGGGGGTTCTGTGAAGAATAGATTCAATACTGTACGCAAAGCTTCTGCTGCCCGGCTCATGGTGAGCCTTCATTATCACCATTGAGGCCTTTGGCCCCAAAGCAGCAGACTCACCTCTCAGCAGGCGAGGGTGTGTTACCCATAGCATAACCTACAAAATGTAGATCCGGTACTCGATCGTTCCTTGGAATTTCTCCACTTGCTTTTCTCTTTTATTGACTTGGACTTTGGAGAACGAAGCTAGACTAGAGTATGAACCCTAAGAGTACAGACTGCATCATACTCATCTTCCCCTTGCCCATAGCTATTGAGATCATATTTTATGAGCTCCCAATTAAAATATATCATCTGACCATAACAAAAAATGTTGTAACGGACACTGTCTCATAAAATGCAGAAAGTGTGATTTCCTTACCCATTGTCTGTTTCACATAGTTGGCCATCAATAAACGTCTGTGGAGTAAATGAAAAATCAGACTCCATCCCTACCATCACGCATATATGTACACACACATACGTGCTCGCACGCACTCGTGCATGCACGTTTATATAATTTTTGCATCCTGCTCTCCCTGATATATTTGCTATTTGCTCTATCATTCAAGATCCCAACAGGAAACAGATGGCCCTTGAATTAGAATAATTCAAGGACAGCTTAATAAAGCGACTTTTGTAAAGTGTGGGTGGGATGTAGAGGAACCACAAGGGATACTAGTATCCGTATAAGAGCTGTTACTGCTCCTAAACCCAAAGCGATCAGCGCAGAGAGGAAGCCACAACAGGAACCTAGAAAAAAGAGCATTTCCTAGAGAAGACTGCCTTGATGGGAGAGTGGAACAAGAGCCTTGACCTGACTCTCCTCCCTCCCACAGACCTCCTGCACCGGGTTCCCATGGACTGAGCCCTGTGGGAGGCCAGAGGGCAAGGGAACCCATGATTTGTCAGCAAGCGGGTGGAGAACGACGGGGCACATGGGCTATCTCTCAAATACAAGGTGTAAATATACCTAAACATTTTTAAGAAGAGATTGAAAATAAAAAATATCATCAGAGGGTTTTGTATCTTGAAGCAGTTCCCTATTAGGAAAACCACCACCTCCTCTGGCACGTAGTGCCATCTCCCCTGCGAAGTCTTCCTGCTCCTTCGCTCTTGTCACCTGCTGACTGCTGAGTCCCTTCCTCTTTACCCTCCCTAGCACTTCTCCTGTTCTAATAATTGGTTTCCTCCTCCAGGGGGTCCTTGAGGGCCAAGGCTACGTGTTAGTCCTCCTGGTCTCTTCCACACCGAGCCCAGTAGCAAGCACACAGCGGGTACTCAGTCACTGTTTGTTGAATGACTAAATTTCCCCTGAGATGAAAGAAGGCTTGCCTTTTGATGACAATACTTCTTCCCTTGGTTTTCTAGATTAAAGCCCCATTTTGGCCCTTCCCTGGTAAGCACGTCTCTTCTATAGAGGAGTAGGCAAGTGAAGACCCACAGAAATAGGGAGCGCTAGGAAGGCTGTACATCTGGAGCACGTCTGCAGTGGCTGTGGGAAGCATCCGCCAGCAGGAAAGTGGGTGGAGGGGCGCTCAGACTACGGAGCAACATCTGGAAGAAGGGAAACTCTGGTTATTAATTCCTTGTAAAGGAACTTTGGCCATTGCTTAAGTTAACACTCAAATTCCCAGTAACTCTTCTTCTCTTTCTGGAAGCTCTGACAATAGAGGTCTATCCAGACAGCATGGATCCTAATACGAAGACCAAAGACAGGGACAGGAAGCGTGGCGAGGCTGAGCAACTGAAGCATCTCATTACCAGCCTTATTCCTTGTTGTGCTGTTCACTCTGTGTAGGTTATGTGCGTGTTTATATGTGTGCTTGTTTGTGTATGTGCATGCATACATGTGTGAGTGCGCAAATGTGTATGTGTGCATTTGTGTGTATGTGTATATGTTTATATGTGTGTATGTATGTGTGTGTTTATATTTGTGTGTTTGTGTGTTTGAGTAG